>NC_056746.1:1441714567-1442032067 GCF_019279795.1 Protopterus annectens | reverse complement strand
GTTATTACCAGAATTTGGCAATCTTCCGGTATTGAGATGGGCCATTTAGGGGGTGGGAGGGGGGTGAAGTTGGCACTGAATCGATCTGCCAGGATATTGGCAATATCCTTGGGATCAGTATATTTAATGCCATTCCGCTGTGGCTCAGAGCAGATCTGAGCATTGCCATTTAGATTTTTGACATAGTTATAGAATGCCTTCTGGTTGTCTTTGGAATCTTTGGGAATTTTATTTTCGTAACTAGCTTTGGAGGATTTTATGAGGGATCTCAGCTTCTTACTGAGGCTGGTAATGGAGTTTTTTGCATCCTGAGATTTTCCTCTTTTCTACAACAGTTTCTTCCTTTTGTTGTAAAGTTTGTTTATGGCAGGGGACCACCAGATTGGCTTCCTTTTTTTGGAGGAGAGCATCTTGGTTCTATTTGGGATGGCACGATTCATGCATGAGTGGATGTGCTTGTACAATGAGACTCAGCAGTCAAACTTTCAGTTCCCGTCTGCATGGGTGTCATGAAGTTTGTAACTTCTGACTTGAGTAGCATAAAGCTGGCTTTGGAGAAGTTTTTTTATGGAGGTTTCCTTACTGGGGGGGTGGGGTGTGGATGTTAAGGGTGATTAGCTTATGGTCTGATCTGACCAATGAGGGGGTGACCATAGGTGTGGAGCATTGATTTACCATGTTGGTAATTACCAGGTGTAGGATATTGGAGCCCCTGTTGGGGGCTACACATATATATATATATATATATATATATATATATATATATATATATATATATATATATATACACACACACACATATATATACATATACACACACACACACACACACACACACACACACACACACACACACACACACACACACACTCACACACTAGTCGGTTGTTCAGAGAAAATATTACTGTACCTTCACTGGTTAGTATGCATAGCACTACAGTGAGAAATTAATTGATTCAGAGACATAACTGAGTTGCCCTGAGGAGATGCACATTAATGACACATTAGTATATCTCTGAATCAAATTCTTAGTGCATATGCTTTAAGTGTCTTCTCAGAGTAGGCACACACACACATTTCAATATACATCCACATTCCAACAGATGCCAGGACAGTCTCATACACACACACACACACACACACACACACACACACACACACACACACACGCACACACACACGCACACACACACACACACATACACACACACACACACACACACACACACGCACACACACACACACACACACACACACACACACACACACACACACACACACACACACACACACACACACACACACACATGCGCATACATTTCTATACACATACACATTCAAACAAATGCCTGGACAGTCTCATACACACACACGCACACACACACACACACACACACACACACACACACACACACACACACACACACACACACACACACACACAGACACACACACACACATGCACATTTCAATACACATACACATTCAAACAGATGCCAGGACAGTCTCATACACACACGCACACACACACACACACACACACACACACACACACACACACACACACACACACACACACACACACACACACACACACACACACACACACACACACACACACATACACACACACACACACAGATACCAGGACAGCGTTATAGAGACACACAGGCTGACACATGCCCCCCAAACACACTCACAGCCTATTTCTAGTTATCTGTGCTAATAGTCCTGCTGCTGTCATAGACGGCAATGAGTGTACAGAGTGAATTTACTTTCTTCTGTATTCACTGTACTGCATCAACTAGTGTGATAGAGCTTGTCAATTACTTGCTCTCCCATACTATTCCAGTCATGGTCTACAGCTCTTTGGCAGAGCACATAACTCATTTACATTAGATGTGGCTTCAGACTGCCTAATTTGCACTTGACCATAATCAGCATGACCTCTGTATCACTTGTTTGCATGAGTGTGTAACAGGTTGTGTGTGAGGTTTTTGTTTGCTGTGCCTTTGTATGTGTGTGTGAATGCGTGTGTGTGTGTGTGTGTGTGTGTGTGTGTGTGTGTGTGTGTGTGTGTGTGTGTGTGTGTGAGAGAGAACACGTGGTGTACTAGTTTGTCTGTACATAAACATTTATATTGGGTTGTGTGTGTGCATGAGTTTTGTGAATGATGTATACACTTATCTGTTTAACTCTGGACTGTAGGTTCTATTTATCTGTTTAGCCATTTGACAGTGTAGGAGATTAAAATATTGGCACCTTGGTGAAAATGATTTCAAAGAACTTATTTTCACAGAAAAGTCATATATTCAGTGTTAGGATCAAATCCATTTTTTCAAGGTTATTTATGTTTAGTACACCACAAACAGTATCCACTGTTTACCTCTGTCAAGAAAATAAAAGCAAAACAATACTGTAATAAACAATAAGTAAGTATACTTATAAAATGGAGATTTCAAAATGCTCCAAAAAAATAGCACCAGATGTATTCTCCTTGACTTTGGCAATTGTGAGCTTGTAGCTGTCAGTCAGGGCAGGCATCAAAATTATTGAATGCTCTGAGAGCAGAGGTCATCCTAAATTTGTAACAATATATGAGGTCGGTCTTATGATATTTTTTCCTATGGATTAGTATTCATGGTCTGTAGCATATTATAATGTCTGTGAAACTGAATTTCTTCTTCTTTCAAAAGTGTTCCTTGCCTTAATATGTTTGACTTTAAGTCCTGTCAAGGTTAAATGTAAAGGAGCTACTCTTTTTACAATTTAAACTGGTGGAACTCATAATAACTTGAGTGGTTTTCTTCAAGGATTTTAATGCAAGTGAATTCTGAGGGGAGACACCCAAATATGTTCGATAATTTACAGGTCACAGTAAAAATGAACAGTCTTAAGTGTGCTGGGTTATTGAATGCCTGGTTAAGTTAGCAAGATTCTAAATCCATATGGCAAGCCGATTTGTCAAGAACATCTACGTTTTTGATAGTCTATAAATGCTTTGTTTTTATTCTTACTAAGAGCTGTAATAGAGCTTTGATTCATTTGATAAAAAAAGCAGTGAGCTTTTGAAATACCCCTGATTAATGCTAAAAAATAATTAAGCCCCTGGAGTGGGAAAAGAGTAAAGGGACGCGATAAATCATTCTGATAAGTCATCTTTTATCTCATACAGCATCCAAACATGAACATCCTGATGAATATTAAAAGGAAAGTTATCCCATGAAGGATCCCTCATTAGCTTTTGTGTTCAGTGGCTGACAGCATTTCTACATGACATACAACAGTAGGTGGTATGCTTTCTGAATCTAAAAGCTGACATACATGAACATACACCTGATATTTTGTTGCTATCTTTTTCCATTTACCAGCTAATAATCGGAGCCATGTGTCTTTGTCAGGCAGTGAAAATAATGCATGAAGATAATCATGGCTTTAAGGCAAAACTTTGTCTCCTGTTAGATAGCCCCAAAAACCTAAAGTGCTTTTCTGCAGCTTGGTGTATTAATGTACTAGTAACAATAGCAGACAAGTCCTTTTTTCCTCCAATGACTATAGTATGTCAAATTACACCAAACTTTACTGACCAGGGGAATGAAACCTATGACTTAACCCTTTGTATTATACTGCCTTGATAATGGTTATTGCATGATGCACCAAAAACGATTTCTAGGCCATGTAGTGTTGACTAAAATTTAAACTAATGGAATTCATACAGATATTTAAACTGCACATATGTACTAATTCAGTGTGGTAAGCACCTAAAATCAGAAATAAATAGTTACTGCTTACTACAGAAAATAGCAGGCGAAAATATGACAATTGCATAACTATTACATTAAGTAGCACCATTTAGTCTCCTTTTCTGAGTGTTTTTATGACTTCTTGGGAGAGCTACTATTCAAGATCAGATTCTGTGCTGCAGAAGGCTGGTTTTATGATGTGGAATGATAGTATAATTTGAAGTAATTAAGGAAAGGATCCGTGGTATATAATTTAATGGTGTCTTATATATGCTTTAAGGCCAGAATAAATAAAAAGAGCCTGAGAATAGTAAAACACCATGGTATTATGCATATTTTGCTCAGAGTGTTCAATGGAAAATTGATAAATGACATCCAGGGCAGGATTCAACAGACAACGAACTAGACAGTTTCTTAGGGTTCAGTGATAGCTGGGATAGATGTTAAAAAAAAGGTACTTGAAGTGTTGCCCATGAAATGTCCCATTTGAACCTCTAGTGCAAATCGAATAAAAACTTGTCTGTAACAGACCTCCGACACCCATGAGCGATACCTCCCTTCAACATTATTATTTATTTCTTTTACACTTACAAGTGCAACTGCCATCCTGCTTGAGTTCTAGCTTGAGACACTCCCAGATACCTGATATCATTATCAGAATGAACATTCACATTATTAGACATCTGTGTGACTCAAACAGGATGGCATTTAGACACGAAATTCAGTTCCCACTTTTCTCGTACATAACATGGAGAGGTTTGGTATTCATAATTACAGACAGTAATGTTGCATTTTTGTTTTGTTTTTTACATTTTATTTAATAATTTAACATACCCTGCAGCTTTAGGTCCTTGTTGCTTATATTTTGCTAATGGTATGTCCAAAAATAATGAGTTTAAGCTAAATAAAAGGCTTCCTTTTGTTCTGCTGACATCCTCCTATATAGAAGTTGAAGAATTTGCTATTCTGTCATATAATTTATGTAGAGGCACAATCTAATTAGACCACATATCTCTCAACTACCCCAAGTATGCAGAACATCCCTGGTTTTGTTTATAGATTTTTATTTTTTTTTTGCATTTGTTCCTTTCTGGTAAATTGCTGAAGAATACAGTAGTTAGAGACAGACATTAGAGTTTCATATTTATTGATCAGGCAATGCCCATTGGTATTACTTAACGCATTATTGTATTAACCATTTTAAGTGAAATGGGGGGGTATTTAAAATTAATCCCTGATTTTTAGAGTTTTGTCCCTGATTCTTGAGCAATATGTCTGAGAGCTATGCTAGGAAAAACATTTGGTAGTGTGTTCTTGACATTTTTTGTGTTCTCTAAATGTGTGAAATTGCTTGTTTTCCAGACATAAATAGGAGGAGGTGGAGTAGTAATAGTATTAGTAGAACAGGAAGGGGAATGGGAAACCGATTATAGAGGCAGTGCTGTTTTACTTTATTTATCATTATGTATTGTCTGTGGTTATTTATTCTTTAAGTGCTATAAACTTAATGTGGGAATATATGACATTAAATCATTTTAGAAGAGCACACTGGTAAGAACATTTAAAGGTTATGCCCTGTTTCTGAAAACTTTTTTCTGGAAAATCTGGTAAATCACTGAGCATTATATGCAGTCATTAATGCCAGTCATTAATGCCAGTCATTACAGTTTCATAGTTCTTATTCATCAGAATATGCGCATGAATATGACACCTGTTCTGTTAATTTTTTAAATTAATTAGTGCTGTGTGGCACCTAATGAAATGAGCTGTTAATTAATTCTTTCCCTTCCAGTAGTCAAAGATCCAAGGCTGAATCCATCCACTTCTATTTAACTTTTAGCAAGTCACTCAGCTTGACAATGCTCCTAGGTCAGTCTTGAAAAAGAGATGCTCCAGTGGGTTTATCCAGTTAACAAACAGATGAAATTAAAAAAATATATATTTAAAATGTGTCCCTAGTTTGTGTCTTTTGTCCCCACCCCATTATTTTTGGATTGACTAAAAATTTTTGAGCCAAAGATATAAAGATATTTTGGTCTATTCCATGTAAAATGTGACTTTCTGGCAGATGACAGACATGTGGGTTTTATACATTGTATCCTTCAGAAAATGCTTGCTAATGCAAAACTTGTTCTTGTAGCTGAGGATATAAGATAATTTTTTATACTCACTTCTTGATTTCAGGTCTATCTTGAGCTAAGAAGTTTAGAGAGCAGATGTAATCTGCAGTGTGATACACTGGCTCTGACAGCAATGAGCTAAGATGCATTTCTGGGCCATTACTTATGTATTTGTTTACTAAATCTCAAGCAGTTATCTGAGGTAAAGTCATATAAGTGGCTGCAAATTGATGGCTGTGTGTGTGCTTCCATGTGCATGCAGAGGGCTTACTTCTCAAATTACCCTGATTCTTCCTCATATTTGTGATCTTTTCCTCATGAAATTTATGTCCTTCTGAGAACATATTAGGAACTGCAGCCAGTAAATTACAAACGTGAGATTCAGACCTTGCCCTTCAGAAAAAAATGACTGCTAACACATAAGATGTTATACTAGCAACTTAAAGTATACAGGAGCAGTATTAAAATCTATTCTCAATTTTCAGTCATTGTTTCTGATTCTTGAAATAAGAGGTTGGAAGACCATAGAGGGTGCAATTGGTTATACTGGATTGTTTCTCAGAGCAATAAACTGAAATACACTTCTAGGTCATTATTTATATATACTTGATTATTCATTTCATCACAAGCAAACATAAATTCATGCAGTCATACAAAGGGCTGTAATTGGTGTGTGTTTGTGTGTGTGTTTGTGTGTGTGTGTGTGTGTGTGTGTGTGTGTGTGTGTGTGTGTGTGTGTGTGTCCATGCAGATCTTTGTTCCTACATCCCAGAGTAGTTATAGAGTAAGGGATGGAATTAATTGTGGTAGATGGGAGCATCATTGTATGAAAAATCTTCTTTTAGAATGATCCTTGGTTTCTTTGTTGTTTGACTCCTGACAGTGTATGTTTATTATTTGGCTGTGAATAAACAGGACAGTGTGAAGTCTACAAATTTAATGTTAATACTTGAACTATGAATACATTTTAATGCATCTTATTCTTTGTAAACACTGCTATAAAATGTATTATTGCGCACTACAACAATTAGCCTTTCTCATCTGCACTAAGTACTTGACAATGAGCTGCTTTCTGAAGTGCAGGGTTTGATTTCCTCAGCCATCATTTGTTTACTGTGTGACTCTGACCAGGTTACTTCAGACAGTGCTCCTGGGCTGTCCCTGAAAAGCAATACTTGCATCCAGTAGGTTGTTAGCAAATGTGCTGTACAGTGTTATCCTGCACCCTTCATGTAGTTGCTAATCGGTCCTTCATTATATGCAATTTCACAATGAATCCCAGCACATCTCTTATAGTTTAATGATTTGTCATATGCATTTTCAATAAATGTAAGCTTCATGGGAGGAGAAGTTAACTGCTCATGATTATTCTGTTTTCAATCTGAGAGATTTTGTTTTGTTTACCCAATGGCTGTCAGTATTTTTGCTATAACATTTTAAATATTTTTTAAATTAAACATATTTATGTGACCATTGTAAAAGTAAAGAAAAATAGTATGTACACTGACAGGTTGAACAATATTTCATGGTAATTGTGAAGAGACAACCAAGTAATGAGATATTAGTATGGGTGGGGGGCTAGTTCATAACCCTGCTTAGGGCCCCATTTGACCATGATCTGACTCTGATGACATGCAGGGCATGTGTTATATGGTTGAAGCATAAACTGTGAATCAGAAAAGAATTGTCATGCAGTGTATTGCTTAATAATATTTGATTCAGTTTTGTGAGTTAGAGTGACTGTAAATAACACTCACTCATTCATCCATATGCACCTCCGTTCCTTGGAAGACTGTATAACACAGACAGTGGTGCTCACTATGCCTGGCATGTGTATACTAAGTATAGACAGTACTGTAACCTTACATTAATGTATCACAGGCTATGTCATACGCCCTATCCATCAGTGATCATTCCAAGGTGCACAGTCCCTATGCCAACAGACAGACAGACACAGATCTGCAGTACCATAAAATCTATCATTTAGGAAATGGAGGCATAGAAAGAAATAGTGTTCTCCAAGGACATATTTGTATCTCACTGCCTGCCTCTCTTTCTGTGTGTAAGCTATAATACATTCTGGTGTGTGCCTCAATGTGCTGTAATATCTGCTCAGCACACAAGCCAGCATGTTTAATTGCAGTTACGAAAGGTATCTTTTTGTTATGCATTTTGTGGAAGGATTTATTTTTATCTGGAAATCAAACATATTTTATAAACTTGAGTTGATTTCATAACTGTGCATATGGTATTTGGATGTCTGATCAATCTGTTTTTTTTTTCCAAAGCCTAATCAGATGACCCAGATGTACAAACTGGCATATGTTAAAACCTTTCCACTTGCACAGAGATTCTGGAAGAGTTTGCTAAGCAAAGTAAGGAGATGCATGGAGATGAATATATCTGTATAAGTGATATGGGGGATTTGCCTCCATGGCAGAAGACTTTTGAATAGTATTGATTCACATAACCAGATTTGTTTGTTAGCACTTCTCTTAAAAAAATACAAAAATGATTGAAACTCTATTTCACTAATATAACACATACTGAATCCCAGTGAAAACTAAAAGCAGTGTGTTTTCTGCAAGCCCCAGTGCACACCCCATGACATCACAAAGCCCTGTACCCCCAGACTTATATACTGCACTGCAATTAAAATAAATCCAAAACACTCTGACAAAAAACAAAATGAATCCAACCTGGATTTAAAGTGTGGATATATGAGCATATGTTTGATAGTACAATGAAAAAACTTACAAATGCTTTATTTAGACATAATGGGAGAGGCTCAAAGTCACACTTTTAAGAACTTGAATGGATTACTGAGTTAGAATCTTACAAATATCCTGGGCTTAATGATGTTTTGCCTCTGAAACAAATTTTGAAGCAAAGAGGATTGAAGTATTGATATCATGAAATGTTTTAAGTGGATTTTTATACATTTGGTAATGAGCTGCCATATGACTGATCAAAGGTCTTACAAAATGGTAGTTAACAAGGTCTGTTTAGAGCATGAAGAAGGTGTGTTGTGAAAAAGAGTTAGCTATTGTGTGTTTTATGTGGTATTAGTTTGTTTATTTAGTCTATGATGTATTGAGCTTTTTGTTAATACTTATTTATAGAAGCTCCACCCCATGAAGGTGAAAGAAATCTCCCAAATTAAAGCAGTCACTGCTAGTGTACACTTATAAAATGAATTGGTAGTCAGTTCCTAACAACTAAAGCATTCTCTAACTTAAATATTAAAGAGAAAGCACAGCCCTTAACTAACATATTTAGCACAGAACAATTCCCTAAGCTGTTCTCAACAGTAGCCTTCAAAGTCATACTTTGGCATACAATTAAAAAAAATATCCTCTTGGTGTTCAAACATTTTGCCTTTGAATTGAATGTCTGACACCCATATATACACACATTTTACATATATATCTATCTATCTATATATCCACGATGGTGGTGCTGCGGTAGCGTTGTCGCCTCGCAGTAAGACACTGTCCAGTTCGATTCTCAGTTAGAGTGTCTTCTGCATGGAGACATGCGTGAATGGGCGTACCTTTGTTGAAGGTTGTGTGTCAGGGCTGGTAACTCAGCACATAAAAATCAACTACCAATCATTAGCAGACCGGAGTTCCGCTGTGGCGACCCCTAACCAGGAAAAGCCGAAAGACAGAACATCTATATATATATGTGTATGTATGTGTATGTAAGCATACACACACAAAAAGATATGTCTATCTATATATATATAATATATATATATATATATATATATATATATATATAGATAGATAGATAGATAAACATCTTTTTGTGTGTGTATATAGATATATATATATATATATATATATATATATATATATATAAGTAGGATAGATACATACAGATATAACTATAGCTATATAGCTATATATTTATATCTGTTTTATATATATATATATATATATATATATATATATATATACATACATATGCACGTGCACGTGCACGCACACACGCACACAGTTGATTATGTAATATAAGATCGAATAGAAGCAACATATACTAACATTCTGTCAACTTACATAGATGGAATGTTTAATCAAAATCAACACAGAAGCACTAAATTAAGTGTTTTTGAAGGAAAGAAAGTCCACCTGCAGCCCCGATCATACCCCTGAAGCTTTACTATACCAAGTCTGAGATCACACAACAATGGACAAAACAAGTAATTTCCTTAACCTTGCTGTTATCTGATCTTCCTCAGAATGAATGCTATCACAACAACAAAATAGGAATCAACCAAAGAAGTTGATGATTCCCAGTTTGACATATAAAACAGATCAAAGTATTTTGACTCAATTTATTTATTTATATATATATGAATCCCTTCTCTGTGTTCAAATGAAAGGTTTGTTGAGTGCACATTAGTTGAATTATCATGCACACCAACAGTAGGGTATTATAATAAAGGACTTTCACCTTTCCAGAGTACTGTGCAGTCCTTGGAGTTAGTATACGCATGCATATGTCTATGTACTTGTATGCATATTTGTGTGCATATGTATATAAATTTGTATGTTTGGAAGGATGCATCCCTCATGTGAGAGAATGCAGAGGGGTTTTCACTCCTCACTGTACATATTTCTTTTGTAGCATATTTGTTCTTTCCTCAGTCAGTTAGCTGTTTTGATTATTTGGATTCAAAATGGATTTCAAACAGTGTGCAGTTCATTTAATTACCTGGGTGGAGTTTCATTGGTTGAATGTTGCTTTTGTTGAAGTATGTATCAGTTGTGTACTTTTGTTGTACACTCTATCGAACCTGTAGTGTCAGATATTGTGTGAGATCATGTGACACTGGGGTTTAGGGAGTTTTCCAATTTCCCCCACTTTAGTGTGATTTCACAGTTTGTACAGCGAATTGCTTTGCTCCATTGCAAAAAAGCATTTTTTTTTACATTTTACTAACATTTTCTTGCAATTTTGTCTGCATGTGCAGTCAAAGGATTTTTGCCAGTTATCTGAGTATCAGTGAGCGGAACATTTCAGTTTTTGTAAGCAGCCTGATATATTTATGTGCATATACACAGATGTACATATCATCAAAATTCAACTAAAATAATACTATAAAAAGCTCAGCAGCTGCTCCACTTCACACTACATTTCACATACACACAAATGTCTATTGCTGAATTATTTTAAAGCAACCTACCTAAAATGTTGAAATCCTGTTTTTTTGTTTGTTTTGTACAACTTTAAGAATCCCTTAGGTGCCCTTGCTGTTACTATTTCCCCATTTTTCCTAATACTGCGGGACATTTTATTATAATCATTGTTTTTGAAAGCTAAGTAGTAATATAGTCTAACACATACAGGCCTATTGTGGTCTGATTTTTGTTCTACTAATCCTGCTTGTAAGAATGCTGGTAAATGGGAAAGCCCTTTGGTCTTCTCAGCTTGCTCAAATTCTTTGAATCATGCTTCAGATGATTATCTTCCTGCTTTGCTCCCCTCCTACAAACAGTTCTACAGCACCCCCCAGATTCATTATTTTATCTGTCCTGTTCCCCTCATCCATCCTCCCATTTAACTCCTCCCACTAAAAGATACATATCCCACATTACTATGTAACAGGAACACATACTTAAATTCAATATACTCATATTTATTGTTGAAAAAATATCAAATAAAATGTCTTTCCTTATCTTCTGCTTCTTTATGTTTTTATCAAGCACAAACCACTATAAAACCTCTTCACCTCAAACAGGTGTATTTCAACACCATTCACCTGAAGGTCATTTTACTATCTACGATTTCATCTTCACTCTACCAAAAGTACTAATACAAAGCCCTCTACACTCCTCTACCCTCACTGCTATCCTATAGACTCCTCTTCCCATTCCTCCCATTCAAAATTCTACCACTACAATTGGCATACATTTACCATTAAACACCCCCTAAAACTTCCCAAATTCCTCATAAAGTTTGTGCCCATACTAGTCCTCTTCCTGTAAAGTAGTAACATCAAATCAAATACAGGCCCAAACATCATGTTTTGCTTCCTTATTAATGCACAAAGCATTCAAAATAAAATAGACTGACTAATCTATTTGATCTCTGTTCACAGT
Source organism: Protopterus annectens (assembly GCF_019279795.1). NCBI lineage: Eukaryota > Metazoa > Chordata > Ceratodontiformes > Protopteridae > Protopterus > Protopterus annectens. Next base: position 1,442,020,097 of record NC_056746.1, on the reverse strand, counting down.
TCCCAAATTATTGTCACGGAATCAGGGCTTAAACCACAAGATCTTGACATACAACACTTCTTCCCAGACTATGACTATTTTCTTGATGCCAGGCCAGGACTAAAGCAAGGAAGAGGTACTCTACTTCTTTTCAAGTCAGCCTGCATACAACTCCTCACTCAAAGTAATGCCTCCTCAAATTCTCTTCCATATTAGTTGCTAACACAAATCCATTCTCCATTTAGCTCCCAAATTCTTCTGCCTGTTGCCTGTCTCCCTCCTCCTGCATCATTATAAAAGTTTCATAACCTACTTGAGTATTTAATCTCTTCTGTTCTGTTCAGAATATTAAAAATGTTATTCTTCTTGGTGACTTTAATCTCGGTCTCATTGGTCCATCACAAAATGTTATACTTAAACTTCTCAACGTATTTAATCACACAGTTTGTCTCCGAACCCACCAGACCCAATCCTTTCTCATCACGTCCCTCACTATTTGATCTAATAATCACAGACAGCCACTCACTTATTTCTCATATTTCTATCCACTCTCCCAGCCTAAGAGGTCACTGTCCTGTGAGTTTCAATATCTACCTTGATTGCAAAAAGTGCCCTTAAACTCATTATATTCTTCTATAAATCTCAGGTAAACATCATCAAACTAAAACGTATCTATTTTCTCTCACATGGGGCTTTATACTCTCTTTCTCAGACCCTAACAAAGCTGTCCATCTCTTCATCCAAATTCCCTGTAATCTACAAGACTCATTCTTCCCTATAGTCACACAACTTTACAAGCACAAGAAAAAGAAATGGGCTCATTTATGAACCCAAAACACTCAGATCTCTTAGAGACAAAGCATAGCACTCTTGGAAGTCTGACCCAACTCCTCCTACCAGACAACACCTACACCATCATCAGAAATCTGTCCAGACCAGCAGGTAGATGTCATAAAAGCCATCATATGAGAACATATCAGTCAAATGTTTTCACTCCTCTAAACAATTCTGGGCAGAGGTCAACTGGTTAATATGTCATAAAACTGCTTCCATTGCTCAGTCTTCCTCCTCTTTCCTCTCATCCTCAGACTTTAGGACTCCCTTCTCCACCTTTCCTCCATCAGCTCATATACTTCATTCCTTCACTTGTTCTCTCCCTCAACACCCCCGCCCCCTTACACTCCTCTCCTCTACTTTAGAAAGATTGTAACCAAAGATGTTAAACTTCCCCTTGAAAACCTAAAACTAGACTCACTTGCAGTTCATATTCCAATGTAGGGAGTATATTGTTACTTCCCCGCTACATATCTACAACCTTTGCTTAACTTAAAAACTTATGCCTAATGTATGGAAAACAGCAAATAATCATACCTCTTCCCAAAAAAAATCCAACCTCAAGCTATCTAGTGAGTACAGGCACTGCCCAATATCCAACCTCCCTACCACTGGGAATATTTTACAAAAACTGATCCGTAATCAAGTCTCAAACTGCATAATTCAGTGCTGCCTTCTCTCTTCCAAGCAGCATAGTTTCTGGCTAGGCCCCAGCACTTCCCCTGCTCTATGGACCTTCAGTGATTACCCCCTTTTAGCTATGGACAAAAGCTTCCTTACAGGAGCCTTTAACCTGGTTGAGCACTCACTCCTGCTTAACCTCCTCACTAACACTAGGATTAGTTTTAACACAATACCCTGCTTCCAGAATTACCTATCCAACCAACATTTCTTTGCAAATTTTAACAACTGTACATCAGCAAACTCTCCCCTTACTTAAAGGAACCCCTGAGGGCTTCATACTGGCCCTTCTTCTTTTCTCTATTTTTATAAATAAGTTTACACTCGACCTTCCCCACCTTTCAGTCTTACAATATGCCATTGGCACGGTTATTTTCTGCTTCAGCTACACAAACCCCTCCGTTCAACATGAGCTATAAATGATTTTGTTTTCCTCATTAACTAGCTCATTTGCAAAAAATATTACTTTACTTCTCAAAAAATACAATTATTCTCTTTAGAACCACCCCTAAAAAGCAAAAGAATCCCACTCACTTCTTATTCTTCACAACCTTAACAATGTCATTGAGCAAGTTAACACTTTCAGATACCTAGGTGTCTGTTTTGATACCTCAGTTAACTTCTACCATCACCTCAGATACACCCAGAAAAAGATAAACTCCCTTCTCTTCTGAGCCAACAAAATATTTTGTTTTCTCTCCTGCCCAACCAAAAATGCTAATGGCAAAGGGGTTCTTATAGTCCAGCTTGAGTACTGACTACGTCTTGTAATATCTGCCTCCAAATGAAACTCTACCACTATCTAAAAATCTCCATCTCCATCTGTCATTTCATTACACTTTCTCAAAATATGAACACACATATATTACACTAGCTAAAGCCAACTGACTGCTTGTTCAGAAACAAGCCACTCTGCTACATTTCCAGCTCCTGACCATCTCTTTCTTCTAGCGTGCACAGACAGGCTTTGTCATATATAACCTAGGACCTTATAGTGACTAAGGACCTCTCTAGCAAATGCATGTGCAGTTAGACAAATATGAACTGCCTTTGAAGCAGTCCCAGCTTTATCCTTTTACACCAGGAGGCCAGGTATTTTTATATAATAGAAGTCTTTCCCAATCATTCCAATATAAAAATAGTATTGGATACAGTTTCCATCTTTCCTTATTTCTTTTTAACCTCTATAAAGAGTTCTAAAGGTACCATTAAGAACCCCCAACATGCATGGCACCAGATAACACTTCAAAAGGTTTTGCTAATGATATTTCCAGATGACTAATTTGTGTATCCAAATCTTTGTGCATCATACCATAAGCACAAAAGTAAGTTAAATATTACCGGAAACTAGATGAATAACAATACATCTTAACAAAGACATTTTAAAAATGTCACCCTGCTAATCAGTCCTACCAGCCAAAAAAAGAAAAAACACCTTGAAGGTATAATAGTGAGTTTTTTTTTTAAATCTATTATAATTTATTTTTTGACCTGTTGGGACTTGCAGAATTTGGTGTCATGCTTCTGATAGGAAATAGTTCCCTACAAATGCAGGAAAGTATATACTTCTAGATTTCTTAATAAGCATCCAGAAAGGGAGATATCTAATGTAAACAATGTGCCAACTGAGATCTTAACACAATATTTCCTTCACCTTGAAAAACAAATAACAGACTGAGGGCAAATGCATGTATTAGCCATTTATACAGCTCCCTAAATGCTAAAAATCTGTCTAATGATAAAGCTGTCTGCCAGGCAATTAGTTAGCTTTTAGTAGTTCACATAGGAATGAACAGAAGTTACAGAAGTTTGACCAGGTAAAGAATTATGCTGATCTCTAGTTTAATGCAGTCTAGTCAATGATAGCATCACTGAAAAAACTTAATAGAGTAATGCTATGCCTGGGTACTACAGAACAATGCCACTGTGCCAAGTAATGAGCAATTCTGCAGTTTTCAGCTTAACCTGTCCCCGGACAAAAAAATAATTAGCCATCTGTATATTGGATGTTTGCACATGTATGAAGGGGTTAAGAGGGGAACCTCTGCTGTCAAGAGCTAAACCCAAGTTAAAAGTGTGTGTGTGAGTATATATATATATATATATATATATATATATATATATATATATATATATATACAGAGAGAGAGAAAGAGAGGCAGAATCAGAACACTTAAATTGAACTAATAAGTCTAATATTTAATGATGAAGTGCTGGTATTTCTACCAACATATAAATTCTGTTAGACCACAGAAAGTCCAGAGCTGCAACAATGGCTTCTTAGTATAATGAGACCATATTTTCACCCCATTATGTCAGGTCTGGAACATCAATCCTACTCAATACGAATATCAAGAAAGTGACATGAAGCAGAACAAGTGGGGTGGCCAAATAGGAAAGCACACAAATACAGACGTGTTAACCACAGTATATTATGTTTGCATGTGAATTAGGCTGCCGAGTTAACAAGTTACACAGGTCAGTAAACTGGTCTGAGAATCCTTTTCAGCCATGTCCCAGGCTAAATAAGCAGATACAAAAGAATGCTGACAGCTGTATTACATACAGTGCATTTACAACTGGTTTAACATGCACAGAAATAAACCTTATATCTAAAGTATTGAGGTATATAAGCAGCAATATACAATAACTAAATTATGTGCATTTATGGGAAAAGCTATTTACAGTGTCATATGTTAGCATCGGAATCACAAGTGAGTTATGTAGTCAGCTTTGCCCACCTGTGCCACTTTAGTAATGGGTGCTAACCCTATAACTCTGCCCCTTTCCTCAACCTTAACTCTAATCCTTACCTTCATTAAATCCATCCCATAACCCTGCAACTACACAAGACACACGGACACACAGACAATACTATATCTTATCCCCTAACCTAACCTTGACTCTAACCCTAAAATACATGGACTCGCACACAAAGCACACAAATATATAGCACCTATCCTTTACTCATCCCCGATGCTAACCCTACCTCACATACACATGCAGAAACATGCACTCCTCCAACATCACTTACCTATCTTGAAAAATTTATTAGAGAACAGGAAGGTAAATAAACTTAGTTTTCCAGGGATGGTTAAATGTAATATGTGCAAATATTGCAAGTTCAAATACTGTGGTGGTGGTGCTGCAGTAGCGTTGTTGCCTCACAGTAAGACGTTGTTCTGTTCGATTCTCAGCAAGAGCGTCTTCTGTGTGGAGACATGCGTGAATGGGCATGCCTTTGTTGAAGGTTGTGCATCAGGGCTGGCAACTCGGCACGTAAAAATCTGCTGCCAATCATTAGCGGACTGGAGTTCTGCTGTGGTGACCCCTAACTGGGAAAAGCTGAAAGACCCAACAACAACAACATTGATATAAGTAGTAACTTTGAAGTAAGAAACAAAAATTACTTCTTAAGAAAAAAGTTTACTTGTAATTCAAAATACATAGTTTACTTAGCTAAGTGTCAAACATGTACAGCATTTTACATTGGAAAGACGGAGGGCAGACTCTGTGACCATAGAACATCTGTATGCTATTGACCGCCAAAAGTTGGACAATGCCTTAGCTAAACACATTTCACTATTCCCTGGACATACTTTTAAGTTTACTGGAAGTGGTCAGATACATGTAGACAGCAGAGGAGGGCCATCATCTTTAAAGTAAGAAGAACTAGAATTATATTGGCAACTGTTATTGAATGACCATAGTTATCCCGGCATCAATGACTTGTAGTAATGAATAGTTAAAATAGCAAAGAATGTAGTATATACATGTTTGTGTGTTACATTCAGAATACTCAGTAACATTTCAGGACAAGATTCTTGAATTTTATTTTAGTGTAATAGTTGTGATGTTAACCTTGAATTAACTTGTTATTACTTTTGGAATGGGAAACTGGTTGCTTAGTAATTACTGTTTCTCTTATGAGTACGATTGGTTGTTTTACTACATGTGACTTTTTTAGATTTTATAAAAGACTGAATATTGCTTTTTATGTTATCTGATGAAGTCTGTTCAGTGTAATAGACAAAAAGCGCTACAATAAATTAGTAGTCCACTGGCTCTGTTTTTTTATTTTTTGTTTTTTATTCTTTTACTATCTTCACATTACACAATATCAACATTTCCACTGCGTGCATATCCGTACTGCTGACATTAAACCACACCCGCTGTGTTTGTTGAAGAAACGGCATCCAACAAAAACATGGGGGACCCATATAAATATACCAATTGCTCTTCTGCACCTAATGGTTGTCTTGGTCTAAGTGTTATTTATTTTGTATTTTATTTTATTTGTTTGTTAGCTGGGTTGGTATACTGGTACAAGACTCTTTTCGGCCACTAACTGGGACACTCACCTGTTATAGTGCAACTATTATAAAAGACATGACAATAATTTGTAATCATTTGTAGTACAACGGAATGTGACTTAAAGCTTTAACACAGGTACAAATAATACAGCATTTGCTTAGGACAACACTATGGATAAAACTGTTAATAAAAGTATAGGCAATACTTTAACAAAGAATAGAAGAATCATAAGACAAGAAATACGCATTTGCTTGATAAAGAATCTACAGTATCTACAATGTATAGGAAAATTATCAGTAAGTTAAATATTGTTAGAAGGCCAGTCTTTCAGAGGATTATTAACAAAATTGACTTGTGCAAGAAATATTTATTTTATTTTATTTATTACAGTTTGGTGACCGGGGAAGTCCACTGGGCCAAGAAGAGCCCATTTTCAGTGGAGGCTCAGGGAGAAAAGCCCCATGAAACAATAAAAATAACAATAACAAATAAGCATAACAATGACAATAACAGCAAACAGAGTACATTACATATGCTGGGAGGGCAATTAACAAGCATGAAGAGATAAACATTATATACATTGTAGCTGTAGAGCCAGTGGACATTCATTGTAAAATCATTGTGGAGTACATGTTTGAGCAAGCAGTTACAATGTTTATAGAAATATAAATATAATTATCAGATCCAATGAAAATGGAAGAAAACAGACAAGCAGAAATAGGCAGAATAGGGGAGTGGTATAAGGAGACAAGGGGGAGGGACAGGGACAAGTAGGAGCAGGGAAAGAAGAAAAAAGAAGAGTGAGTAGGGGTTCAAGTGGGGGAAGAGCAGGGGCATATCCATTTAGAAGACAGGTGGGAATGTAGAAGAGATTTGAAATGGGTGTGATTAGGAGTATTTTGAAGAGAGAGGGGAAGGGAGTTCCAAAGTTTGGCAATGGAGTATGATAGCAGAGGGTGGCCAGGGGGCCGGGAGGGTTTGTGGATGTTTAGGAGATTTGGGTTTTCTGATCGAAGTGAGCAGTTTGTAATATAGGGGGTTAAGGTGTTGGAAGGAGCAGGACAGTTGAATGGATTGAAGATGAACTTATGAGCGGTGATTAGTTTAATTAGGTTAAGGTAGTTGGGTAATTCTAGCCACTGTAGAGAGTGATGGGAGAAACAGTGATGGGAAGAATTCTTGGAAATCGTGGCATATTTGCTGATTTTATTGTCGCAGGATTCTAGTTTGGATTGTAAGCCAAGTTGGAGGTTGGTAAATAGTGGGGCTCCATATATGAGAGATGGGAGAAGGTAGGAGGGGGCTAAGGTTATTCTAGTGGCGGGGAGTGAGGTAGTGATTGTGTCTGTACAGGAGCCTGAATTTTTGGTGGGGTTTTTTTATGGCTGTTTGAATATGGAGGTCAAATTTTACATGATCATCAATGATGACACCAAGTAACTTAGTAGTAGAAGGTCCAGCATTTGGTTATAAACGCAATTGTACGTTAAAACAAACATTATGCTATAAAGAGCAACAAAGACGTTTTTTTCATTGGCAATAGATGCAAGCAGGGCACTTTTAAATGTAATCATTGTGTTTATTGTAAACATCTATATATGAACCGATCAATAAGACATCCTGTAACAAAAAAGGAGTTCATGTTACAAGCCTATGGAAACTGTAACACTAGTAATCTGGTGTATATGGCTAAGTGTGATCTATGTGAATGCTACTATGTGGGTATAACCAATAGAAGGTTTAAAGAATGTATAACTGGCCATCTTAGTGATATTAAACTCAAGTTATTGACAAATGCACTAAGCAAGCATATTTGGAAAAAGGTGAACAACATGTATTTAAATTTATGATACTGAAGGCAATTTATAAACCAGTTAGGGGAGGGAATGTGAAAATGTTAACAGAAAGTGAGGAAATGAAATGGATTTTGCAGATAAAGTCCCATATACCACCAGGACTAAATGATTGTTTCACTTTAAAACCTTACCTAAGGGAATTACATCAAAGGGTTTGAAATTGTGTCATGTGATTTTATTGATTATTTAACTGATTGCAACTAGTAAGATGTATTCGCCTGAGGAAGCCTTATGGTGAAAGTTTTAACTCTGAAGAGAAGTTTTAACTTGTGATTTTTAATAAAAGATTTTGAGTGTTACCAGTGCCTTCTTTTTCTTTTCTGGAACTTGGTGTGAGATACTATTTCAATATGGGTATTGTTTTGGCTAAGATGGGAAAAGGAGGGATAGTCAAAGGAAGAGGTTCTAGTGGGAGTAAAGATTGTCAGTTTTGTTTTGTTTGCATTTAGGGTGAGGTGCTGATTGTGCATCCAAGTTTTGGTTTTGGTAAAAGCTGTTTGGGTTTTTAGTAGTAGGTCAGAGGGGGAGTCAGCAGTGCAGATGATTGTAGAATTATTTGCATACTGGAGAAGGGAGGAATTGGGATGGAGAGATGAAAGTTATTAATGAATATGTTAAAAAGTAAGGGGCCGTGGACAGAACCTTGGGGAATGCCAGTGGGTGTGTGCAAGAAGAATGAGGTTGAAGATTTCCATTTTACAGCTTGTTGTCTTTTGGAGAGGTAGCTAGAAAAACAAGAAATAGTAGAGGGAGATATGTTGAGAGAGGAGAGCTGAGATAGCAGTAAAGAATGGGAGATGGTATTGAAAACTTTAGATAGGTCCAGGAATAGGGTAGAAATGAGTTTGCCAGAGTCACGGGCAAGACTGATGGATTCCGAGAAAGGGCAGAAGGGCTGTAATGGTACTGTGACCAGGACAGAAGCCATGTTGGGTGGAGGTGAGGAGGTTATTGTGCATTAGATAAGACATTAATTGAGTGTGAATACACTTTTCAAGTATTTTTGTGGGTAGGGATAGGATGACAATGGGCCTGAAGTTGGTGGTATCAAAGTTTTTGCCCCCCATATGGAGTGGGATAATGAAAGCTTTTTTCCAGATTGAAGGAACACGGGATTCTTGTGTGGATCTATTAAAGAAAATGGAGATTGGAAGGGTAATGCTGTCAGAAGATAGTCTGAGAAAGAGTGATGGTAAGTTGTCTGGTGCAGTGGAGCAAGGTTTTAGCTGAAGAAGTTGTTTTTTTATTGTACCTGTGGGGACAGGGTTGAGCTTGAAGGTGGGGAAGAGCTTATTATTGTCAGTAGGGTGGGAGGAGGGTGGGGAGGATTAACTAGGAGGGGGTATGGGAAGGCAGTGATTAGTTTAGCTATGCATTCCACAAAGAAGGAGTTAAATGATGTGGTTGTGTCTAGGTCAGTGAGGTTAGGGTTAGGGCAAGAGTTATCTTTGTTACCAGGATGGAGGATAGAGGAAATAGTGTTCCAGAACTTTTTTGGGTTGGTGGAGTGCTCAGATTCGAGCTTGGTGTAGTATGATTTGCAGTCTCTAGTTATTAGTTTTTTTTTACTGTATTGTGCAGTTATTAGCATTCCAGTAGAGTGTTGGGCAATTTGTTGTTATGGTATTGTTTCCATTTTCTGCCTCTGAGGAGCATGGTTTGTTTGGTTTCTTTTGATAGCCAGGGGGAGATTTTGGATTTGATCCATTAGGTTCTGATAGGAGCAAGGCTGTTAAGTACATTTAAAAAGGCTTTGTTAAAGTAGTTGACTGCATTATTAAGGAGCAAGGTTTTTAGAGGGGGTCCAGTCAATAAGCTTTAGAGAGTCAGTGAAAGTGTGTGGGTTGAATTTAGAAAGGTTGTGGGTTTGACTACAGTGATGCTGCTTGGAATGTAGAAGGGTGCCAGTCAGCAATGGCTGGTAGGTGGTCACTGATAGGGTTGGTTAGGGTACCCGAAGTAGAGATAAGGTTAGGTTGCGATACTAAAATCCAGTCAAGAATGGAGCCAGAGAATCCATCTTTGTTTGGCCTGGTAGAAGAGTTAATTATCTGGGTGAATTTAAAGATATTGATAGATTGAGAGATGATGGTAGACCAATTAATGTTTACATCACCTAGAATGTAGGTTTCATTATTGATGTTGGAGGAGAACCATGATAGGATGTCTTCAAGTACTGTAATGTTGTTATTGCTGGGGGGATATAGAGGGCATCTATACAAATTGCTTTGTAATTGTTGATTTTTAGGTGGGCTATGGTTACTTCAGAGTTTGCAAAGTTAGGAATGGGGTTACTCTGTAGGCAGTGGAGTAGACTATAGCTACTCCACCTCCTTTTTTACTGGGTCTGTCATGGATAATTTGGTAGCCGGGTGTTAATATTTCACTGTCTTTTATGTATGGCTTAAGCCAGGTTTCTGAGATGGCAACAATGTCAGGATGATTACGAGAAAACCAGAAGTGGAGGGAAGTGATTTTATTACGAATGCTTTGAGCATTAATTGTGATGAAGCAAATTGACTTGGGCTTACTAGGATGTGAGTGAAAGGTAGTTTTGCGAGTGGAGAGTTATTGGGGCCTGGCCTGGGATGGATATCACCTGAGAGAGATATGTAGAGTTTGTATAGTAGGTGTGTTATGAGGTCAGCAGTTGATTGTGGTTTAAGGCAGGTATGTTTGTTTTGGTGAGTATTGCAAGGAAAGTAAGGTGAAGATAAGATTGGAAGGATTTTAGGCTTATATAGAAGGGTTGGGTTGGAGGAATAGAGTTCTGGAAGTGTGGATGAGAAGGATGGTATATTGGTTTTTTGGAAGATGGCTGTATGATGTGAGGATGGGGTAATGCAGGGATGCGGAAGATGTGTTAGATAGGTGAGGTTGATAAGAAGTGCTAGGGCTACTGTTAAGTGTAGGTGGGGTAAGGTTTGGAACATATTGTTGCTGGGTGTGTTATAAGGTGTTTTGTTGTGAAGTACGGGTAGAATTATTGTTGATTGGGTAGTCGTAGTTGTGGGAGGAGTTAGGGATAGCTATAACTGCAGGTAGTGGGCGGGTGGGAAATGGGGGCAGGGTGAGGAGCGGAGTGAGGATGCAGGGCGAACAGAGTGGGCCCAGCAAGCTCAGCAGAGGTGAGCAGAGAAAAAAGTATCAGTGGGAGCAGGTAAGAACAGCTCTCAGCTGGTAGTGGAAAAACAAGAAAGTCTGTAGAGTGGTGAGCAGATAGGTAAGAGTGGGTCAGTAGCACTTACTTGCAGTGTGCTTCAATAGGAAGAGGTGCTGCTATAGTTTGGTAAGGGCCCTGTAAGGTAACTGAAACAGCAGGCACCTGAAAAAGTAAAACAGGCTGTGATACTGGTCAAAAATGGGGGGGTGGTGGAGCTCTGCTGCCACCTACTGGAAAAGTACAGATTTGTAGCAGAGTGGGATGGAGGAGGAAATAGTCCATGTGAGTGTGCACGCTATAGGGGCATTTAGTACAATAACAACGCTTACTTCAACAAGCAGCTATAGGACAGAGGAACAGTAAAATTAAAATGAAAGCTCACAGGAGCTTACATTTATTTAATAGCAATGACACGCTTGTCTTCTAGGGAAACTTGGTCGACAGAAGGCGTCAGTGACATGAGAGGGTTCCTTTGGTATCCTGGGCGGGGAGGGTGTTGAAGCTGTGCAAGATGAAAAAGAGCAAAAAGGAAAGAAGTTGAGTTTTAGTCTGTGTGTGATTATAGAGAGATAAGAGTGAGGTGGGCATGGAGGGAGAGCATGGGTGAGTAGAGTAGGAAGATTGAGAGTGAAGTGAGGAAAGTGGTAGGGATGGTGCATGTAGTAGTTAGCACAGAGTTAGAGGGATCTAGAAAGCAGTATAGAGAGCATTAGGGCAGAACAGCTCAACAGTAAATCACCTATTCTTGTTATAAAATAAAAAGACATACAAACTCTTTCAGTGAATCAATACTTTCTAGCTTGCAGTTCTATACCACTAAACCAATATAGAGTGTTTCAGCTTGCAGTGTTACACCAACAGTAAGAGCGATAAATTGCTACATAAACTGTGAAAGGCAACTAGCATCGTACACACATTAAAATTAGACAGATGAGAGATACAAAGGGAATGCGTGAGTGTTGTCTGGTAAAATGCAACAAAGGCAAACAGCTTTTAACAGCAAGCGATACACTCAAAAGAGTATCTCAGCACTAATAACATATGAATAATATGCAGTTCACAGTATTTGGACATAAACTTTAACAATACTGTTTAGAGACAGCTGCAGTGTATGATAAAACTGTAATACAACATACTAACCTAAAACAGTTAAGGACAGTACAAGTGGCAAGTAAAACACCTTACTGGCGTGCACTCTACACCATGACATCAAGTATGCAGTATTAAACAGTTGTGTACACATAGTTATGAAGACATAGAATAGGCAGTAAAACACCTTAACAGCATGCACACTGCATACTGGGACTGCAGAGAATCCTAAGTCATATATGTTCTTAGGGATGGTGCGGCAGGACAAATAAATTAACCAGCATCTCTAAAATGTTTGCATTTATACTGTAGTAGTAGCATGTGCTCCTTGAACGTGTTCTGAATAGAAAGATTAAAAAAGCCATTTCTTTAGGTAAACTGCTCCTAGTATCCCAAGGAATCTTTTAGAAAGACTTCTTAGAAGAAGATAAGGAGAAAAAGACCTCCCTTAAGCCATGTGTTGTCAGAACTGCCCATCTGTAACCTAAAGGAGATATAGTCCTGTCACTGGTAGGGAAATTAGCACAGCAAGACTTAATAAGAAACATCACTATATCTCTCTCCTGTCAGAAAACTGAATTGCTTGACATGCAACACACACACAGAGACACACACACTGATTTTATTGAGCTTTCCCCTGATATACTCCCCTCTTAAAGGGTCTTTGCTCATTGAGATCATTTAGGTTTATACAGAAATAAATAACTAAAGTGCTTAAAGACTGAGAACAAACATACTTGAAACACACTAGAATGGATTTCCTGATATAGAGGTATTAAGTTACATTCGTTGATTGTATTTGCTTATGACACTGTTTGGCTAGGGATGTTCATTTACCAGTATCCCATTTTCAGTGGTGGCCGGAGAACATCAGCTACTCAGACACTTGTGATACACGGATACACAGCACACTAAGGATTTAGGACTTCAAGGCTGCAGAGCCTCAGATATATGGGAATTATTCATGAGATTGCACACTGTGCTCCCCTCCCTCTTGCCAGGTTCAAGCAACCTTAAAAGTTAAGAGATTTAACCTAGTAATTATACAACCTTGGACTTCATATAAGTACTACCACAGCCACCCAGCTTTGATTTCAGGGATTTGCCTTTGCCAGCTTCTGAGTCAGAAAAAGTGCCGTCAGAGACCTGTTTTAAAAATGTGCATTAAATTGCTAAAACACATTAAATAATGCTAGTTATAGAAAAATTAAAATTAACTGTTACTTACAAAACAATCCAAGAAAATATAGAGAGACTCAACAGTACACACAATAATGCATGAAGACAATGACTGACTTAACTAGTGCAAGTAATTCAGAGTAGTAACTAGCAAGAAAAATACAAAGCATGAGATATTTCATGTTGTTGCAAAGGTAATATAACTAATTCTGGTTCACCAAATAATTTATGTATATGTTAATGATCTTTTAAAACCAAAATGTATATTCTATTGCAAGTTGATTATACTAATGGTGTTAAGATACTGCTTATATTCCTGTCGCCATGTTATACCATAATGACAGTCCCATTATGCAAGAAAATTTCGGTATGCACATTTAAACTTAGTTTTGCCCAAAATGTTTCTTCATGGATGGGGACATGTATCCCAGATTTTGCAGACATACACAGGGCAATCTTTACAACCATATTTGTTTCTCAGTCTAAGATTGAGAAAGTATATATCTGAGGGAAAGGTTTGGATCATTGTGAGTTTTATGGCCATTTGTCTGAGGGGAGAAGCTTATGCTCACGTTTTTATTGAATAAGTAGAGGTTACTTCACCGGCTTTAAACTTTGATGGCAATTCTTAATTTGTTCACACGTTTGCTCAATGCTTTATTTTTCCTTAATTTATTTATTTTTCTGCTGACTACATATTGTAGCAATGTATCTGGGCATGGATCTTATGCAGTTTAGCTGAATGTGAAATTGCAATGACTCTGACAAAGACATTATTTATAAGCAATGACTCTTGTTCTGTTTTACAGATACCTCAGAGTAAGAGTAATCAGTAGTAGGGGCAGGGAAAAGCACCCCCGTGGCTTTCTTTGATTTAGTGTAGGTCTGATTTGCATGAAGTAGCCTGTTTGTACATGCATGTATGCGTGCCAGTGTTTTGTACATTCCTGTTAGCTAGTTTCAGACAACAAATAGCACCAATCTGAGTGTAGAGCATGTGGGTTATGAGGAACAATAATGGCCTTGGGTGAACAACAGCTGCTAGTTAAATTGTACTGATTTTAGACTATAACAAGATGAACGGTGATGTGTCTCGTCATAGTGACAGATGATAAACATAACTATTATGTTGTAACTGTGTTTAAGCATTTGTAGAAATGCAGACTGCAGGTTTGTGAACAGGTGGTCTGAATGAAGAAAAGTATGAAACAGGTACGGAGAAGCTGTAGGGAGTCTAGCATTACATTACAAAAATACTTGTGTCCTGCCAAGCAGACCAGTTTATGGGTTGCTCTAGTCATAGCTGTGATTGCGTTTTCAAATTTCACCTGTTATCTGTTATTACTGCAAATAATTTTTCATAGCTATATTTGTCTGTTGTTAGTATGTCATAAGAAATATAGTTAAAACTTCAGTTGTAGGGACACACTACCATTTGGTTCTTAATAGAAAAAAAACTTGGTTATGCACATTACAGGTGAATCCTACTGAAAATAGCCACATTTGCTTAAAGCCAAAGATGCTGCTTATTTTGGAAATGAACAAGGAGCTGGAGATTTAAGAAGAATAGTTGTGTCATCAGTGTACAGGATGGCTTGTTGCCTCATCCATGTAGTGTATGATTTGAGACATTCATGTGCTGTATGACTTATTGCATCATCTGCTTGCTGGGTGAGTTGTGTTATCAGTGTGCTGTATAAGCTACTATATAATCAGTGAATTGTATGAATTGTGTCATCAATGTGCTGTATGAATTATTGTATTTTTTGTGCACTGTACGAATTTAGCATTTCTGTATTCTTCAAATATGTAGCATATAAAGAAAGTGATACAGAGTACCGAACACTCATCTTCAGGGACTCACAAGAGTACATGTTGTTTTTAAAAGAGGGATGAACCTGAAATGCATTTTAGAGTCTAACAGAAACATTGTGCATGCAGAGTCTATGAAAAAATGTGGTTCCTGTGCTCAATGTAGTTTTGTGATGGAAGGCCACAAATTCTTAGTGAATGGTTACACCATTTTATAGATTTTATACATTATGTGTGTATTTGTATTTATTTTCAGCATCTTTCCACTTGTTAATGTAATTTAAATGCTGGTTTTAAAGACTGTCTTTCTACGAATATTTTTATGATGGCATTTCATGAATATTTATGAGTTCAGGGAGGTCCATTTTAGTCAGTGTTATGGGATTGGTTTATTACTTAATTAATGCTCTTGCAGGATGTACTTAAGAGTGTTTCCTGGATTTGCTCCTATCTGATGAAGTTGAGAATGTTCTTGATGAAAGCGCTTATCTATTTGTTATTTTGGTTTAATAAAAAGTGTTTGTACTGCTCCCAACGTGCTTTGCGGCCATTTACTACAAGGGTTTACTTGAGTTGTGAAGTGTGTGGTTCCAGGAGTGCTGACTTTGGTTTTCTACAGCTTGTGAACTTTTGTCCTTTTTAGTCGGATTTATGGTGTCAGGCACAGATCTGGATACCACACCACCACCTTTATACTCCCAAAACCTGGGAAAATCCATCAGTGATCTTACTTTACTGCTACAAGACTTTAGTCAACATTTGGAAATGCCTGAGAGATTAAACACACCCTCAAACAACCAGGAAGTGCTTGGCTCATAGGGGGAAGGTAACCATTTACTTCAGTTCAATGAGCAGATCAATTCCAATGACGTGGATAAGAGGAGGACCAATTCGGAGCCTGTTTCACTCAGGGGAAGCAAAAATAGGACCAGAAGTGCTTTTAACACTAATTTTGATTTAAATGAACATGGAACTGAAGGCAGATGACCACAGACCACAAACGAAGGGTCTAACATGCATTCTGAAGCTTCACATTTCAACACCTGGCTTTCTGCTACTACAAGCCCGTTTTCCCAAAGAAATGTAAGTGCTACTTCTTATAATGAAAATCTGGAGATGTTTGATAAGTTACTTTTAAAAATAAAGAAATTGCAACTTGATAACTTATACTTTAAACAATGACTTAAACTAAAGATTGTTCCTAAGGGCCTCTGCCTGTGGCGGTTTCATACAGGCTTGATTAGTAACTCTGCATTCCATAAAGAATTGTTGCATTTATTTGACCAGCACAGGTTTGAATACATGGAACTGGTTATAAGGCATAATGACAAAACTATACAAAGTTTAACACAGGAAGCTACAGAACTTGATGTACTATTGACTTCCAATACTGCATACTCTGCTAATAACTTTGAATATGTGCATATTTTTAAAAGCATTGAACAACAGGTAAAATCCATTAAAAACAGGAAATTAAATAAAATTGAGCATGACAAATCTGAATATGAAAGAAATGTTGCATACCCTGAACCCCTGAAATCCAAAGGTTAGGGTGACCATGCACAACCTAGAGAGGATATGGTCCCCACTGAGACTTTTTTAGGGGAGGAAGAATTTCCACCACTGAGATGGTCAGAATGACTGAGGGATCGGAATTACAGAGAGAACAACCCACAGGCCTCTCATTATGCCAACAGGGGCCGGGGGGGTATGCCTTCAACCAGAAGGGCAACAGGAGGGGTGCCTATATGAGGTACTAGCTGTGTCTGCTGAAGTTGATACAGCTCCCCCTGGTTTGACCATTTCTTTAAATCATGATGGTGACTTTAAAGTTTTCAATTATTCTAGTGTACCCATTGACAGTACAGACTGTGATATTTTTGCTAGAGGATTTCCTTTTGTTCCTGATAAAATTACCAATATTGAAACAGCATTATTGGATTTGAAGTTGTATACTAGAAAATTGAATCTGAATGTTTTATTTAAAGATTGTAGGTCAATCATGGATCTCATTAAGTTATCCAGTACCTTTACCCCCCCCATTCATCCCTCACTACAGCTTTTTGAAAGAAATTGTGAATTAGGTATGAGAAATGTTAAAATGGCAAAAAAGCAAGAATGGAATTTGAAACAGGATGAAATTAATAAGTTAAGACAACTGTCTGATAATAAGGACCTCCGGATAATGAAACCAGACAAGGGGGATGGGATTGTCATGATGAACATGATGGACTACAGCAATAAAATGGGGTGTCTGCTGGCAGGTAAAGCTTACATGCAATCTTCATTTAATGAACTACATGGTGCATATAAGAAAGTGAGAAGTGTTTTACAGGATTTATTCATTGAAGGTAGTCTCTCTCTGGATGAATTTAATTTTTTAAGTATAGCACAGCCTAGGATCCCTGTCATTTTCAGCTTACCCAAGATACATAAAGGCTTAGACCACCCACCTATGTGGCCCATAGTTGATGCAAGGTGCTGCATTACCCACTCTATAGCCAATTTCTTGGACATCAGATTGAAGGACTTTGTGCAACATGAACCTTTACTAAGGACTCATGGGAATTTTTGAAAAGGATTAATGTGTTAGAATTTGATGAAAGAGTAAGTTTCATCACAATCGATGTCAGAGATTTATATACGGTAACACCGCATACCATAGGCATGGAATGATTTTGTGAATTTTTGGTGGGTAAGGGTCTGACTTTATTAGAACTAGTACTCACAAATAATTTCATTCTATTCAAGAATGAACTGTTTTTACAAATTGAAGGTGTGGCAATGGGGTCAGCGTGCAGTGGTTTGTATGCCAACATAATTATATTGGAATGGGAAAGGAGATTTTTAATAAATACCCCATGGTTTAAGTTCTGTGCATTTTATACATGGTTCTTAGATGATGTCTTTATTTGTTGGAATGGTCCGAGAGAAGAGATCCCCCTAGTTTTAGAATATATCAATGGCACAACCAGTTTCTTAAAGTTCACACATGAGGTTAACAATGAACAAATAGCATATTTGGACATCTTACTGAAGAAGAATGTCAGTTGAAGGCTTTTGTAGCACAAATTCTTAGGAAAGGAATGTATTCAAACAGCTTTCTGCATTTTGATAGTGCACACCCATTTAAACAAAAAAGAGGGGTAGTAAAGGGCCAATTTGTAAGGGCAGCCCGGATGGTTAGTTTGTTTGATAACTTCTTAGATGAGTGTGACCATCTGAAAGCTATGTTTTGCAAGAGGGTTTACCTGTTATGGCTCCTTAATGAAGTTATGATTGAGGTGGTCAGCAAAAGTGAAAGAGTTTTTTTTAAATCCTTGTTAGGTCACCATGAGGTGATACCTGCCCAAGACATGCCCCCTATTGATGGTTGTTTGGTTAATGGAGTAGGAACTGACTTGACCCAATCCAATGTTGAACAGAATAAAAATTTTAAATCTGCTTTTATTATTACTTTTCACAGTAACAGTAAGGATGTGTTAGATATTTTATTAAAAAAATGGGCTATATTGCTTAATGATAGGGATAGCAGAGAATGTGTTGGAACTAAACCAAATATTGTTTTAAGAGAGGTATGAACCTGAAATGCATTTTAGAGTCTAACAGAAACATTGTACATGCAGGGTCTATGAAAAATGTGGTTCCTATGCTCAGTGTAGTTTTGTGATGGAAGGCCATGAATTCTTGGTGAATGATTTTAATATACAGGTGAATAAGAAGGTGTACTGTCATACTGAAAGAGTTGTTTATTGTGCAGTGTGTAACTCATGTGAACGTTTCTATATCGGAAAGACAGAGAGGAAATTTAAAAACAGAATTTATGAGCATTTAAGGGATATCAGACTTGGTAAATCCACAAATGCCTTGAGTAAACACTGCACAGAAAAATAAGACCACTCTTTCAAATTTTTCATTGTGGACACTGTTGACTTGGATAAAAGAGGTGGCCCATGGGAGCTGCTTTTGGAAAAGAAAGAATTAATATGGCAGGTCCTCCTAAATGCGGGGCAATGGCCAGGATAAATTATTCACTCTCCATTGCTTGCCTGTTAAAACTAAAAGCAATGGAAAGGTAAAATATATAAAAAATAAAAACTATAAAAAAATATTTATATACATTTTTTATATATACTTTCATTTTTATATAAACACCATTTTATAGATTTTATACATTATGTATGTATTTGTATTTATTTTCAGCATCTTTGCATTTGTTAATGTCATTTAAATGCTGGTTTTAAAGAGTGTCTTTTTAAGAATATTTTTATGATTGCATTTCATGAATGTTTATGAGTTCAGGGAGGTCCTTTTTAGTCAGTGTGATGGGATTGGTTTATTACTTGAGTAATGCTCTTGCAGGATGTACTTGAATGTTTCCTGGATTTGCTCTTATCTGATGAAGTTGAGAAGGTTCTTGACGAAAGTGCTTATCTAGTTGTTATTTCCTTTGACCCAGCTACCTTTCCAAGGTAAATCAGACAAATTCCTCTGAGAAGATACATCTGCTTTCATAATCTCAAGCTATACAGATCTACCTTGAT
This sequence comes from Protopterus annectens, assembly GCF_019279795.1. Taxonomy (NCBI): domain Eukaryota; kingdom Metazoa; phylum Chordata; order Ceratodontiformes; family Protopteridae; genus Protopterus; species Protopterus annectens. The sequence goes on along the minus strand of NC_056746.1, from coordinate 1,442,000,646 downwards.
AACGCAACACAAAATGAAATGGGATTGATAATGGAGAAAGTAAATGATCATATTGGGAAAGACAATATAGGATATGAGGGCTGCCTAGGTCCATAAAGGTTGGCCAAATGGAACAATGGAGACATCATTGTAGACTTCTACCTGGCAGATTGCTTAATGGTGGCCACCACGTGGTTCAGAAAGACAAATAGTCACAAGATATATACAGGATATATGCACGAGTGGTCATCATGCAACTCAGGTAGACTTTGTCCCTGTAAGTGAAGGTCACTGGGGTAAAATTAGAGGTTTCAAAACCACCCCAGTAAAACAGTTGGCCTAAGCTTAAATAACTGGTGACTACAGTCAGCTGGAGGTGAGAGAAGGCACCAAGGTAAATAAAAGCTAAACTGAAGACCTGGAAGTTGACTGGTGTAAAAACAAAGAAGTTGAAGGAAATACTTGCATCTCTGACACCTCAGGATGAAGAGGATATAGGAGATCAGAACAGCATGTGTGAAGATGCTAGAGAAGATATGTGGCCAAGCCAGGTATGGAAATAAGCTGCATAAGGAAAGCTGCTTGTGAAAAAGAAAAGTCCAGAAAGTCAAAAGAGAGTACAGGAAGAAGTGCAATATAGAAAAGCCAGAGTAGGACAAGAAAGAATACCAACTGACTAAAAAGGAGGTTAACACAACAGTTACAATGGCAAAGAACAATATATCTGATAAACTGTACTGTCTCCTGGAAAGTGGCTCAGCAGTTAGCACAAGAAAGCCCAATAAGATTGCAAGGCAATGACAGAAAGATAAATAAATTCAGTATCAAACATTCATAAGGAATGCCATCAACAGTCTGTTCACTAGTCCAAACACCATCAATGGCAGACAGAAGGAGTACTTCAAGAAGCTTATATGTCAGGAAAACCCCACAGAAAGTGTACCATCCCATGCTTAGCCTGCACTGAAAGAGGAAGAACAACCCATGCATAAGAAATAGCAGATATAAGTCATGGCAGATATGATCAAGCTGTTTAGTGCATTAGGAGAGAAATGTCCACTGAGAGTATGCATTGCCATATTGTGATGTTTAGTGCATTAGGAGAGAAATCATACTATTAGGCGACTTTAACATTGACTGGTCTGACTGTTCCAGCCAAAATCTCTCCACCTACATTAACCTCCATGGGTTACCCCAAATTATATCTGCCCCCACAAGAATTGACAAAACCTCCAAACGCCAGTCCATCTTAGACTGGATTCTACTATCAGACCCCACTCTGGCTCACCAATTAGACTGTCTTCCTGACAGTCTGAGTGACCATCAAGCAACCTACTTAATTAGGAACTTGTCCCACCAAAGTAAACAACCTATCCTCAGGGTAATACATAACAAAAAGACCTTTAAATCCCACAACCTAATTAATTCACTAAAATGCTGTAACTGGATTCCCCTAAAGCAACTATCTCTAGAAGAAGCCATGAAGTACTTTAGCTCAACCTTCCTAAATATCTTAAACTCCCATGCACCACCCAGAACCACTAGGATCAAAACTAACCACACCCATGGCTATCAAAAGACACTAGATCCATAATGAAAGAAAGAGACAAAGCCTGCCTACAATTTCACAAACAAAAAAACACTACCGTGAAACAGAATTACCTCGAACTTCGCAACTGAACCCAAAAAAATAATAAAACTTGACAAAACTAACTACTGTACAACTATGCAGGAAAAACATGCTCACAACCCTCAAAACTTCTGGGCCTCAATAAATAGCTTACTACACCCAGGAAAAGCTACCAGTCCTTCCCCTATATTACCAAATAACTACAACAGTCTCCCCACTCAATTTAACAAATACTTTACTGAAACAATTCAAGCCCTAGCCAATACCCAAAACACAACTAGTAACCCTACACCAAGTGTGACCCCCACCCATTCCAGTACAAATAGCTCCCACCCCAGTTTTTCCATAAACCCAGTCCCTACTAATACAATTGCTAAACTCCTCAAAAAACTTAAACCAACCAGATTAGCAGCTGACAATCTATCAGCTCACTTCCTATAGATAACAGCAGATGCCATAGCCTATCCCGTGTCCATTCTCATAAACAGGTCAATCTCAGAATGCAAAGTACCCCAATCATGGAAAATATCACATATTATACCATTGCACAAAGGGGGTAACTCCCTTGAGCTTAGCAACTACTGCCCTATCGTAATACTATCACCTCTATCAAAAATACTAGAGAGAGTAGTTTTTCCCAGTTTATGCAATACCTCATAAAAAACAACCTACTAACCAAATCCCAACATGGCTTTAGACCTTCCCGCAGCATGACCACAGCACTGCTTTCATTTTCCAACATTGTCAGTCACCATAAAAACAATGGACTATATGTTTCCTTCATATTGTTAGACTTATCCAAAGCCTTTGATATGGTTAATCATAGCATACTCCTAGAAACTCTAGCCACCCTCAGTATAAGCTCTTCCACCATATCTTGGTTCAGTAACTATTTATCAGATTGGCAGCAGGCAGTTCTATGGCAAGACCAACTGTCTCCTCTACTAGGAGTGGCCATAGGTGTCTCTCAAGGGTCCATCCTCGGTCCCTTGCTATTTTCACTATTTGCTAACCAGATTACCTCATCCTCTCTCTGCCTCCGTGCTGCAATATGCAAATGACACCACTATTATATGTGCTGCTCCCACCCTGAAAGAACTAAAAACCATCATCCAAAATAACTTTACCCTAGCCGAAACATGGTTCACCAACATCAAACTTATACTTAACCCCCCCCCAAAAAAACCTCATTCTCTTTAGCCCAAGTTGTTCTCCCCCACTAAGCAATAATTTTATCATACAATCTAAATATAATGCACAATTCACCCCAACAACTCACACAAAGCCATTAGGTGTAGAAATTGACAATAATCTGAAAGACAACATATATATAGCCCAAACAATCAAGAAGGTCAACAAAAAGCTAGGTCTTCTTTACAGAAACCGACAGTTCATGACTAAATACACCAAAGCCACTATTGCAAGAACCCATCTGTTATCCATCCTTCTTTATGCCTCCCGTATCTTAACTAACCTTTGCCCCACTGAACTAACCAAGTTGGAATCTTGCTACAACAAGATTGCCATGTTTGCTACCGATGCCACTCATAGGACCCATCACTGTCGAGCCCTTAAGAAATTGAACTGGCATGAGTTTCCACAACTCCTCCTCCTCAACCAACTCACAAAAGCTGTACTACCATCCTGACAAAACCCCTACCCTTCAGCATCTAATCCACACCTACACCTCCTCCAGAATCTTAAGATCTAGTTATCAGAACCACATCAATGTCATTAAACACAAAAATGAGGCTGACAAATCTCTCTTTGTCTGCCATATTGCCAGAACTTGGATTAACTCCCAAATTACTTAACATATACCACATCTACTTCACAATTTAATAAACTTCTCAAAAGCCACTACATAAAAAACTGGCTTTGCTCATGTCACCCACCAGGATAAGCCATATCAAACACACTGTTGCCGGGATTCTTCTAACGACAAAACAGTGGCTCCCCACCACCCATTCTCTCCTGGTTTACCCATTGGTTAAAAAAAAAACTCTCTCAGATATTCATATTGTATATTCTATCATCATCATTTTCTTTTGGCTTTTCCTGCTAGGGGTCACCACAGTGGATCATCTGTTTCCATTTCTTTCATTCCTCTGCATCTTGCTTTATCACACCAATCACCTGCATGTCCTCTCTCACCACATCCATAAACCTTATCTTAGGCCTTCCTCTTTTCCTGTTACCTGGCAGCTTCATCCTTAGCATCTTTTTTATTTCCAATGTACTCAGCATCCCTCCTCAGCACATGTCCAAACCAATGTAATCTTGCCTCTCTGACTTTGTCTCCAAACCTACCAACCCAGGCTGACCCTCTAATATACTTATTCCTGATCCTGTCCACCCTCGTCACACCCAGTGCAAATCTTAACATCTTTAACTCTGCCACATCCAGCTCTAACTCCTACCTTTTTGTCAATGCCACTGTCTCCAACCCATATAACATAGCTGGTCTCACTACCCTCTTGAAGACCTTCCCTTTCACTCTTACTGGTACTCATCTGTCACAAATCACTCCTGACACTCTTCTCCACCCACACCATCTTGCCTGTAATCTCTTCTTCATCTCACTTCCACACTCACCATTACTCTGAACTAATGATCCCAAGTATTTAAACTCATTCACTTTTGCAAACTCTACTCCCTGAATCTTCACCATTCCTCTACCCTCCCTCTCATTCACACACACATATTCTGTCTTAGTCCTGCTGACCTTCATTCCTCTTCTCTCTAGAGCATGTCTCCATCTCTCCATGGTCTCCACCACCTGTTCCCTACTCTCACTACAGATCACAATGTCATCTGCAAAAATCATAGTCCACGGGGGCTCCTGTCTGATCTCGTCTGTCAACCTGTCCATCACCATAGCAAATAAGAAAGGGCTCAGAGCTGATCCTTGATGTAACCCCACCTCCACCTTAAATGCATCCATCACTCCCACTGCAGACCTCACCGCTGTCACACTACCCTAGTACATATTCTGTACCACTCTTACATACTTTTCCTGACACTCCTGACTTCCTCATACAATACCACAACTCCTCTCTAAGCACCCTGTCATATGCTTTCTCTAAGTTTACAAAAACACAATGCAACTCCTTATTCTATAATGCATTTAAATCACTATTTATATATTTTAAGAATTGTTAATTTCTGCTAAGTATGTTCAATTGTATAAAATTCCTGTATGATGTGATTCTTTCTTCTTATCTTGCCATATTGTATTTTTCATACCGTACTGTACTGTATTTGTAGTTTTTCTCCCCGGGCCTCCACTGAAAATAGACCTGTGTCCAGTTGGACTTTCCCGGTAAACAAATGTAAAATAAAATAAATGTCTCATGACAGTACGCATTGCCATATTGTGATGCTTACTGCATTAGGAGAGAAATGTCTCATGAGAGTACTCATTGGCATATTGTAATGTTTATTGCATTAAGAGAGAGAAATGTCTCATGAGAGTATGCATTGCCATATTGTGATGTTTAGTGCAGTAGGAGAGAAATATCTCATGAAAGTATGCATTGCCATATTGTGATGTTTAGTGCATTAAGAGAGAAATGTCTCATGAGAGTATGCATTGCCATATTGTGATGTTTAGTGCAGTAGGAGAGAAATATCTCATGAAAGTATGCATTGCCATATTGTGATGTTTAGTGCATTAGGAGAAAAATGTCTCATGAGAGTACTCGTTGCAATATTGTGATGTTTAGTGCATTAGGAGAGAAATGTCTCATGAGAGTACTCATTGCAATATTCTGATGTTTAGTGTATTAGGAGAGAAATGTCCCATGACAGTACACATTGCCATATTGTGATGTTTAGTGCATTAGGAGAGAAATGTCTCATGAGAGTACTCATTGCAATATTGTGATGTTTAGTGTATTAGGAGAGAAATGTCCCATGACAGTACACATTGCCATATTGTGATGTTTAGTGCATTAGGAGAGAAATGACTCATGAGAGTACTCATTGGCATATTGTAATGTTTAGTGCATTAAGAGAGAGAAATGTCCCATGAGAGTACTCATTGGCATATTGTAATGTTTAGTGCATTAGGAGAGAGAAATGTCCCATGAGAGTATGAAATGCCATATTATGATGTTTAGTGCATTAGGAGAAAAATGTCTCAAGAGAGTACTCATTGCAATATTGTGATGTTTAGTGCATTAGGAGAGAAATGTTCCATGAGAGTACTCATTGTCATATCGTGGTGTTTAGTGCATTAGGAGAGAAATGTCTCATGAAAGTACTCATTGCAATATTGTGATGTTTAGTGTATTAGGAGAGAAATGTCCCATGACAGTACACATTGCCATATTGTGCTGCTTAGTGCATTAGGAGAGAAATGTCTCATGAAAGTACTCATTGCAATATTGTGATGTTTAATGCATTAGGAGAGAAATGTCCCATGAGAGTATGCAGTGCCATATTGTGATGTTTAGTGCAGTAGGAGAAAAATATCTCATGTGAGTTCTCATTGACTTATTGTGATGTTTAATGCATTAGGAGAGAAATGTCTGATGACAGTGTGCATTGCCATATTGTGATGTTTAGTGCATTAGGAGAAAAATATCTCATGTGAGTTCTCATTGACTTATTGTGATGTTTAATGCATTAGGAGAGAAATGTCTGATGACAGTGTGCATTGCCATATTGTGATGTTTAGAGCATTAGGAGAGTAATGTCTCATGAGAGTACTCATTGCTTTATTGTGATGTTTAGAGCATTAGGAGAGTAATGTCTCATGAGAGTACTCATTGCTTTATTGTGATGTTTAGTGCTTTAGGTGAGAGATGTCTCATGAGAGTACTTTTTGCTATATTGTGACGGTTAGTGCATTAGGTGAGAGATGTCTCATGAGAGTACTCATTGCTTTATTGTGATGTTTAGTGCTTTAGGTGAGAGATGTCTCTCCTTGCAGATATGTACTGAACTAGTGTAAATTAGCACAAAATGTACTGAACCTACTGATATTGCCAACATCTTGGCAGATAGATTCAGTGCAAACTTCACCCCCCTCTCATCCCCATAAGAGCCCACAACAATACCGGAAAAGTGTAGTGTCCTGGAAATCACAGATGCACAGGTGAAAACAGCCCTCTCAAAATCCAAAAACACAGCCTCAATGGTGCCAGATGGTGTCCCAGGCTGCATCTTGCACAAACTACAAAATGAACTATCCCCCCACCTAAACACGCTGTTCAACCTCAGCCTCTCCACAGGCTAAGTGCCCATAGAATGGTGCACAGCAATGGTTATTCCTCTCCACAAAGGAGGGGCCACAACTGACCCTGGTAACTATCACCCCATAAGCCTGACTAGCCTGGTCTGCAAGGCTATGGAGCGCATCATCATCATCATGGAACTCATTAACAAAGGCATTGAGAACCTCTAAATACTTGACCTGACCCAGTTCAGCTTTGTTAAGTACAGATCATGCCTACTAAACCTGGTTGACTTCTTTGAGACAGTCACTAAGGCCATAGATGAGGGGAAAGGTGGTTCACACAGCCTTACCTTGACCTTGCCAAGGCTTTTGACACCATTCCCCACTCGGGTATTACAGAAAAACTCACCAGCCTGAACATAAACCCCTATGTCACAATATGGGTTGCCAACTGGCTTAAAGACAGAACTCACACAGTAAGAATAGCGGGTTCCAGGTCTGACTCTAGTGTTTAGTGCATAGGAGAGAAATGTCTCATGAGATGGGTTGGGTTTGGGAGGTTGGTATAGTGGTTAAGGTGTTTACCTTACAGACATAAGGTACAGGGTTTGATTCTTACAAGGGTAATTGGCTAGGCTTTAAATAGCTCATAAGGGCAGTTAGCCTAGTACTAATCTATGAACCCATCACATGAGAGTACTTATTGCCTTATTGTGATGTTTAGTGCATTAGGAGAGAAATGTCCCTTGAGAGTACGCATTGCCATGTTGTGGTGTTTAGTGCATTAGAATAGAACTGCCTCATGCTAGTACTCATTGCCATATTGTGACAAAGGCATATCCTAGATGAATAGGGAATAAACGTTCTAGTTCCAGTGTAGAAGGAAAAAAAGGAGACATTCACAACTTTGAACGGTTCAAAGGTATTAAAAGCCTGTCACATTGCATGAAAATGTTAGACAGGTTGACTAATAAATGAATATACAGAGCAGTAGAAAGTAAGATGGGAGATTAGTAGTTTGGATTCAGAGTGGAATGCAGTACAACTGACCCAGTGTTGTAGTCAGAAAGATAGTAGCAAAAAAGTTGCAGATGAGGAATGAGTCCAACTATCAATATATGTCTATACGTGCCTGCCAGTCCTTTCAATTCCTATACCTGCATATCATCTCACTCTATCTTACCCATGCCATTAATCTCCACTACCTATAAATGTATCCCCCGACAGTCCTGCCACCACGCAATATCACCTAGCCATACATCCTTCTAAATCCCAGTTATGGCACTACTTCATCTTCTGTCAGTAGCATTTCTGTTTATACTCACACTCCCAACCAGCTATAAAAGCTTCTCTCCCACTGTTAGTTATCTACACCTACCTACACCACAATACTTAAACCAGACCTACACAGCATTCATTACATTAGCACCCTAAAATACAAGCAAACAGCACATACTCCATCATATCAAAATCATGTGTAAATATAAGTGGTTCTTCAATAGCCACACTGCTAACTGGACAACAATACTAGGAGGGGGATATGCATCTCAATCTTAGACCCACTCATGTAACTATGGACCCCACACATCCTGATTAAAAAAACAAAGAGTAACCAAAGTGATCTCTATAACAAAATCACAGAAGTTCATGCCTGTGTAGCCTATTACTCCCCTGATCTCTTCATTATCAAAGAAACCTGATTAACGCCAATTACCAAAGATGCATAAGTACTCCCACCAGGTCATAATATACTCAGACTAGACTGAACCAACAAAAAAGCAGGTGAAGTTGCTGTTTTCTACAGAAATGTTTTAGATCTCACCACATACCATTATACTATATCCATGTTCAACAATACTAAACTTCTTATCTCACTCCTCAAACTGAATATTCACAAATCTCTAGTCATCATAGGTTTATACATACCACCTGACAACAATATTCTCATCCTGGAAAAGAACCTGTCCCAGATCATGGCCAACATATTACTGGGAACCATCTTGCTAAGAGACTCTAATATAGACTGGCAAATTATATGACTTCTCTCAATTGATCTCAAGACTCCAACTAGAGTCAACAAGGCCATATCTAGGGAATCCAGCAAGGACTGTGTTCTAACATCCTCCACAAACAATGTTGTCTCAAGTGGAAACCTACCCAATTTCCTAAGCAACTACCAGTGAGGCTACATGATCAGACACCTCAAATCGCCTCACAAGGTTAATCATTATAACACAGTCAGAAACATTAATAACATTGAAAAATAAATTTTACTTCTACCTTGCTCCAGATCAACTGGTCTTTACTTAAAACTCTTCCCATTGATGAAGCGGTAGTCCTATTCAATATAATATTTCTAAATATCCTGGCAGAGCAAGAACCATTAAGAACCAAGAGTAAAAACTACGCTTAAACTTGCAACTAAAACTATACTTGCCATTACTTATCTCTTCCTCACACATGTTTATGGCGCTCCCATCCTTACCAACCTCTAGGCTTCACAAAAATTAAAGCTCGAACAATGCTATAACAAAGTTGCTAAATTTGCAGCAAATACCTCTTTCAGAACCCACTACTGTGTAGCACTAAAACGCTTAAATTGATTAGAACTACTCCATCAACTAAAATATATATGACTTCTTACCACCTATAGAATTATCCAAAATCAGTATGCTTGTCAACCACTAAATAACATTCTACACAACTATGTTCCCAGTCAGTCATTATGATCCAGTGATCAAAAACTCCTGTCTGTCCACAAACCCTTTAAATCTGTTGAGCATTGTATTTAATCATACCATGTTGTTCAGGCCTGGAACTCCTTACCTGTATCCATTAGAGTAATACTCTCCCTTCCATCCTTCAAAACCTTTCTGAATGACTTCCTAGGCAAAAGCTGGTTCTGTTCTTATTAAACACCAGGATAAACTATATCCCTAAAGGTGAACAAACATCTCTTCATACCTTACAGCTCCTTATTCACCCTTCTTCACTCGCTTCCTTACCTCTATCAATTTCTCTTCCCTCACTTTCTCTCTAAATATACTATAAGCCTGCTTTTCTCTCATTTCATATTAAAATTCATATTACAGTTCCTATTTGTATTATACTAGCTTACCTTTACTTTCTCTATAAACTGGCTAAAATTTCCCTGAATATTAAACCATTGTCCTATAACTTGGATCTATTCTTAACCAATGTTTTCATATTATGTCTAATTTGGTATAATTATTTAAACTTTAATTTTTTTTTTGCATTATTTTTAAAAATTGTAAAAATTATTGCTCCCAAGTTGTTTTGCAAAATTTGAAGCTTTCGCCTGCCCCTCTGCTAAAAATGGACTCCTACCTAGTCAAACATTCCCTGCAATCAAATGTCAATAATTACAAAATAAACATGCTTCTTGGTTAACTAAAAAAGCAAAACACTATTTCAACTTAGAGATAAAGGCTGAAAGCCATGGCTACAAACCATATCTGAAACATCCCTACAACAATGCAGGCAGTTATGGAACTATAGCAAACAAAGCATAAACCTGGACAATAAAAAAAATATTATAGCAACACCCAAAATGCATCATCAAACAAGTTAAAAAAAGCTTTTGAAAATAAATACAGTGCTCAGTCCTGGAAGATCAACCCAACACAGCCCATCCCCAGCCAATAATGTCCAAAGCAGTACTTCATAGTTTAACTCATATTTTTTTTAAATACAGTAATCTCCCTCCTACAAAACAAAACTACTATAAATCCAGCCATCCCACTCCAATCACTGAAGCCACAATACACCTTTACACTCACTCCAGTGCCAGCATCTGTAGTTAAAAAAATAACTATACACCCTTAAGATAGCAGCCACTGACTCTGACCAGGTTTTATCGAAAATCTCAAACTCACTGCAGACGGCCTTCCATATCCTGTCTTGAGTCTAATAAACTGCTCTATCCAAGAAAAGTGTGTCCCCATCTTATGGAAAAAATCATATACAGTATATTATCCCCTCCATAAAGGCAGCTCACTAACCAAATGATGTCCATTATGTCTGTGTAATGGAGGTTTTCTCCCCAGGACTCTACTGAAAAAGGGCACTGCTCAGTCAGATTTTTGCAATAAACAGATGCCAATAAATAAATAAATAAACTAGAAATTCCTATATTTGAAAAAAAAAACATATGACAAGCACCACCAAAAGCAGAATTGGACTCTCATGTGATGTTTCTAAGTCCCAGAAACATTGGTAGATTTAGTGCAGGCTATGGACAAGGACCTAATGGCACAATTATGAACAGTGTTCAGACTCATCAAGAAGTTCCCAGTGAGAGCGGGTTTTAATCAAGGTTCAACTCTGAGCCCATTTCTGTTCATACTAGGGATGAAGTAGGTTAGAAAGCAATTAGAAGGGACATTTCAACAAAGTTGTTGTATGTAGATTATGTGGTATAATAGGTAGACAGTGAAAAGAAACTGCAGAATATGCCAGGGGAGTGGAAAGCAAAACCAAAGGCAGAAGGGAGGAAAATGAGTACAGACAAAACAGTAGTCATGGCAACAAATAGGGAAATTAGATAGGCAGGAATGTAGTGGAACAGATAAACAGCTGCAAGTATATGGAAGAGGTGGTTGAGGAGATACAGTCTGAATGAGGACGTGAAAGATAGAATCAGAGGGGCTACAGGCAACTGGTACGGAGAATCAGGGGAAGTGTATGACAGAGGAATGCCAAGGAAACCGAAAAGTAAAGTTTATAGAATGTAGTGTGACCAGTGCTTCTGTATGTAGTGTGACCAGTGCTTCTGTATGTAGTGTGACCAGTGCTTCTGTATGTAGTGTGACCAGAGCTTATGTATGTAGTGTGACCAGTGCTTCTGTATGTAGTGTGACCAGTGCTTCTGTATGTAGTGTGACCAGTGCTTCTGTATAGCACAGACACCTGGCAGTGAAGGCAGAGCAGCTGGGGAAGCTAGAGGTGATGGAGATGAAGTGCCTGAGATGGGTGGTAGGATGCACATTGGGGGACAGATGCAGAAATGAAAGTATCAGAGCAGTAGTCACAGCCACAGAGAATGTCAATGAGAACAGATTATGGTGGTTTGGTTACATGTTCAAAAAAGCAGAAGGTAATCTGGTAAAAACAAATTGGGCAAAACAGAAGAAGTTAAGAGGAAACAAGGACATCCAGCCAACAGATGGATGGATTGCATGAGAAAAGACCTGCAATAGCCTCTGATGACTGATGAAAGCAGGAGAGTACTTCTGAACTGAAAGATGTGGTAACAACTGACAAGACACCTTGACAGACTGAAGCTGGTCAATTAGTTAGTAAACTGCTTACATACATTGAGAGAGGGAGAGACTGACAAGAATTTAAGGATGTCATAACTGACAGTGCTTAATGACAAAGAAAGTTCAAGAAAGACTGACCAAATTGCTTTACCAAGCTACAGCTGAGAAGGAATATACTGAGAAGCATTAGGGAAGGCAATAGCTTTTCCATGCCCAGATCTAAAGCCATGTTTGGTAATACATTGATGATACTGCTACTTGCCAAGTAATAAGGGTCGAGTGAAAGTAATTCCCCTTTTTTTTAACAGAGAAGACAGAAGCACAGTGGGTAAATAATTGATTAGGGCAGCTAAAACTCTGTTTGTTAACAACATAAGGAGTATTTTTTCCAGAGTGTACATAATAAATATTAAATAGCATAAATACATAGGATAACCCTTGATCAGACATCATCCTTTAATCCGCACAGCAACAGTCCCTTAAGGTTTTTGCCCAACTTAACGTAACCTCCAGAATTAGCACAACCCCTCACTAAAGAAGCAAACAAGCTACAGTCATTAATGCTATATTAGCCAAACTTGAATATTCTGTCCTAGTTGTTCTCTTACAGCCCAAGAATCTTCACATATTTCAAAAGATAGCAAACATAATTCTTAAGTTCATTCATCTCAGCCTCCATTATGAATACCACTGTCAGACAGTTAACATATATTTCTGCCTTTAGAAAGAGCTATGTTCCTTCTAAACACTCTAAATTACAAATGCTAAATGATCGCTACAGCTCCCTTCTCAAAAATGTCCTTCACTAAAGGAGTTCATCATATACCTTCAGAAGGAAGGTGGAGAATTGTCTTACACACTTGCCATAGGAGATGAGGCTTTGGCCAAGTTAGCACCAGAAAACTGGAATAAAGTCCAACTTGCAGGAGTGCCTCCTTACTAGAAACCTCTCATAAAACCTTTAAAAATATATCATACAAAGCTAGCAATGTCATTGCTTTGAAAATAAGGAAAAACAACACACAGACAACTTCATTACATCCTCTTTTCATTTGAAAATAGCAAAGAAGCCGACAGACTGATGAAATATAAGTACGTTAAAGATTGCATGTTGTCACATCTCAAACACCAGAGATCCAAACTGACATTTAAGCCATTTAATAAAAACAATAAAAATTCGCCACTACAAGAAATAAAATATAAATAAAAGCTTTCATCTTGATAATATTCCAAGACTTGCTCAGATAATCCACCAACCCAATAAACTACTTAATATACTCAAACCAAGTGATTACATGACACATTTAACAAACATTTATATGGATTATACGAGGAAGTCTTGGAATATTATCAAGACGAAAGTGCTTATTTGTATGTTTTATTTCTTGTACTATTGTAGCGGCAAATGTTTGCTGCTTTTATTAAACGGCTTAAATGTAAATTTGGATCTCTGGTGTTTGAGTTATGACAGCCTGCTCTCGTCGACGTGTGTACATCTCTTTTCATTTCACTTTTGTCATACCAACAAACAATAGACTCTTTTCTAATGTAACAGTGTATGCAATGTATATAATTATTTTTAGATCAGGTTTCATTTAAATGTATTTTGTCAGTCAAAAACGCAGTCATATTAAAGCAGGCCTTCACAATTTGCATACTGTTTCAGGGAATGCATTTTCAGTCAGTGAAAATAACCTTCAGTGAAGAATATTAAGAAGAACAAATTGTGTAGTACATGTAGTACAAACACAATTGTGGTGCATGTTACAAGGCTTGGGAACCAAAGTTAGGGAGCCGTGTAGACATTAACGGGTTTTGGTATTATTAGGAGATACTTTAGACAAAGCCAGTTAAGTTGGTTCATTTGGACTGATATGCAGAAAGTCACTGCAGAACAGACACTTTGGTATGAGTGAGGAAGTTAGGTCAAATATCCAAAATTCCGGACAATTTCTGATATTATTCAGGAGGATCAGAACATAATTATCAGCACTGTTATTGCAGACACTACATTTCTATGGACATTAAGATTTGATTTGGATATTGTTGACATCCACCTCCATTCTATGTAATAAAACATTCTTAACCAAGCTGCAATGTTTGCAGACTTTATTCTGAAAAGTGCAAGAAGATTTGGCTCATAAATGACAGACTGGTACCTGTTCAGCACAAGTTCGCTAATTAACAAATAAAGACATTCATTCCAGTCTCTTTCCATTTTCTTCCAGTTATTTCCAGGATTCTACAGCCATATTAGCTCTTATTCTAACACATTTTTCTTTTATCTTAATGTACATATTTATAAGTTTACTAACAAATCTCCTTGCAATCCTACTCAAGATGCAGTGTAACCCCTGCTCTTCTCTTTTAGTTGCTTTGGCCCTTCCATTCTCCCCTACTAACATTTCGGAGCATGGATTACTGAAAATGTTCAATGTTAGCATTTCACTTGACCTGTATAGCTGTATTCTGTTTTAATGCTCATTTTGATATTTTTTTAACTTTCGACTATGTATAATTGTTTTAGGTACTATTCAACTTTTTACATTATATTATCTGCTTTATACATTACATTTTTTTGTTATAATTTATGAGGTTGTAACCGTGCGACTGATCAGGTGAACATTTGATTTAGGTTGTGTCAAATGATAGTGCACTTTTGTAACCATGTGACTGATCAGGTGAACATTTGATTTAGATAGTGTCAAATGATGCACATTTGTAACCATGTGACAGTTTGCCTAATTTTAAAAGAGTGTCTTCTTGTTTGTATTTGCGTTGTAATGAAGTCAGGGGCAGCTCGTGCTATTGACTGCCGGTCTGCAGCCCTCCCACCTAGAAAAACAAAGAAAAAAAATCTGTGAAACAAAAAATCCACTCAGACTGTCTTTAAAGGCAGTCCGGATGCAGAGAAAGAGGTACCCAGCAACCTGTGTTGTAGGATACCCAGGAATCTGTGCGGTCAATGACCGCACAGAACAGAGGAGCTCCGGACTGCTTCCCTTGCAGACAGGGCCAATGAGGAGTGAGCTGAGAGCTCTCTCTCAGCTCTCGCAGGGATTTTGCTGCGCGGGCGTCATGCAAATGGATTCTGTTGGTCGCTGCTGGCTGGATTATGTGGTTTCACTGGCTGGATGTCGTGCAGATGGATTCTGTAGCTTTGGACATGTTCTGTTGGTCGGTCGCTGGCTGCGGAGGTAGGTGAAGACTGGTGTGTGTGTGTGTGTGTGTGTGTGTGTGTGTGTGTGTGTGTGTGTGTGTGTGTGTGTGTATGTGGTTGCTTACTTGTTGATCAGTTAACGTAGAAAGTGATTTCCTTATTTGTGTAGCTCTTCTGATTGCAAGCAATGTTGCATTGTTATTTAATAACAGACATTCCACTGAAACACAGGTTGTTGAGAAGGCACAATGTCACTCTTGGATATCAATTTTCTTATGTTACAAGGGGTGCTTTATAAATTAATTTGCAACCCAGATTTCTAGAATTTTATTTTATTTACATGTGGTTCTAACTGTGGTTTCAACATATGCATTATGTCACCCATTTCTGATTTAGCATTGTATCTATACTGAATATCCAGTTGTGAAATTTAAATTAATGAGCAGTGGGTGAAAGTCCAGCTAAAGCTAAAATTTCATGTTTCTGTATTTTGATAGTGCACATTTGTAACCGTGCGACTGACCAACAGAACATGTCCAAAGCTACAGAATCCATCTGCACGACATCCAGCCAGCGAAGCCACATAATCCAGCCAGCAGCGACCAACAGAATCCATTTGCATGACGCCCTCACAGCGAAATCCCCACGAGAGCTGAGAGAGAGCTCTCAGCTCACTCCTCATTGGTCCAAATTTACCTTTAGCGATTCCCTCATCAGGTGTAAAGATAGTATTGTGGGCCACTTCACTTGAAGGATAGTTTTCATTAGTGGCATGTGTTCCAAATACCACCAAAAGCCTTGATGATGTTCTCCTTTGCAAGGTTTTCAGGGGTACAGTGGGTTTTGGAATTCCCAGCAGGGCAGTTAGCTGGTTCATCTTCAAGGATGCCTGTTGCTAAAGGTTGAGTAGGTACTGGTCAGTAGCTGAACATTTTTCTTCAAGAACTATGGCCGATTTCACTAATCTCTGATTATAGTTTACTAAAGTCTTAAATGATTTGTCCATCTTAAACTGGAGACACTTCAGGCACGACTTCAGTAGAAACAAGAAAAGTTCCCCAACATAAGAATATTTTCTCAAAGCAACCGTTCCTACTGTAGTGAGTGTGTCTGTATGTAAAATGCCCCAGATGGCTAGACTCAAACCCTGCACTTTGCAAACAGGTAGCAACAGCTTGAATTCCCTACCCACCAACACTTGTAAAATTTTTGCTTCATATTTGTGGTTGTTTGGGGAGCTGTATTTCCCCATTATTGGCTTTGTCTAGGTGTTTTGTGCTACGAGGTTGGGAGCTATGGTGAGAACTGAATTCACTAAATGATAGCCATTTAAGTTTCAGTCTACCTGTCTTTCAAGAAACAGCTGATTTGGCATAGTGGTGTGTTTCTCTGACTGTTGTGCACAGGGTTCAAGACATTGGTAATGAAATGCATGGTGGTAACACAATATTTTATTCTAGCAACTTTCCAAAATTATGCAAGCAATGTTTAAAATGTGTCCTTAGCTTTTCAGCTTTTGCTCCCCCCATGCCAATACATTTTGGCTTTTTCCAGATTTCTTGTGCTTCAAAGTTGAGAGATACAGTTGAGTGTCAAATGAATTTTACAAGGAGCTGAGAGCTTGAAGAGAAGTTTAATGCTGCCTATATTGAGTTTGCTTATATTAATAGCATAACAGGTAGTGTACTTGCTTTTTATGCAGAAGGCTGTGGGTTCTACTCCCACAGTATATAGATGCATTGCTGATACTGTACTGTGTTGTACTTTTAAAGGGGATAGATGCTGCAGTCCTGACAATATTCTCTTTGGCAGAGATACCTAGTAACAATGAAACTGTTATCAGTTTGCCATCCATTCCCTATTGCAATATTGCTAGCTTATCATTTTGTTTATTGTAACATAGGCAATTTATTCTTCAATGGCAACAGATACTTTATTTGTCGATGAAACAATGAAATATAAAGTTATTTGCTAGCAGCAACCGCTTCATTAGTTACAGATCTCTTTAATGTGGAATTATTTAGATTACCTTTACTTCTGCAGAGATTGTGCATATTTACTGACACTGGTGGATTGTAGAAGTTTGAGTAGACTTTTATGATGGAAATGTTCTGAACTGGGCAGTTTTGTCATTATTAGTGCATGCATTTTGTTTTATTGTTTACTGCAAAAATGTTCAAAACAATAAATTTAAAATGCCCTCTAACAGCTGTACTGTATTATACGAGGAATATAATTTAATACAATCAAGAAGGTGTATCAGAGAACACATGTATGTTTCCTGTGCAAGGGGCCTATGATTTGAAAACAGCAGCCCAAAGTTAATCTTTATCTGCCACTGGCCAGATGTATTTTCCTTGAATGTGGGTTTCAATGCTGTTTCAATGAATGTGAGTTTCAAGGGCAGAGAAGTTATAATGCTAAGTCTATTTTCATTGTGAGACTGCATTGCTTTCTTTATCAGATTTCTATTAGTGTTTGTGCTGCAAAATGTAAAATAAAACTTTTAAATGAAATTCAAATCATTGTAGAAGTAGAGCAATATGCACATTACATTGTTTATGGTAAATGGGGTGAAATAGCCAAGTCATGGTACATTGGAGTAGCTGCAGGGGGGAGGCCCCATTCGACCATGATTTTGTGAGGAGGGGAAGAGCAGCAAACTCAGACAGCCCCGGGTGAACTATACCTCTTAACTGTCCAGATTTTTGCAGAATGAATAGGTTTTTGCTTCTTATTTTTGGTTCGTTCCTCATAAAATTTGTAGTTTTCTGGCAAATCATTTAGGAATGAAGTCAGTAAATAATGACAGACATTGAGTTTCAGACTTCATACTCTTCAGAAAAATTCATGCTAAAGCAAGACCTGTTATTCTGTCAACTGACTATGTTTATATAAGAGCAACTTTTTGTACTGTTCGCATGTTCCCCTAATATATTTGGCCTTGTCCAAATGTCCTGTGTTAAGAGGATGAAAGGAATGCACAAATAAATCACTTTATAGAATTAGGTATACCCAAACCTCTCAACTGTCCCTGATTTTGGCTCAAAATGTTGCTCTCCCCAATAATCCCTCTGTAAAATGGCAAATTTGGAAGAAAACGTGGAGGGTTTACAATTAATAAATAATTGTAACGATCAGTTATAGATTACTTTTATTTCAGAAATGCATGTAGATTCTCTTATTTTGTCAGCTGCTCAAGTTAACAGTAGTAATATTAAAAAGTGTCCTTTCTTTGACAGGTTCCCAGCTGTATTGTGTGGGTATTTTATATTTCTCCATCACATTTTAGGTCCGTTTTTCATAAAATTGTGGTTTTCTGGCAAATTAGTGGCAAATCATTAAAGACTGAACTTAGAAAATAATGACAGACATTTGAGTTTCAGATTTTATACCCTTCAGAAAATAATACTAATGCAAGACCTACTATTCTATTATCTTCCTAAGTTTATAAGAGCAATATTTATAAATTATCCTTATTTTTGAGCCTTTGTCCCACTTCTGTTTATGGCTTTGTCCAGATTTCTTGCTCTGAGGCTGAGAGATATGACAAATGTATCAGGGCCATCACCGTCAACCAGAGACATTTCAAATTGTGACATATTTGTTGCATCCCACTCCCCCACGTAGTGGCTCTGGATGTGTCCAAGCAAGGCAAGGAGCAGTTATGCAGTGTTAAGTGTGCAGACTATCCCCCCCATCCAAGGTAGACACAAGTACTACAGCGGCTTTTCATCTGTCCTTGATTTTGCAGAATATTCTGGTTTTCTGTCATATTTTTATACTGTTGATTTATGCTTCTTATTCAGAAAATGCATGTCATTACACTACCTGTTGCTCTGTGTTTAAGTAGCAATGCTTTAATAACCATCAGGTATGCTTGTCTGAGATTGTAAGATGCAAGTAAGCTTTAATAAGCATACTGTTAAAGGATTACCAACACTGAAACCTTTTTGTTGTTGCCATGCAGAGAATATTTACATAATTAAATAACATATAAGCCTTGGGTATTAAAATGCATATGACAGTATTTGTAGTAAAGGACAGGATTTCAGTATTTTCAGAACTTCACTACATTTGTTGGGCACTTGCATTCATCTTTGCAGGCTTTACCAGTAAACTAAACAGAGTGCCAATCTGTCATGTGTGGCCCATAACCTGTGCAGTAATCCTTTTAGCAATTTATCTTGAGCTTGTTTCTTGTTTGTTCATGTTTTTATTTTGATCATGTTTTCCCCATGAAACAAGTAGATAGTTGTTGTCAGGCAGCAGGTCTTTTTTGGATAAGAAACATTTGTACAATTGGGGGGTATCACAGAGATTGCTACATTCAGCATGTTACTTGGTACTTTTATAACGCTGAAAATATATTATAATTAGAACTGCAGTGCAACAAGAAGTTGTTTGAGTTGAGTGCTGCTTGTTC
The DNA here is from genome assembly GCF_019279795.1 of Protopterus annectens. Lineage (NCBI taxonomy): Eukaryota > Metazoa > Chordata > Ceratodontiformes > Protopteridae > Protopterus > Protopterus annectens. The sequence goes on along the minus strand of NC_056746.1, from coordinate 1,441,980,987 downwards.
TTTTCATACTTGATTTTGACTGGTATTTCAGTAATGTATTTAAAAAGTAATTTATTTTTTCATGCCTCAGAACCTTTTTGTTTCCATCTAGATATTAAGTAAGCTGTCATGAAGCCAATGCATTGAAATATTTTTTTTCTTCTACACTTCATTTTGTCATGACTGGACTCTTATAATGATGGTTTGGCATCCAGGGCAGCGTATTTAATTAAAGTCCCATTTTTGTGGTTTTGAGCATAGCTCCGCCCCTTTCTAGTTGACACACCCCTTCCCATTGGCCCCACCCATTCAACTGTCTCCTGCAGCCCCCCTTTGATTTGAAGTCACCAGCCGCTACTGAATGAAGTCCCTTGGGTGGATGAAAGTGCTTAACCTCTTTTGTGTTTGCCAGGAATAAATGTGCATGTCCTGGGAGTTTCACTGCAGTCATTCTTGTTGGGTTTTCTGAGGTATTGACAGCTCATCTGCCCAGCATACACACTTGGTCATTACATAGCATGTGAGGGCATTAGAGGCTTGGTGCTCCTTCTTAGGATAGAAGGCTAGGGAGCCAAATTGTAGAACGGACATTTTTTTTTTGGATTATCAACTTTGCTTTGAGAGGTGCTAGACCAGAGAGCAGCAATAGGCACCAAATGGGCCAGGTGCAGATCTGATGTAGAATGCAAAAGCTAATAATTTCTTGTTGGTCATATTGAGGAACTTTTTTTTTTTTTTGCATAGGCCAACCTCCTTCATGAAAGTTATCACATAATAAATATATAATAATGATTTATTTTGTGCGAAAATATTGTGAGGCTGTGATATTTGTGAATTTCATGAAAGTTAATCAATGGGGTGTTCAGGTTACAACCTGTTTTAATAGTGAATAATGGAATTTACTTAGTACTGGAATTGGTTGCTTTACCAGAAAAGGTGCTAATATTAAATAAATGCACCAGGCCTGCTGCTGGTGATTTATTCTTGTATGTCAGTTGTATGCATAGACATCCCTTTGCTGGTCAACAAACCAGTCTGATGTCAAAAGTTTTGCTTTTGTGTGAATATTATGAGACATAGGATTACTTTTTCTTTTCCTTTCAAATTGTCTCTCTATGTGGAGGCTAAATGTTTTGCAGTTTTACATTGTCCTTGGTTGCTGAAAAATATGAAAGAGGAATGGTTTAAAAGAGTAATATAAAGCTGAAAAACAACTGTATGGGGAAGGTCAGGAAAACCTGTACACTTTATAATGTAGTTAATCTGAATAGCTGCACCAAGTGTAACTGGAATAATGAAACCTTTAGGTAAGTATAATAGAATATATTCACATATGTTTTAATTTATTAAAGGTCAAGTTGCCTGATTTAGCTCTATATTATATTTTTGTAATGATTAGACTTAATCATCTTATTAATAAGCTGACAAATGCCATACAGTAGATATTAATAACTTTCTGATTCGTATAATGGAACATCACAGAGATTAATTTCATGCATTAGCTGTTACTCTTCATAGTGAGCTTTTTAATAAATCTGTTTAATGTGATCCTGCCATTGCACCCAGAATAGCAATTACTAAAATATCACACGGGAAACAGTGGGTGCCCTGATGAGTCAAATACATGGAATGTGATGAAAAGTTTTACTATACATATTCGAAGAAAAAAAAAGTTTTCATATGGCTAATGCATTAAAATAGTCCAGGCACATGTGATTGTTTTAGGGTTTAATCCTGCATTACTGTGTAGTTAGAATAAAGTACTTTGGAATACTTGCACAACTCCCTCTTTGCTAGAATCTGTTGTTTTTCTTCTTTTATAAATCATCTAAAAGCAGTACATTATTCTTTCCTTCTTTCAAGTGTCTGTATGCATAACCCTGACCCATTTCCTCTAACATTGGTGTCATGTGTCTCTAGGTATACACCATCTAGAAACGTACAGTCTGTACACCCATCTCCTGAGAGAGCCATCTTTTCATAGGCATGATGTTACATGTACATCAATCACTTTGTGGCCCAAAATGTGATTCTTATCCCTTGCTAAATAGGGAGAGGGGATTAGAGAAGCATACTCATCACTCTACTGTTCTGTTTCTTTTTGGGATAGTATATTATGATACCATGAGATTATAAACCAATCTTTACAAGTGTCCGAGGTTACTGGTGCTTGCATTTGAATCTTGAATGGTGTCTTTAGCCTATTCAGTCAACCCCTATGGAAAATTACCACTATTTATGTAGGCAGTTCTCCTCAATGGTGGTATCAGTGTAGCAGCCCAGGACTGCCTTTATACCAGTTTTACCAATTTTGCAGAGAAATGTTGGCTTTACACCAAGTTTTAGCAGATCAGAGATTTGCTACTTGCATTTCTGGTGAAGTTGTGTTCTGGTCTGAGAATAACCTGAGAACTGGGGAAGGGCAGTAACGTGGTTTGTCCTTAGCAATGCGTAGATTAACATTTATTATTTGTATATTTTTGTTTGTCCCATAACTAGTTAACAGATAATTGTAATTTATGCTAATTTAGCTGCTATTTTCACTTTCCTTTAATGTTTGAAAGTGGAGATTAATAGATCCAAGGAAAACCTTATTGTTATTGCATTAATTCTGACAGGTGGTTTGATGTTATTTATTGGTTTATTACTTCATTACTTGAAAAATGAGGGAGGAGTGTAGGGTGCCTTGTCCTTACAGCTCCATCACTCAGTATAGTTAATGCCAGCTACGTGTAGTTTGGTGCCAGAAACACTTTAGTATCTTTCATTTTCATTATTCATTTATATGTTTGATTATTTTTCCTGACAAAGATAATGATAGAGCCACCATCTTGTTTTTCTTCTTAAACCCCATGCTAAGCTTTCATGACATTGGAAAAAACTACAACCATTTTGTAGTTTTTATTGTTTTTTCCTCATAGTTTTGCATTCTGAGAATGTGCAGTGGTATAAAGCACGCATAGCTGTAGTGAAAGTTTTTTCCACCCAGTCATTTGCTGCAGAAAAAATGCAGGATTAAACTGTACAACAATATTTTATAGGCAAAATGTTATATACTCTTTATTTTTGGCCACTGGGTTGTTACTATCGTCCGTGCAACTGTAGAAAAATGTCTAAAGAATAGACTGAATAAAATTCTGCACTTTACCTGAAGCTGCATTATCAGGTCTGTTAAGTGTCAATTCTCAAAGCAGAGGTGTGAAATATATGATAGGCATTTCTAACATCTAAGCAAGAAATTTTGTAAGATGGTGTGGATAACCTCACAGGAACTACAGTTAAAAATATATAACAAATGCCTGTATTTTTGCTACTTTGTCTTCAATAATGCTTTAGCAGATACAATGAAAGAGTTTGTTTATCAGCTTTTCCAAGTAGTTTTCCATTAAAAAGAAATACTTTGAAGTTTATTTTCAAACTGAAAACAAACCTGTTGCCATTTTCTCCAAACCTTAGCCAGTGAGTAGATTCAGATGTCACAATTACTTTAGTTGTTAATTTCACTTTGTATTTCTTAACTGTTAAATATATACACCCATATTTTTAAAATGATAATTTACTAAATTAACGTTGAGTGCTTATTTCCAAAGTTGTTCAGTAATAATGAAAGGGAAGTAAAGAAAGTAATTAGTATTAAAATGTGTAAAAGGCATTGCAAGTTGTGTAAGATTATTAAAGACAAATGATCTTTTAGTATAATAGATACTGTTAAGGTACCAAATAACTTTCACACAAGACAGTTTGGCAGAGAATAACAATCTCTTTTATTGCACAGAAGGATATACATGTGAGACTAGGAAAATTGTCATTCTTTATACCTTTTTTCATTAAAAGCAACACTAGAAATGAACACTATAGTATTAATTTTGCTGAGATCTCATGACTGTTTGTTTATGACATTCCATATTAGGCATGAGTTCCAATTTCCACAATAGATCTTTCTACTAAGAACAAATCCTATACTTTTCTAACCCTGTCAGCACTTGCTAATATTAGACAGGAAGGCAAGCTAACAGATACATACCGAAGGAAACATTAACATTTTATTCTGCTAAGAAAGAATATTAGAATTGAATTACACACACTAACATTTCCCCTTCTCTGTACTTCTCATTGTGAACATTCCTCCATCTGATGCTGGAAATGATCACCCAAGTCACAATACTTATTTACAATTGGGCAATCAATACAAGTTTTTACATATATGGACATTTTTTTGCTTGCTATTAGTATTTTTCATATGGTGCATCCTTCTGTCCCTGACATGCACATTCTTTACACAATTACTTCAAAATATAGTCTTATTTGCAATGAAAACATGCCTACATCTTGATGAAACAAAAATGCAGTCTGAATCCTGTAAATAATCATCATTAGTATTAATATTTAATACTGTGTATATTTTCACATTTCACTGATCCTTTGTATAGATGAAGATATATTTTGCTTAAATTTTGCAATACTTTATTATCATCTTCAAATATACTAAAATATGTAATAGTGGTTAGTAGGACAGTTTCAATCAAGTTCAAATTGACATCCTTTCTGGACTCTGAATAATTTGAAAATACATGTTTAAGCATAAAGAGAGGTAGGCTAAACAGTTATTATATGAAAAGCTTCAAAATCCCTCTTTCCCATCCAGAGAAAAGGTTGGTTAACCATGCCCATTGGCATATGAATATTTAGCAATTTTTTTTTAATTATTTCCAGGTGACTAGGGACCAGTATTATCAGGAATAAAAAAAGCAGCACTCCTTTTTGATGACTGCATACCTATCCCCTTTAAAAGTGAGGGTAAACTCTAGTGCCATTTATTTCTGCACATTTCACTCAGTTCTTGGATTATCAAATTCATAAACACAGAAATTGAATTACTTAATATTTCCAGGAACTTTGATAATTTCCTAACTTCCCAGATTGATTTCACCATTTCATGAATAGGTATAATGCCTCCCAAGAAATGATCCAATCATTAAGATCTAGCTAAGGAATTCCTTTAAAAGCAATTTGTTGTACAGTATTATAATATACCCAGGAGGCATCTATTTTACCATATGGGTTAGGAATGTCTTTAGTGTCTATGTTGCAATGAGGATTGAAAATCCTTCCCTCCAGTAAAGCAGCTGCACGTTGAATAGCTGGAATCACAAAAACAATGTGTGTCTGTGCAGCCAAAATGAATGAATAAAAGAAACCAAGGCTTACATACTGAACTTTGGACCTACAAAGCCCAAATAAATGTTATTAATCCATAGAATGCTAGAAGTTGATTGAAAAATCTTTAATATTCACAATATTTAGTTCATACACCAAAAAAATTATTAAAAACACAATAATATACAATCCAGTTTAGAACTTTTGTCCCCCTCAAATTTACAAATGGGACTTCATCACATCAGGACTATTAACAAATTGTTAAACAAGCATTTATATACCTATTTTAAACCAATTAATTAATGTCCTATAAAGTTTTAAACTGATCAGACAGTTAAACCTAAGTTTATTAAAACACAAGTTGAGCAGCATGTCTTATTGATAAGAAATGTCATTGTTTAAGATACCCTTAAAATCCTTCAAATCAAATTTGTACATACAGTGTATAAAATGAGTTTAAAATGTTAGATAAGATAGTACAACCAAAGTTTACAAAACAAACAAAAACTTAAAATTTCTTTTTGAGCATCCTGGAATAAACCTGCAAAATAATCAAGCAGGGGGATGAACTGCTGTGGGGCATGCAACCAATGTATTTATATTATTGGAACAGAAGAAGATATATTTAAGATCTCCAGCAACTGATGTAGTTTTAGCAGAAGGAGTCGTGCCTCCAGGAAGGTTTTATGTTTTATATATATATATCTATATATATATATATCTATATATCTATATATCTATATATATATATATATATATATATATATATATATATAATCTGTCTGTTCAGACTGTAAGAAATTCTACATTGGAAAGACAGAAAGACATCTGTCATGCTATCAGTAAGAAGAACACAAATAAAGCCCTATTCAAACATACTTTACTTTGTCCTTCTTTTAAAAATGTTTTATTTGGTATTATCAAGGTGGTGCCATGTAGTAATATATGAGGTTCTGGAAGGACAATTTGAGAAAAAAGGGGGTTGATTTGGTAGCTTAGGCTTAATGCCACAATAACCTCTGGTTTTAATGAATGTATATCCATTGTGCCTATATTGAAAATCAGAGTGAATGATTTATGACAATAAGAATTTGTAGGGAAGGCTGTAAATTTAAGTTTTTTGATACTATTTAATTGTAAGTATTTTTAAACAGATAAAGACTTCAGGTTTTTATTGACACTTGAGTTCAAACTTTGAACATGTCTTATATTGTGCTCATGAATTTGGTTGTCCTATCTTTTCTTACTTTTTAAACTCATTTTATACACTGTATGTATGAATTTTCTTTGAAAGATTTTAAGGGTATCGTTAACAATGACATTTCTTGTCAATAAGATATGCTGCTCAACTTGATTTTAATAAACGTAAGGTTAACTATCCTATTGCTTTAAAACTTTATGGGACATTAATTAATTGGTTTAAAATAGGTATATAAATGCTTGTTTAACAATTGGTTAATAGTTCTGATGAATAGTTCTGATGAAGCCCCATTTGTAAATTTGAGAAGGATGAAAGCGTTAAACCGTATTGTATATTATTGTGTTTTTAATAATTTTTTGATGTATGGACTGAGTGTTCTGAATATTAAAGATTTTTCATCAACATCTGGCATTCTGTGGATTAATAACAGTTATTTGAGCTTAGGAGGTCCCGAGTAAACTACGTGAACCTTGGTTTCTGAGATAATCTAGATTTACACAAATGTAATAATATTCATGCCTTGCCCTTCAGCCCAGTCATAAATCTTCCATGTAAATTTGCCATTACTAATTCCAACAATGTGTTCCATTTTTATGATAGCAAGCATATCCTTTAGCAGTCATTGCTAGTTGTAGCAGAATTACAGTAAAGGAGATAGAAAGATCTTTACTCTTCCAATTTTTAGCAAGAAAAATAAGATGAAATGCAGTATGAAGCTCAGATTCAGTCACTGTTATAGGAATCAGGAGAATCTGTCCACATATGCAGTAGGAATAGGCACACAAACACAGCAGTCAATAACATTGAGGTTCTGTGCATAAGTACACAAGGCAGCAATAAAAATAGTAAACTGAAGATGCTGCTCAGGTGCTCTCAGCTCACTTCTAACCAAATGCCTGTCTTTATTTTTATCAAAGCATGGATGTCTATTAAGGAATGATTAAGTACCAATTCTTATCTTCACAGAGGATGATGTACTCATGCAATCAGATGGCGAAAGCAGGTGAAACAAAATGATGATGAAAAGCACAGTAATTGTAGTGATGATTGGTCCCCAGGAAAAATGAACACATTGGGGCTGGAGAGGATTGCAAAGAAATTGTAAACAAGGCTGTTAGGCAGCCTGTTCATTGTGCAAACAAAATCGATTACTAAAACGTCATCGACTAAGGGCCTTAACTACAGATGATTTCAAAGGGGAACATTGTCTGGGTAAGGCAATGTCCAAATCAGTATCCATAAGGCAGGATGAATCAGTGATGTTGGAATTTGAAGCAAGAAAAATGTTGATGGGTTTGGAGAAGAAGGATCACTGGAAGTAGAATCAGACCAGGATGAGGTAGCAGAGTCATGTTGTTTAACTTCCTGGTCAGGAAACAAGGGTAACTTAACTGCATTCAGTTCCAGATGCAAGTCAGATGCCAGATGTAAAATCTGGTTGGATGGTAAACAGTTCAAAGTTGGTACTGGATTTGGTTTGGATGGCATAACATCATGGGCTGTCACTTCCAGATGGAATGATGTATCTGTTTTGTTGCCTGGTTCTGCTGGTTCACATGGTCTGATGTCAGTTGTGCTTGGGAGGGTCTTTTTCACAATCATTACATGGATCCAAGTGGGAAGTCTCTCACGATGGATGGCAGTAGAAGTTGTGAGCAAAACCAAGTATGGTTCTTTCCATCTGGTGAATGAGTTTCTTCAGGAATGGACTTTAATGTACACTGAACTGGAAGTTTGGACTCTGTTCTTCAGTTAGAGCTTGCTTGAATTTTATTATTTGTTAGTAATTGCAGGTGTCGGGGTAGCCACATTCTTTGATTTCCTGTCCTTGCCTATTTAAGTGGTACAGTTTTAAATATTTTCTGCTTAAAAACCTCAGCTTTGGCCGGCTAAGATCTAGCTGTATCCAACTGGACATATAAGAGAATTTAAGTACCTTTATCTGCACTTTTTTCAAATAATACAGTATTTAAATTGATTTAATTGTGTTGCATAAATATTAACTGAACTGGAAGTTTTGACTGTGTTCTTCAGTTAGTTTTCTCACCCATCCTCCCTGTTTCTGTTTTGGTGTTAATCTTAGTGGCTTTGAAACTGCCTGCCCCTCTTGTAAATTTGTGTTTGGATACTCCTTCTGGGCCCATCTCATTTGCTCACTCAACTGAGTGCAGTGAGATCATATTCTGATTTCAGGCACTCCTACTGTGTACAAAGAGAGCGTCTGGGAAAGAGAACAAAAAAAAAAATTTAAGCTTGTTTCCTGCCTTTCCTGTTAAGTGGTCTAGACTGTTTGTAGGCTTCTGAGCCCCCAAGACCTTCTGTGTTGGAGGGAAGCCTTCTAGCTTAGTTTTGTTTCTTATAACTAGCCAGTTTTCTAGTTTCAGCACTCAAATCTGTTTCTTTCAACTCAGCACTTGTTCAGAACTCATTGTAAGCACTAGATAAGCTGCAAATTACTACAGCACTCAACTTTCCTCACTTGTTTAGTGGAAAGCAGGTTTTAGTACTTAATAAATAAGAACTTATCCAGGCATCTCTAAGGGTCAGCTCCCAGTGATTTATCCTGTCTATCTGATGAATCTGGGCATCTTGGGGCAATGCAGCAATTGCCTCATGTACACAGACAACCCTCTCCTCCTACCACCCAACACTACAGCTTGTGAGAGATGCACTTATATAGCCAAACTGGAAGCAAAGCTCTCTTCACCCAAGACTGGACTAGACAGTCAAGAGGAGAAGGTAAACACTTGCACCACACCACACTCATCACATAGTCCCTCAAAACCTACACCACCAAAACACACACATAGAAACACAAAACACACACCTACATTCATGGAGGCTTTCAATAAAAACCTGCCCAAGCATCAGGGACATCCAAAGCATAAATGCAAGCAAACTCCACCCCCCAACACAACCCAAATGACACATAGCCCACAAACTCAGTGTGCCACTCAACCACAGCCCATAAGGCATAACAACATACCCAACACTCTAGTCATAGGTGACTCTATAGTCAGGCACACTGATGTTCCACTCACTAGACTAAACAAGGAGAAAGTTACTGTCAGCTGCCTGTCAGGTGCCAGGATCCATCACATAACACATGCACTCAGGTCACTCCACAATAAGTACAAATATGACACTGTCATTGTCCATGTTGGTGTGAATGACCTGAGACGTACCTCCCTGGACTACATGAAAAGAGACATGGAGGAGCTCTCCGATCTTGTATCCCAGGCAGGTATGACCCTAACCCTGAGTAGCATCCTGCCATCACCAAGAATGATACCACAGTACAAGGACAAAATGTGTGACTTCACCAATTGGCTAAGCTTCTGGTGTCATTCTAAGGGGATCCAGTATTTGCCTGCCTGGGACGACATGATCGACAGACCACGATGCTTTGCCAGAGATGGCCTGCACCTGTCACCCTTAGGATTCCGGATACTGGCTAAGGCTCTTGCCACCCCTACAGTGCCTTTTTTAGGCAAGGTTCAAATGACAAATTCACCACTATAACAGGTACAAGCAAGCAAAATCTGAGGGTAATGCTACTCAATGCTAGAAGTCTAAACCTCAAAATGCACTCACTCGAGGCACTCCTTAAAATGGAGAACATTGACATCTGTGCAGTGACAGAGACCTGGTTCAAAGCTCCAGAGAGCATCCCTGCATTACCAGGCTACAATTCATACCACACCTTTCGGTCACCTAACCCAGAATGAAGCACTAAAGGCGGAGGCATGTCCATATTCATTAAGGATATCCACACATCCAGGCTAGTTGCACAGCATAATGCATCCAAGATTATCCAAGTGCAACTAACTCTGGGCAAGACCGCAATCCAAATTGTAGCTTGCTACAGACCCCCCACCATGTCCCAGGATTCACACTCCTCATTTCTTGATACACTGGAAAGTATTAGGGTACAACCCAACACCCTAATAATGGGCGATTTCAACTACCCCACCATTAACTGGGAAAACTACTCATGTACCAACTCTTTTGCTCAACGTTTTCTAGAATTCATAAATTCCAACGCCTTGGATCAACTTATTCACACCCCACCAGGAGCAACAATATCCTAGACCTGGTCATTACCAACATGGGAAACCGGTGTTCCACACCAGAGGTCAATTCCTCGTTGGTTAGATCCGACCACAAGCTAATCAGCCTAGACATCCACATCCCACCCCCACCCCCAATTAGGGAAACTATTGTAAAAAACTTCTCCAAAGCCAACTTCACACTTCTTAAGACAGAAGTGGCAAACTTCATGACACCCATGCAGACGGACAATAGAGGTATGACTGCCGAATCCTACACAAATGCACTTTATAAGCACTTACATGAGTACATGGATCATGCTATCCCTAATAGAACCAATATGTTATACTCCAAAAAAAGGAAGCCAATCTGGTGGTCCTCTGCCATAAACAAACTCTACAACAGAAGAAAGAAACTGTTGCAAAAAAGAGTAAAATCCCATGACTGGAGGAACTCCCTGGTCAACCTCAGTAAGAAGCTGAGATCCCTCATAAAATCCTCCAAAGCTAGTTACGAAAACAAAATTGCCACTGACTCTAAAGACAACCACAAAGCATTCTATAGCTATGTCAAGAATCTAAATGGGGAACACTAAGATCTGCTCTGAGTTACAGCACAATGGCACTAAATATACAGAACCAACTGATATTGCCAACATCCTAGCAGATAGGTTCAGTGCTAACTTTACCCCCCTCTCACCCCCTAGAGGGCCCATCTCTATACCGGAAGAATGCAAAGTTCCTATAATCATGGCTGCACAGGTAAAAAAACACACTCTCCAAAGCCAAGAACACAGCATCCATGGGACCTGACAATATCCCAGGCTGTGTTCTACATGAACTACAGAATGAAATGGCACCCTACCTAAGTACCATGTTCAATCATAGCCTCACCTCAGGCTTTGTACCCACTGAATGGCACACCACGACGGTTATCCCACTCCACAAAGGGGGAGCCACGATGGACCCCGGGAACTACTTCCCCATTAGCCTGACGAGCCTGGTCTGCAAGGCCATGGAACGTATAATCGTGGAACTCATAAACAAAGACATTGGTAATCTCCAAACTTTGGACCCTACCCAGTTTGGATTTGTAAAAGGCAGATCATGTCTCCTAAACCTGATTGACTTCTTTGAAGCAGTCACCAAAGCCATAGATGAAGGTAAAATGGTTCACACAGCTTATCTAGATCTCGCCAAGGCTTTCAACACCATCCCCCACTCTGGAATTATAGATTAAGCTCACTAAACTAGGTATAAATCCCTATGTCACAAGATGGATTGCCAACTGGCTCACGGACAGAACCCACACTGTGAAAGTAGCGGATTCCAAATCTGACATCAGACCAGTGACAAGTGGAGTACCACAGGGTTCAGTCCTGGGTCCTCTCCTGTTTGGTATCTATTTCTCTGAAGTGCAGGCCAACACAGAAGGTCTTTGGCTAACAAAGTTTCCAGATGACTGCAAACTAGGAGCCATAATCGAAACTCCTAACGATGTGGACAAACTACAAAAGGGCCTCACTGAGACAGATACCTGGTGTCAAAGCCATGTCCTGAAGCTCAATGCCAAAAAGTGTATTGTCAGCCCCTTTGGTAAAAATTCTGTACCCATGAACTACCACATAGCTGGTAGTCTACTTAATGCCAAAAATGTGATAAGAGACCTTGGGACACAAGTGGACAGTAGTCTCTCCTTTGATAATCACATCATCACAGTGGTCAGGAAATCCTTCTACGTGGCTCATCTCATCACAAAAGGTTCTCATCCAGAAAAAAAGAGGTCATTGTTCCCCTCTACTCATCACTCATTAGACCCATTATAGAGTATAACACCCCTTTTGGTATGTACCTCACAAGACATCTACGACAACTGGAAAGACCACAGAAATACCTCACAAAGAGGATTACTGGCCTCAAACAGATGCCCTATGCAGACCGTCTCAAAAAACTACAGCTTTACTCCATCGCATATTACCTACTCAGGGGCGATCCATGCCTAACATACAAAGCTATGTCAAACCCAGAGCTGTTGGACATGCTCCACTTAAAGAAATCCCAATCCCTCCGAGCTACACGCTCTAGGGACCTAAACCTTGTCACCACAATAAACAGAACATGCTGGAGGGATAGAGTCCTGTCCCAGAGACTTCCCATACTCTGGAACAGACTACCTATCTATGTCAAACAGAGCTTCTCATTAGCATTCTTCAAGAAAAATCTTGATGATTGGATGGGAAATGGGAAATTCACCCCGGGGATCACTTCTGTGGCTCTGCTCGACAGGGGCATAGGAAAATAATTTTCTTGGGTGGCGAAAGCCAGGGTACATTTTTTGGCTAGGCTTGTATGGGCCCTAGGGCCAATAGCTTAGTACCTACCTATGAACCTATGAACCTATGGTCTCAGGGATGCAGGTCAAGGTAATCCTGCTGTGTGGGTCATTGGGCTACATGCAGACTGACACTATGGTATTTCTGCAAAACAGAACATAAGGGATTTACAGTACCAAAGCATGGTCTCATCAATATCTTGCAACTCTAAATTATTAGGGAGGAGGTTGCAGACATTCTGATGGGTCTGCTCATGAGAATTTCATGAGGGACAATTTTCTAGGAGCACTAATTGCATTTCCTAAATAAAATTAAAGGCAATGCTTCTGGCCTTTTAAGACTAGTTTCTTTGCTCACTTTAGCTAGTCTAAGCTTAATAGTTTGGCTCTTTCTACTATCCAAGAAGCCTGTGGTCTACAATGACAAAGAACATTTAGTTTAACATTTAATGCTCTCTGCAAAGCTGTTGTATTATTTGACCACTAAAATGAGATCTTTGCTCTGACTGAATACTAAGGGGAACACTAAATCTGGGTATGAGTTCATGCAACTATTTTCTGCCACCATGTATGCATCATTCTTCACTCATGCATCTGCTTCTACCCATCCAGAAAAAGATGTCGGTTATTACTAATACACAGCAACATTTCTGTACTTGAGGGAGCACAATAAAGTCCCACTGAAAGGAACAAAAAGGTCCAAAAGTTTTTTTTTATTGATTGAACAGGTGCAGTCAATGATTTAGACACACTATGCCCTATGATTGAAAGTTATACAGGTACTTACAAAATGTAGATTGACTTCTAAGAGATGAGGTGCATACCAGCCAGTGTAAATCTGTTTTGCCCAAATGAAAAGGTAAGTGATAGGTTTTAACCAATTGAGTTTGAAAATTTAATGGGGCACCAGTCAAACATCCAGATGGTGCTACAAAAGCTCTGAGGAGTGACAGTAACTCAAGTAAAGAAAAGTTATTTTCCTTCAATTATTGCAAACATATAGCTTGGACAGGATAAGACAATGCAGTCTGTCTTGCTGCCATATCAGCAAAAGTGTTACATTTGGTAACACAGGAACTCTCAGCATGATGTGATGCACATTTCACTACAGCTATCTTTCTTGGTAATACTAACACTTCTAATAGTTCATTAACAAAAACAGTATTTTAATAACTGCCCTTGCTGATGTTAAATAATCCCTTTCTTTCAGAACTGTACCAAAATTGTGCACAACTCCATAAGCATAGCTGGAATCTGTGATGATGGTTACTGACTGATCTTTGACAGTGTTACAGGCTTCAGTTATAGTTACTAATTCAGATACTTGAGCAGGTACATTTCCATTTAATTGTCTAGTTAATAAAATATTACCTTGTGTGCAAATGGAAAAGACTGCTATGAGTTTGCCATAATCTCGTCATACACAGGAGCTATAAAAAAGGATGTGATCTGAATTCTGCAAAGGAACATCTTTCAAATTTAATCTGGGAGGAAGCACAGTGTTAGTAACAACTACACAGTCATGGGTTCTCCTTCATTCACAGTAGGAATTAAAGAAGCAGGGGTAAGTGGTATGTAGCAGAGGTGTAGTTATATATAAGGGGAAGAGAGGCAGGAGACCTAGCAAGTGTAGGACCAGGAAAGAAGGTTTTGATGTTAGATCAGTCAGTTAGCAATCAAATTAACAAAAAGAAACAGAAGACAGCAGGTTGCAGATGTGAGGTTTACAGTTGGACATGTGAGAAAATGACCAATGTGGACACAGAAGGGGGCAGGTAGACATACGTTATAGTGCATAGAGGCACTAATATCCTGTCAAAGAGAGAGTTCAGAGTGTAGTAAGCAGAAACAAAGATGAGGCAAAAATGTTGATGTTACTTTTCAGAGAAGTGCTACCTATTTCAGCAGCCACAAACCAATGAAAGAGAGCACTAGGGATATCATGACTGACTGTGACTGTGAACAAACTAAAAGGGCCTGGAGCTGGTAGGTAGATGGGGGAGATGTGATAGACAAATGCTGTCTCAGGCACAGGTGCTGTCTTATCCCTCAACAGGCAGCAGTGCTCAAAGTTGAAATGGAAAGTAACCTCTGCTTTTAAACTAGGATAGACTTGTCCTATAGAACTTGCGGCTAATTCTTTGTTCTATGCATTGCATAACTAGATAGGTAGGAGGTTCAAATCTCACACTGCACTGCTGAAGTGTATGTGTGTGTGTGTGTGTGTGTGTGTGTGTGTGTGTGTGTGTGTGTGTGTGTGTGTGTGTGTGTGGCTACAATATCAGGTACATATAGCTTCCTAAACAGATGGGCTGTATCAACTTCCAGTCATGGGAAACATTTAATCTGGAAGAGGATTCCCCATCCCCTTAGCCCACTTTCCACAAGGTCATTGATGCAGTATATACCACACGTACCTCTGGTGCAGAAGGCTGTGGGTTCTGTTCCCACACCAGGTAGATTTATTAGGAACAGGAATTGGCATAATGGTTAAGTGTTTATCTGACAGACACAAGGTACAGGGTTTGATTCCCACCTTTGAAAGGGAAATTGGCTAGACTTAAAAAGAGCTTTATGGGCAACTAGCCTAGTACATACCTATGAATCTGTTATGACTACTGTTGAATCCATAGGGTGAGGTGATAAGTTGAGAGAAGTTGAATAAATGTATAAGAGGTTGGGGGTTGGTATAATGGTTAAGTTGTTTACCTCACAGGCACAAGGTACATGGTTTGATTCATACCTTTGAGAGGCAAATTAGCTGGACTTAAAATAGCCCACAATGGCAGGTCCCACAGCTCCACTCAAAATATAAGTAATTTCCATGGTAAGTCTGAGTTATTTCTGCTTGTGGAGTCAGAAGACATTACAGCTGACCATTACTAATACTTCATAGTTTGTTTCTGCATTGGTCACAAACACGTTTGCTTTGGGTAGTATGAGAACCATCATCCATTCTCTAGGATTAAACTCTTGATTGCCCCTGTATTCTTCATATGGCCTTGTGCCTCCTGTACCATGGTTATATACTTATTTTTCTACAGGCAATGTAGCTCCTAACCATGCTTGTACTTGGACTTGTGCTCCAACATACTATGGAAGGTGATTTATTCTTCTTTTCAGAATTCTTTTGCCATATATAATAGTTTCTGAGTTGCCAAACATGTCAAAGCAAAGCACCACAGAAATATTGGTACCTCCAAAATGACACATAGGCCATAGTATGACATCTGGTTCCATACCGGCCATTCTTGATTAATTAATTCAGGTAATATCTGCTTTAATGTTTTTGTTGAACAACTGAAACATCCATCAATAAATGGAAAGCACACAAAAGTTCTTACCTGCTTGATCTGTGGCATCAAACACAAGATCAGAATTACGATATAAAAAAATGTGCCATTGTCATTCAAAACGTCCTTTGGTATTCTGACCTGGCTACAGAATAAAATTAATGCTTTCAGAATAGCCCTAGGATTGGCTGCCCACAATTGTACAGTTTCCAGCTACCTACTGGTATATTTAAACAACAATCCATGAATGTGCATGGGTATATTACGATTTACACATGGTTGGTACGGTTTGACCATGAAGGCAAAAACTGAGTGATTAAACAAAGCTAACTGTGGGCAAATTATGATATACCCATAAACAGGAGTGGATTATTGCTATTTTGCAATGACATTATTGAAGAAAAAAATGTATGTTTTCTAAATAATGTCATTGTATTAAAAATCTTTAGTTTTTTCCTCCAGCTTCTGGTAGTCTAGGGCCCTTAGATGACATACTGCCCATGCTCTGAATGTAACAGCTCCACGGGAAGTTGTCATTTCTGATGCTTGCCCCCCCAGTCATTGATGATGCAAGTCATTAAGTGAGTTGCTGTAGGACTGATTGACAGTTCCCAGCATTAGAAAACTGAGTTGTTTTTTTATACTGTGTATACTTTTGCACCCTGTTCCGTGAAGCAGTCTTAGTTTGAGTTGTTTTTAAAGCAGTTTGAACTCTCTGCTTAGCGGCACAGAGTAAGCTAAACTGCTTTTAACAAAATCGTAAACTAATAGTCTGCTCTATGGAGCAGGTTACAAAGATGCTGCTATGGTGCATATTCCAATAGGAAGATATCTGCTCAGTGATCAGACTTCTTTCTATTGGTATATGCTCTCTTTACAATGGGTACACTAGATGATCTGTCCAATCATCATGTTCATTTTTGAATAACTATGAGCTGTTATTGTATATTTGCAGTTAACTAATATATATATCTTGGTGTCAACTACTTGACTTAGGTAAAAGTCCTATCAAGTCCGTATAGCTTCTATTACTGGAAGTGGGATCACTGTAGCCCCTTTTTTTTTTTTTTTTTTTTTTAAAGTATACTGACACTTTCTTCTGTGACATTATCTCCTTGACACAATTATCTTCTACCTTTTCATCTGCATTTTCTCTACTTCCAGATAATCACCAGGCACATGCCTAGGTGATATTTCTATTAATGGATTCCTTTATAGGGTTCATAGGTAAGTAATAAGCTAGCTGCCCTTTTCGGCCATTTTAAGCCTAGCCAGTTTCCCTTTTTGTGCTCAAACTAACCTATCTCATTTGGTTATAGATTTGCCTAACCCATCCCATTGTCGAAAATTATATATTACCCCAGTGAGAATAACTGTTATCATACTAGAGATAATTTTAGGGGACCCATGCCTGGATAAAACATTGAGGAGCTGCATCTGTCCATTAGTAGTACAGGGGACAGCCCTGGGATAAATGTTCTGTTTCCCATCCATATATCTAAGTTACATTTGAATATGGACAGGGATGAACTTTGTTTTATGTGGATAGAGAGTTTGTTACAGAGAATTGGCATCCCCTTCAAGATATGCCTGTCCCTCCAAATCATTCTGTTGATGTTGCAGAAGAGGTTTATACCCACAGACTGAGTATTTTGAATGCCATTTTAGTTGCTGATGTGCAGTAAATCTATCAGTAAGGAATTGGAGAATGCCTTGTATGCCAGACACAAGTTACCTCTTAGCAGTTTTTGGATTTCCAAATGCAGTGTCAGGGCTTTGAGTTGGTCCCTGTATATATATATATATATATATATATATATATATATATATATATATATATATATATATATATACCAAAGGGAGCATTTTATTAAATGACTGACTTAATGAGAGCTGAGAAAAGGGGTACAGTGACATCCCTAGATTTAGACAGAATTCCTTTGATTATAACATTTACAATGTAGAGGGACTTTCTTACAAAAATAGACACATGTTCGCCAAAAGTTACATCACTGTCCACATAAGTTCTCAAATCCTTTAGCTGGTACACAGAAGTTTTTTTTTTTTCAGAATGACTTCTCTTCTTTTATGCACTCTGTATAATACATTGCTGGCAGTTTCAAAATATGTGTAACCGTAAGACTGTTTGCTTTATCTACTCCATCAGTCACCTACTCATTGTTTCATGGTTCACCCAAATGTAGGGTTCTTTCAACAAGTCATCATAAGGTTAGGCTGCTTGATCTGGGGGTAATTTAATAGAGTCTTTACTGCCTCCATCTTTTTGTAATGTTTATACTTATGCCCCACACTTTTATCTTTTAACTGTGAATGTTATATCCTTCTGCGGTTCTTATTGTTAACATCTGTTTATCTCACCATTCCTTTACACTGTCTTTACCTATTACAGTTACAGCACCCCGACTCATAGCTATTACAGTTACTGCATCCCAATTCAGTGAGTTACTCTACACATTGTTCGTTGGTTTCACTGAATAGGTAGCAATCACATTCCCATACTGGGGGAGCTATTTAGTTGGATTTGCCACTGTTACTGATTTTTTTTATCGACTCTACACAGTCTGTCACATGTACAATTATTTTTTGTTCATTGCCACAATTACAGTAGTCATAGTACATTCTTTTATCCTTTAGTCATATTCTAGTTTATCAACTTTTTCTAGCCTAGTCAGTTTTCCTTTTCTTAAACTATCCTATCCTATATCTTTTCATCTGTATTGGACAGTATGGAATCTCACTCAGCTGTCCTGTACCCCTTCACCTGTATTGGACAGTATGGAATCTCACTCAGCTGTCCTGTACCCCTTCACCTGTATTGGACAGTATGGAATCTCACTCAGCTGTCCTGTACCCCTTCACCTGTATTGGACAGTATGGAATCTCACTCAGCTGTCCTGTACCCCTTCACCTGTATTGGACAGTATGGAATCTCACTCAGCTGTCCTGTACCCCTTCACCTGTATTGGACAGTATGGAATCTCACTCAGCTGTCCTGTACCCCTTCACCTGTATTGGACAGTATGGAATCTCACTCAGCTGTCCTGTACCCCTTCATCTGTAATGGGCAGTATGGAATTCAGTCAGCTGTCCTATACCCCTTCATTGGGTATTTTGAGGCAGTGTGTAGTAACTGTTCAAGCTTACAGAAAACTCTTTATTGTTATCTCACAATTATTCAGTATGTGAGAGGTGAAAGTATTTACTTAACTTGGAGGTCACCTTCTCGCCTCAGAACACATTTGGTAAACACAATACAAATACACATACAGCACAAAGCACTTCCACTAAACCAGCTTATGCTGAGGTTAAGAGAACACTGCCTACGCCTCCCAGGCTAAAAGCTCAGAAACCTTAGACATTAGTATACACAGCAACACATTCACCTTCACCCTTCACACCCACACCTAAGGCACATACCTCTAAGAGTCACAAGGGTGCAGACTCCAAGCCCTTATGGCCCACTGAGACTGCACCAAACCACGGTAATGTTTTAGTAATAGGTGACTCTACTGTAAGGCATATGGACACCATGCTTACCAAGCAGGATAGGAATATGGTGACAGCTGTCTTTCTGGAGCCAGGATCCCACAAAATTCCTCCATCCTGAAAATATAAGTATGACCTGATAATGGTATATGTGGGGTGAATGACCTTAGATACACTCCCAGAGGGACATGCAGAAGGATATCACTGAGTTTGCTATGCATGTGTCTGAGGCCTGAAAGATAGTGGCCTTCAGTGGTATTTTGCCATTACCCAGAATGATGCTGAGGTTCAAAGACAAGATAATTGGCAATGTAGTTGGTGTCATTACAGGGGGATCCACTATGTGTCAGCTTGAGATGAGATGGCTGACAAGTCTTCCTGCTGTTCCAGGGGTTGCCTTCACCTCTTTTACCAAGGCTTTTGCATTCTGGTTAAAGCCTTTACTGCCCCCATAGTGCCTTGTTAGGCAGAGTTCATCTGATGGACATTCCAACCTAGTAAATTTGAATTTGGAACACATTAATGTGGCTTTACTTAGTACCAGGACTCCTAACAAAATATGGCCAAACTTGAGCCTTTCCTACAGCTTGAACACATCCATGCATTTATGGTTACAGAACATGTTTTCAGAGCAATGAAATCACTCCCTCTATTCCTGGATATAATGCCTATCAACCCTTCAGACTTACTGGCAATTGTGGGAGAGAATCAATATTTATCAAGGATATCATCAGCTCACAAAGATTCATTGGGACACCACATTTGATCTAGAAATCCAAATCACCATAACCAAGACTAATTATAACTTTGTGGCTAGCTATAGAACACCCTCTATTCCCCCTTATGAGCATGATAACTAACTTAACATATTAGCTGAAATTCCCATTAAACCCAAGACCTTTCTATTGGAGGACTTCAACTATCCATCAGTAAACTGCCTGATCTACACTGCTGATGGTCATCATGCCCAGGACTTCCTTGACATTATAAATGCTGACTCTATTTCACAAATAGTTAACCATCCTACTATGGCACCTCCTTAATCTACTCCTCACAAATATGGCCACTTCTTGCACAGTTCCACATGTATCATCATGTGTTGCTAAATCAGGCCATAATTTAGAGACCTTTTCCTTTAAGCCTGCTGGTAATTCCCTTGTAAATAGCTCTGTATTTAATGACTTCCGTCTTCAGTAATGTGATGACATAAATAAATGCTGCTGTAATCCTCCTCTGATTGATCCTGTTGCTAAATCTGCTTCCTGTGCCTCTGACTTTTACTCCCACTTAAACACTTGTATTGATAAGGCAGTCTCTGTCTGCCACAAATATAGTGAGAAGTTTAAAAACAAACACCTGTGGTGTAATACCAATATAAATAAATTATATAACAAGAGAAAGAAACTGTTTAAGGCTTATAAGAAGTCTCATTCTACCTACCTTAATTAAGACCAGACTTAAAGCAAACAAACAAAGAGCTTATGGGAACCATTAGGAAGCTCAAAGCTGAGTATAAACTTAAAATAGCCACTAAAATCAAAAATAATTACAAATCTTTCTTTAACTATGTCAGAAAGTTAAGAAGTAATACTCAACAGTGTTTGGACCTAGACCATAATAATACTACACTTTCTGACCCAAAGGAAATAGCTGATACCCTAGCTAACAAATTTAGCACACATTATACAAGTGTTGGCACTATTACATACACTGCAACATTTACTTCCTTCTTAGGCTTCTCATTTAAACTTTATTGTATTTATTTATTTATTTTACATTTGTTGACCGGGATAGTCTGGATGAATATCGATTTTCAGCGGAGACCCGGGGAGAAAAGCTCCAAGGTAAACAGAAACAACAAAACATGTTACAAATAGAATATTAACAATGATTACATAAGCAAACAAGAATAAACATGTTCCACAGGTTAGAATTAATCCTGAGTGAAAGTCAGGGGTAAATTACACAGTAAGCTGATTAACAGATTTTACATATCCTAGAAGAAAACTTGTAAACTTGTATCAAAACATTAAGGATCACTGTTTTGATTAATTATATCAACTTTTTCAAAAGTTCAGTCTCTTGGACAAACCACAATTTATTTCTGTGTTTTACATTACAAGCTTTTCTGTCACTCAAGTTAAGTCATTAACCTGTTGTACATCTCATGAAAACCAAGCACAATTCTGACCCATTATATCATTTCATTTTTATATTGCTTTTTCACATTTAACTATCATCTCTATTTTCAGAAATCTTTTGCTCCATTTCTGCTAGCTATTCAGTCTCTTCAGAGACAGCACTCGACTGCTGTAGAATTGTTAGATCTGTGTCTGCCATCAACAGCCAAAAGCCTGATTTCTGTTTGGAAAACTACAACAAATAACTGCAAGTTACCGACATTGTTCTGTCGAGTAATAACTTTTTGTTGCATCTGCATACTTTAGCTTTGCTATTCATCCACACTGGTTGAAGTTCTCTTCTATAGTTGCAACACTTTGAAACAGGCCTTCAGCTGCCTTTCCATAAGTTCTTATTCTTTATTATACCATGACCCCCCATTAATATTCCAAAATGTGCACGCTGATTGGCCAGCGTGCACGTTGTAAATCGACTTATACTAATGGAAAAAGGTCCGGTCGCCCGGACTTTTTCCATTAGTATAAGTCTTTTTTAAAACACTGTCTCCCTATGTTAAAGGAGTTTAACATAGTGACACAGGTTTAAAAAAAGCAACGTAGATCTCCGTTGCTTTTTTTAAAGCTGTCTCGCTATGTTAAACTCCTTTAACATAGCAACACAGTGTGTAAAAAGCAACAGAGATCTTGCTTTCTCCTTGATTTTTTTTTTAAACCTGTCTCGCTATGTTAAATGGGTTTAACATAGCGAGACAGTAAAAAGTAACGGAGATCTTGCTTTCTCCGTTGCTTTTGCCCACAGCTCTGATGTACTGCGTAGGCATGCGCAGTACATCAGAACTTCCGTGGAATACCAGACAGCTGCGGAAGGGCAGCAAGGAGGCATTATACAATGCCATTATTTAAGAAAAGTAATTATTTTTTTTCTTAAATAATGTCATTATAATAGCAATAACACTTCTGGGTGGGTAATGCTGGATTTACCCACGGTTGGCTTTGTTTGGTCCTCGGGCTTCGCCCTCGGGACCAAACCATGCCAACCGTGGGTAAATCTGGCATTACCCACACCCAGGCGTGAGTTATTGCTATAATAACATACTTTAATGTTGGAAAATCATTTTGCTCATTAAGGATTGTTGGCTGTGACAACACACTTTGCCTTCACCAGGTATTTTTCTTCACAGTGAATACACACTTAGATTATATTCCTGAAAATGTTGCTTGTTTATTATACACAGTCATTCAGCCCAGTGAACTGCTTTTTTTATAGGCATGAGGTCACTCAAATGGGCACAAGGACAGGGGTCTAAATGGAGAGATGATAAATCAGCAAGCAAAGGAAAGTAGTATTGCTGGAATTGAATTCATTGTCAAGTCATGGTGTGTAGCTGGCAGGTATGAAAGAACAGTTGTTCGTAAACACAAAAAAGCCTATCAGAATAAAACAGCTTTCCTGCAAGTAAAGATAGGACTTCAGGTACTGTTAAAAAAGGTTTTTATTTAGGTAGATGTGATAAATCTCCAAGTAATGAAAATTTGACTGTGTTGAATAATGCAGAAGTTTGGAGCAGAAATGACATCATTCATTTAAATTCCATTATCAAAGGTCATCTAGAAGAAGGAGCCAGTGTCTCTTTACAGTTGGGGAGCGAGGATGTTATTCCCGAGCTACCTCTTTATTCACCAAATTATAACACTTTTGGTGGGGATAATGTTGATTCTGCAGCAAAAAAGTCACAGCGAGGTCAGAGAAATCGATTCCAGCCGAACCGGAGCAGAGGAAGAAGTCAGGGACACAGGAAATAGAACTTTTAGATGGACATTTTGATGGTTATTTTGGTAACAGTTTTAGCAAAATATTTAATTTAATGCAATGTTAATTCACTAAATCAGAAAAAAGGTTTTGGGGTTAGTGTTTTTGTACCGTCTAGATGGGCACATTTGTCCAAGACCCTATTAGAGTTAAAGTTTTATACCAGGAGGCTTAATTTGCAGTATTTGTTACATGATGTAAAAGGCTGCATAAGTTATGCAAACCTTTTGTCTAAAAACCCACCTCAGGTAATACTATAAAAGTGTTTGAAAAATGTTGTGAAACAGATATCCGTAAAGTATTGTCTACTAAGAATGATTTTCATTTTTATAATTTGAATATAGACAAAAGGAAAGCACAAAATGACTTAAAAACAAAAAAAAAAAAAGATTTAAGGTTTGTGAAGGCAGATGGGGGAGGTTGGTTGTTATGGATAATAATGATTATATGACATCTATGGAAAATATTGCAGAAGTTCGGAGCAGAAATTATGATGTAATCATACCTCTCAACCTCTTAGAGCAAAAAAACTGGACAAAGCCTAAAATGATGGGGGGGGGTGGGCAAATAGAGACAGATTTTAAATATTGCTCTTACAAACTTAGAAATTTGATAGAGTAATAGGTTTTGCATTAGCATGAATTTTCTGAAGGATGTGGAGTCTTCAACTCAAATGTTTGTCATTATTTAATTACTTCAATCCTCAGCTATTTGCCAGAAAAGTACAGATTTTAGGAGGAACACACTAAAAATATGAGGCAAAAATCTGGACATTCTGTGAAAATCTGTACAGCTGAGAGGTATGGATGTAATGCATTTTATGTGGGGGGGACTACCAGGGCTTTGAGCAAGAGAATTTAAAAACATCTTTATTCTATTAAAAGTAAGGATAGCAATAACACTTTATTCAAACATGTCTGTTTCTGATAATTACAACAAGTTTTTAGTTTTTATAGTAGAAGATATTATAGAAGATTTGAGGGGTGGTGATTTTAAGAATAGGTTAAGTAAAAAGGAAGTTGAGTGACAGATAAAACTTAAAGATGATGAGTTTACGGGTTTAAATGAAACAGTGAATATTAAGTGTTTTTTTAAGATAGATGACTAAGGATTTGAATTAAATTAATTATATTTAATAATGTGAAGTTGTAATGATGTTTTTAATTTTTCTATTAATAGTCGATTACTAAAAAGATTTGATTGGTTGTGATGTATTTAAATTGTAGGGCTTGGTTAAGATGGAGTGTTTCTGATGAAGTCTATGTGACAAAAGTGGAGGAATAAACTTGTGTACTGCAAAATATATTTAATGACTCTTTCCAGAGTATTATTGTAGTAATTGCTGGATTTAGTGTGTTCTTATACTACATTTTGGAATTTCCTTTCCCTTTTTTTTTTTTTTTTTTTTTTTTTTGTGTCTGGGTAAGTACCTTCATGAGATGGACCCTGTTTTTCACAAAACTCACCAAGATGACACTGATATATAGGCTGTATTTTATATAGCATATATCATGGACAGAAGTAGGCTGAACAATAAAAATGATAGCTGGGTGCACAAGACCCAAGACAAAAAGTGGCGGACCTTGGTAGGTACACTGGTGCTAGGACTGGAAAAAATGACAGTGCTGAATCCTCAAGAGAGGAAAACATCCCTACCTTGCCTGGGCTAGGTCAGGCTCAAGGGGGGGGGGTCCCCTGTTGTAGAAGGTGGGTTTATATTAGAACATCGAAGTATTACTACATCGAATGTTCTAATATCGAACCATTTCACTCAAAACACTACAACATCGAACACTCAGAACAGCAAATTTTTTTCCCAGGGAAAAAGTTTGCTGTTCCAACAGACATACACACAACACAAGCACACCAAAATACATAATCCACACACATACACTTCACAGAACCCTACACTAAACCATACATACACTACTAGCTACCCATTTACCTTAACCCAACCCTGACCCTAAGGTCCATAACTACTGCACACTCACCTTACCCGCTCCCTAACCCTAAGGTCCCTATTGCACACTCACCTTACCTGCTCCCTAACCCTAAAGTCCCTATCGCACACTCACCTTACCCACTCCCTAACCCTAAGGTCCCTATCGCACACTCACCTTCGTTTGCCCACTTACCTTAACTCGGTCTGTAACCTTCACTCCACAGTCGAGGAAATAGCAAAGCTGCAGAAATGGTCCACCAAATACTTTGCCTAGGAAAGTATTCGATATTCTGCAGCTTCGCTATATTCAGTGTTCCATGCAAAGGGTTCGATATTAGTACATTCGAAGTAGTAATACTTCGATGTACTAATATAAACCCGTAGAAGGTAGTAGAAGTCCAGAGGAAAAAAAACTGTTAGAGCAATAAAGATGACAGAGTGGTCTTTTGAAGATAAGAAAGAAATTATGTATTGTTACTATTATGCAAGAAGCCCAGAATTTCAAGACAAAAGGATTAAGAGAGAAATTATAGGAAAGAAGAATACTTACAAAAGAAAAACTGTCAAAAACTTCAAATGCAAATGTATGTTCGTTAATACAACAGATTTATGGAAAACATTGTATAGACCAAGGAACCTTGGGCCATTCAGAAAAAGAAATGACTGAGGAAGTACGAAAATATAAAGAAAAAAAATCTAGACATTTTTGAAAAGTATAAAAAAAGAAATATGGACCTGGGAAAGAGAGAGATCTGATATGGTACAATGTTTATGCAAAGGAGAAGCCAAATTAATCAATACAAAAAAGCATCTCCAAAGATATTTGAGGAGAACTACAGACAAAGGCGTCCTGATATGGAACATTTCACCATACAAAAAATATGATCACAAAGAAGCCACATACATCAGAAGATTAATAAAGTAGAAGTTAAAAAAATGGAAGCTGAAGTTATTGAATATCTGATAAGTGAAAAATGAAGTGTAGAAGGTCTAACACAGGTTATATCACAGCATGATAAAACAATTCCTCCAAGTAAGGAGAAACAGGAGGCACTGGAGACATCTGAAGAAGAAATATGGACATAGGAAAGAAAAAGAGATTTAATATTGTGCAATATTTATGCAAAGGAGAAAGCAAAATAATCAATACAAAAAGGGCATCACCAAAGATATTTGAAGAGAAATATAGGCAAAGGCATCTGGGTATGGAAAACTTTACAATACAAAAACAAGAAGACAAAGAGTAAAAGGAGAAGAGAGGATTAGTAATGGAGATGTTAAAGAACTAGAAACTGAGGTTATGGAGTACCTGCAAAGTGAAGGATTTAGTGTAGAAAATCTAACTCTGATAATACCACAGTAGGATAGAGCAATGGATCCCTAAATTAAGAAGAAAGTGGCGTGGAAAACAGCTGCTTAGTTTCCATATGAAGATACTTTGAAGCTTTCCAATGGAAATCAGTACAAAAGTTCAGCTAGAGTTGCACAGCAAGGAAGGAACAGGAAACTGTGGCAACTTTGACCCACTGAATGTTGTGGAGTGATAGGCCAGTGAGTTCCCAATAAAACCCCAAAAGTTAGAATTTTTATAAAACAAATGCACACAGTAATTAGGACTGTTCATAGATATTCACATGATATAATTAAATAGGATATATTACTGTGCAGCTAAATTAATAACAGATAAAATCTTACAACAAAAACATAGGGCAGTAAGGGAAAGGAAGGGGAGAAATCAAAGGCCAACATGGAAGTATCAAATAGAGAAATCGATGAAGCAATTAAGACAAGATGGGTCACATTTAGAAAAGTATAGAAGAGGGAACATATCAACAAAAATACTCAGAAAGATAGATGTGATAAAATCAATGCTCAGTATCAAAACTGATCAGGATCTACCCTGCAATATTGCTAATAATAAACTAAAAATTTCGACACAGGCAGAAAAGCTTAGAAGATATGCAGATAAATACAAAGAAATGTACAAAACAAGCACTTTATTGATGACCCAAAAAGAAGTTTAATAGTGAATTGGGAAACAATCCAAAAGGAATTGAAACATCACCAAAAAAGAAGAAATAGATATATTTTGGAGAGGTATTTATGAAGATCCTGTGAAGCAGCAAAGATGCTCAATGGATAGAAGAAGTAAAAGAAAGAATAAGAAGTTCAAATGTACAGGATATGAAATGGGATGAAGTAACATCCAGAGAAATTGAAACAAAGTTAAGAAAAAGCTCCTAACTGGAAAACCCCAGGCCCAGATGCCGTACCTAACTTCTGGCTAAAAGTATTAACATCTTTCTTTACATGAAGATTTAGCCATGAGTAATAACTATTTATTTATTTATTTATTTATTGACATTTGTTAACCGGGTTAGTCCAACTGGGATTTTGTCCCATTTTCAGTGGAGGCCCGAGGAGAAAAGCTCCAGATAGTACAGTAAAACATTACAGTAGTAGACAAGCACAGCAAACAATAGAAATAAAACTAGCATTACAGTAGTAAACAATAGAAAACAACACTAACAATAGTTAAATGACAGCATTTTTTTTTCAAGAAAATACTATGTAACTGTGCTAGTGAGGCAGAGTGCAGAGTGTGAAAAGGATCAACTGAGAGTGATTCCAATGTGGGGGGAGGAGAGAACTATGTAGGGTCATATCAGGGGCCGATTCTGGAATTGAGTGGCCACAGAGTGTTTGTAGAGTAGCTTACCTACTGACTTATTTAGGTGGTAAATATCAAGCAAATGTTGATTAAAGGTACGGAGGGGTCGAGATGGGGTGTAGAAAGAGACAAGGAGAGATAAAGATGGACAGTAGGATGGTTTAAAGAGCATAGAGTGCAGCATGTGAAACTGGTAGAGATGTAGTAGCTGTGGGAGTTCTAGCCATTGCAGAGACTTTAAAGCAATACAGTGGTGTGTGTTGTTTGGGGAGTTAGTGATGAATCTGGCTATTTTGTGGTAGGATTGTTTGAGCTTGTTCAGGGTAGTTTTTTGGATATTTGTGAGAACTGCAGCAGCATAGAGGAGAGAGGGGAGGAGAAGTGCTTGTCCTAGCGTGAGTCTAGCCTCAGAACTGAGATATTTTCTGTTCCGGTATAAGAGACCTAGTTTTGTGTTTTGTGAACTACTTATATGTGCATTCCAAACAGACACCAACCTGGATAACAACAGGAAAAACAATACTCTTACTTAAGAGCGAACCTGCAAGCTATCCTAAAAACTATATACCAATAACTTGCCGTCCAACGATTTATAAAATATACACTGAAACTGATGCCAACAGAGTTTATAGTCATTTAGAAGAGAACTCAATCATGGCAATAGAACAAAGGGGTATAAAAAAGTCATACAGAACAAAGGATCCTTTGCTGTTAAATAAGGTCATAATGGATAACTATAAAAAGGGGTCAGAATCTAAATATGGCATGGATAGATTACAAAAAGTATTTGACAGTATCCCACATTTATGGATAAAAGAGTGCTCAACAATATATAAGGTACATCAACCATGAAACAGTGGAAAACCACTTTGTAGTTAAGCCATGATATAGAACAAATTATTATTCCAGGGATAAAAATTCAAAGGGGGATATTCGAGGATAACTCTTTGTCACCACTACTCTTTTGTCTTGCCCTTAACCCATTAAGCTGTTGTTCATGACTACAATTTGGATCCCAGAAAACAACAAAGTGTAAATACTTCTCATCTTTTTTTGTAGATGATTTAAAATTGTATAGTTCATCAGATGAGGGACAGCACGACTGAAACATTTTTTCAGGTGATATAAGAATGTCACTTTATCTTGATAAATGTGCTAAAGCAACCTTTAAAGCTGGAAAGCTGTGGCAACAAGAAAACAGTTTGGGACAGGAATGTGATATAAAAGAACTTGAGCAAGAATGAGTGTATAAATATTTGGGAACTGATGAAAGATCAATAATAACACATGAACAAATGTGAATAAAACTTAGTAAGGGATATTTTAGAAGACTAAAATTAATAGTGAAAATGTTGACATCTAGGAACAAAGTTGAAGTTATAATCCAATTTGCTCTTCCTATCCTAACTTACAGTTTTGGAGTGATTGGCTGACCCAAAAAGGTGTTGGATAGGTTGTACAGACAAACAGGAAGGATGCTTCAGGCTTTTCAAATGATGTATAAAAATCAGGGTATACCAAGACTACATATAACCCATTCTGAAGGAAGTATGTGATTCCTTGAAATTGATTAATTGTATAGATCTGCAGTCATAGGACTGCATACATATCCGTTGACCTCACAAGACCCAAACTTAGTGAAAGTTTTAAAACATGAGGAGAATAAGTCTATGATGACTTCCTTAGCTTAGCAGAAGCATATCAGTGTCAAGTGGAAATAGAACTCAAACTAGAAATAGATAAAAATCAGGCAGCACCTGATGGTGCCAAAAAAGAAAAAGAAAGAGTATAAGATGAAGGATCAGATGAGAAGGCAAGAAATATAGAAAATGCATAAATATAGTTGCAAGTAAAGAAAACTCAAGGAACAACCTCATGTTGATCAGGTTCAAACACAGGACTGCTTAAGGAGAGGTGAATTTAAACCAAAAGACCAAAGGTTAATATTGGCAGTCCAAGGCAGCAAACTACATACACTTTGGTTTCCAAAGTCCATCGAACATGTGGGAGAAATAGACAAATGCAGGTTTTGTAAAACAGAACCGGAAATAGTTGCACATCTTGTTGCTGGTTGTGATGTACTAATGGCAGAAGGACTGTAGATTGAATGGCATAATAATGTGGCAAGACTGTTGCATTAGGGAATGTGCAAACATTATGGGCAGGATTCACGATGGCTTGCACGGAGTCTAAGAGTAGTGTAAGACTACATGCAGCCATTGTGATCCAGGAACAGCCAGATTGTGTGTGTAAGAGAGCACCTAAAGTGGCTCTAACACGGGCAGGGCGTGGATATGCTAATTACCTCACTTGCAGCCGAAAGGCATGCAAATGAGGTTAATTTGTGATCCAGGAAGCAGAAACCTGCCCGTGTAAGAGCCGCGTTATCTGCAGAAATGTACTCAGTGATAACTGAGTACTGTTCTGCAAATAACACAATGGAGCCATGTCAGCTCCAAATAAAGGTTGCAAATGTTGCAGGCAGCATGCCAATGGCCAAATATGTGGCCACTGGCATCGTACCCTGATGCAAACATGAAATGTTTAAACGTAGCGCAGCATCGCGCAAACAGGCTGCGCTATAAAAAAACAAAAAATAAAAATATTAAACCCAAAAATGTGGGTTAATGCAAAGCATGAGTATACAATGGAAGGGAATAGCAGGGTAAAACAACATGGCCACCGAGTAGGGGTTGCTAAGGGGGGAAGCGGAGTGTAAGACATGTAACTAAGCATTAGTAGGCAATCCTATGTAAATGAGTGGTAGGATAGTGAATCGCACTGTTACATAGAAAATGAGCACAATCCGTGCAGTGTAGGAGTAGGATAAGGGGGAGTAACAGAGTAGGAGATAGGTGAGATCACAGGGGGGAATGTATGAAAGGAATGCAGCTCATTGGAGCACAGTGGCATGTGAAAGCTGTCAGTCAGTAATGGTTTATATACAGAGTGTTGGCTGTTAACAATAACACCATTGGATAGTTTCCTTTTATTTATTTGCATACACTTATTAAATGCTAGCCTGGTATTTATTTAAAGTAGATGTTTCTTAATAACTGGTTTATCTGTGAGCAGACTTTTTTCTTCAAATTAGTTGTTTTTATGAAAGTATGACAAGAGATGTAACTAAATTAACCATTTGGAGGTATACATCTCTTTATTTTAACAACTTAAAATATAGGTTTTTGAATATATATACAAGAACATTTTTTTACCCCTTTATATGCATTTTTTGTATATATATCTGTATTTCTTTATACCTATATGCTTTTTATAATTAAACATTTTTTTATATATGAATTTTTTCTCTCAACATATTCAGCTTTATTACACATATATTTATTTTTTACACATACTTTGTTTATGCACATTTTTCATACTCTTGTCTTTATTCTTAGAATTATATTTTGATTTTTTGATAGTAATGCTTTTTTAAGTGAAGCGATTATTATACTGATGTGTTATTTACACTAATTTCTGACTGCACAAAGATTATTTTATCCTTTAAAAATGTTTCTTGATTCTGTATTTGTATATTTATACTTACAGTTGTATTTTAATGCTAATTGCTAGTGTAATTAGATAATTGTTTAATTGATTAACAAAAGGATGGTATAAAAGCTGAGGTTTTCGTTTTAATTACTTGTCTGAAGAAGTCATCCTATGAGTGATGACGAAAAGCGCTTAACAGAATAAATTTGTTTGCTGTTTTTTCTTTGCCTGGGATCTTCGTTTTTTAGAAAAGTTTGTTCCTGTTCCTTTATTCTACAGTTTGTGATTTGTTTCTCTTGGCAATGGAAAATTCGAATCAGGATGATATCATTGAAAATAGCAGCAGTCCGCTGCTTCCTGATAACCAGTTTGGATCCAACAATGACTGTAACCTGACGGCTTTGATCCTGGCGCTTACACAGCGCGTCGACGATTTGGCGGCTAGATTTGAATCTGGCTGTGTCTCCTCAGTTAACCATCCAGAGACTAACGTCAGCTTGGACACCGACATTACACCAGCTCAACGAGAACACCGCTCGCTAACAAGGAGCCAGCGGGCTGAAAATGCCACTGGCCAGGATAACAATGATGATATTCTAAACCCGAATAGGTCACTTGTCCGTGACCGGATTAATGAAAACCTTGCAGACAGAAGAAGCATCGGAGAGCTTATTTGGAATCCAACTTTGGAGAATTGGCTTACGGATACCAGTAAACTAGATTTCCGGGGCCATTTAAACACTGGATTACCGGCAGAAGACGCTGATAATATTCAGGTTAGTGCAACCTCTCTCAGTAACAAACTTAAACTACTTGATACAAGACTTTTAAAAATTAAAAAACTTCAACTGGAGGTGAGCTACCTTCAGGGTTGCATCAGTGAAAACCTGGTACCTAAAGGTTTACGCTACCATGTGTATCCAACGGGGCTTATTGATAACTCGCTGTTTCATAAAGAACTGGTGTCATTTTTTGATCAGCAAGGCATTGCATTGCTTAAGTTAATGATTAAACATTATGGCTTGCAAATTATTGATTTATCTAACGAAGTTAAGGAATTGAACAAGGAAATCTTGTTGAATAATGATTTTCCTCGTTACAAGTTTGAGTATGAGCATTCTTTTTCCACTATTGACCAGTTATTGACCAAACTCAAACTTAATAAGAATAGAAAAATGGCTAGGGACCGTTTGGCATATAGAAACGGTACTGCCTACCCGAAACCTCCATTATCTCAAATGGCACCCATCAATCCGGCTATGAATCATGAACTGATTGTAGAAACTAATATTGAAGAAAGTAATTCCAAAAGGAAAACACAATTTCAACAGAACTCTAACAACCAACGAATCCCTGACAACAACAATTGGGCTAACCGGTTACGAGGAAATAGGGAAAGGGCTGAAGGATTTCACAATCAAAATGATGAGTTGGACTGCTTGGACAGTTTTGACTATGAATACCAGAGAGCGATACCAAAGAATAATAACAATTCTTTGGATCAAAGGCTTCAAAAAAACAGCAAGCGTCCATTAAACAAACCGAGACGCTAATGATAAACTCAGGACTGCCTAACATTACTTTCAACAAAACAGGAGACTTTAAGATATACAACTATTCCAGTATGGAAATAGAACCGTGTTTCGCTGAGTTACTTTCTAAGGGACACACGTTTATTCCACACCAACATCTGAATCTTGTTGAATGTATTAAGGACATTAAAATGTTCGTCCGTAAATTGAATTTAAACCTATTATTGGGCGACTCAGAACCTAATACTTCTCAGTATTACATCCCCAGTGACTATAACCCTCCCCTTCATCCAGCACTCCAGATGTTTGAATCTATCATGGAACTTGATGTTCAGAATTTGGCTGACAGAAACAGAACAGTCTTCCATACTAACAACAATTGTAGTAGATCATCGAATATTACATCTGATGAAAGCTCCTTTTTAAAGTTATTTGCAAACCTTAAGATCAGGGCCATCAAACCTGATAAAGGTGGAGGGATGGCGTTATTCGATCAATATGACTATATTGATAGAGTTTCTACTATCTTGAAAAATGAAACTTATAAAAGAGTTAGTATTAATGAAGTCAACCTAGCCTATAGGCTTATTAATAGTTACTTTAGTGATTTATTTATAGAAGGGTACATCGACATCGATATGTATAATTACATTAAAATGGAATGGCCTAAAATTCCAATTCTTTTTGCCATCCCAAAATTACATAAAAATCTAGAAAACCCACCATTTAGACCATTAACTGATGGCAGGAATTCAATAACATATGCTAGTGCCAAGTTAGTCGATAATATTTTGAAGAAATACCTAACTACAGAAACTAGGATTAGTAAAGATTCTTGGGCTTTTCTAAGTAAGATTAATGAAATCGAATTTAACAAAGACTTTAATTTTTTAACAGTCGATGTCGTTGATTTATATACATCCATACCACATGACATAGGCCTTGAATGGGTCAACATTTACTTGGTTAAAAAAGGAGCTGCATCTTCAGAAGTATATTTAGTAACATCTTTATTAGACATTATTTTAACCAATATTTTTTTCTTATTTAACAATGAGTTCTACTTACAAAAATGTGGAGTAGCAATGGGGTCCCCAGTAGGGGCAAGTTTTGCAAATATAGTAATGGCTTACTGGGAGGAGAATTATATTATAAAGTCTCTTTATTTTTCTAATTATGTCAAGTATTATACACGGTTCCTAGATGATATTTTTATTTGTTTTGAGGGTAACGAACTATTAGCCTCTGACTTGGTTAACTTCCTCAATAATTCTACTAGCTTCTTGAAATTTACATGTAATTTCCAGACGAACGCTATAAACTATTTGGATGTTTGGTTATTTAAGGATTATGATAAAAAACGGTTTCTTGCAAAGATTTTTAGGAAGGAAACCTATAGTAACTCATTTCTTCATTTTTCTAGTCTACACCCCCATTTTCAGAAAAAAGCAATTGTGAAGGGCCAGGCTATAAGAGCAACCAGGATGATATCTAGACATGAAGACTTTATTGAAGAATGTAAATTATTAGAAGACATGTTTAGACATAGGGGATACCCTAATGAGTTTATCAACGATATACTTGATGAAGTTATTACTAAGAGGGTAAATGGAGTTATTAATCCAATTTTGTATAGAATTGACAACTTGAATGATGATACTCTAGCTAACCAACTGACACTGGTTCCACAAATTAATACATGTGAAACCAATAATTATGAGACTGTTATAGATTTAGATGAAAAAAGTTCTTTTACTGATAATATTGTGACCACCTTTATCATGACTTTTAACCTTGAAAGTAAGATAATAAGGGAAATACTTTATAAAAAACTGGTTAATATTACGTTATGATAAGAAATGTTCTACAAAATTTTCTCCTTTTCCCAGAATAGTGTATAGGAAGGCTAAAAACCTCAAAACGTTACTAATGAATAAGAAAACTATGGTAACAGGTAAACCAAAAGGTACAGTCACCTGTGGAACCTGTAAATATTGTAAATATATAAAAACTGGTTGTACCCATGTAATTAATAATCAGACTTACACTTTCTATCATAGATTTGATTGTAATTCCAGAATGGAGGTGTATGGAGCTCTGTGCGTGAATTGCCCATGTTTTTACATAGGCAAAACAGAAAGGAGAATGCTTGACAGGATATATGAACACACTAACGCAATTTCCAAACTAAAAACTGAAAATGCTCTTGCTAAGCATATTCTCTCTTATCCACACCATTCATTTCAGTTTATTGGAATAGATCAAATTATATCTGAGAACCGAAGGGGTCCTTCAAGTCTACTTCTTGAAGAACATGAATTAACTTGGCAGATCAGGACTGATGCATTTATAGAACCAGGTCTTAACGACCAATGTAATATATCATGCCTTCTTAAACTGAGAAGTTTAGAAAGATAATTGCATATTTTGACATTTTTCTTGTGAATTTCTCTTTTTCTAATCCAAGTATACTGTGTTTTTTCATGCTGACCTTTAATGGTTTATATACAGAGTGTTGGCTGTTAACAATAACACCATTGGATAGTTTTCTTTCATTTATTTGCATACACTTATTAAATGCTAGCCTGGTATTTATTTAAAGTAGATGTTTCTTAATAACCGGTTTATCTGTGAGCAGACTTTTTTCTTCAAATTAGTTGTTTTTATGAAAGTATGACAAGAGGTGTAACTAAATTAACCATTTGGAGGTATACATCTCTTTATTTTAACAACTTAAAATATAGGTTTTTGAATATATATACAAGAAAATTTTTTTACCCCTTTATATGCATTTTTTGTATATATATCTGTATTTCTTTATACCTATATGCTTTTTATATTTAAACATTTTTTTATATATGAATTTTTTCTCTCAACATATTCAGCTTTATTACACATATATTTATTTTTTACACATACTTTGTTTATGCACATTTTTCATACTCTTGTCTTTATTCTTAGAATTATATTTTGATTTTTTGATAGTAATGCTTTTTTAAGTGAAGCGATTATTATACTGATGTGTTATTTACACTTATTTCTGACTGCACAAAGATTATTTTATCCTTTAAAAATGTTTCTTGATTCTGTATTTGTATATTTATACTTACAGTTGTATTTTAATGCTAATTGCTAGTGTAATTAGATAATTGTTTAATTGATTAACAAAAGGATGGTATAAAAGCTGAGGTTTTCGTTTTAATTACTTGTCTGAAGAAGTCATCCTATGAGTGATGACGAAAAGCGCTTAACAGAATAAATTTGTTTGCTGTTTTTTCTTTGCCTGGGATCTTCGTTTTTTAGAACTGTCAGTCACACATCATGGAAAGAGGAGTGTCAACAAGTAGGCATGGGAAAGCCAAGAAATGGAAGGTGTACACGATGGATAACACCAAAGTTTCTTGCTGGGCGTGCATGCACGCGTGTGCACGCTAGTAGGCATGAGTAAGACAGAGTGCGCGCGTGATTGGGTGAGTGCACACGTTTAAGGCAGAATAAGCATGTAGGAGCCTGTTTAAACATCTGTAAGCTTGTTTGCGCTGGTGTGCACGCGTTTTAACATGAATAAGCAGATTCTAGTCCGTCTAAGCATGTGTGCGCACGTGTTAGCCACTGTGAGCGTGTTTATGCTGGTATGCACATTGCTCCCCCCTGAGGAAACAGAAGGGAAAAAGGAAGCATGGGAAATAGTAGGAAGCTAGCAGAAATTACTGGCAGAGCTAGCAGGTGAAAACAATCAGAAGCAGGCAATTACACAGGCAGATCAGTAGCCCAGCCCAGCACTTAAAACACTGCAAACAACAGTGCAGAATGTTTCTCTCAAGAGACACTGCAATAGAGGAGTAAGCTACTAGAAGTGAATACTGAAAAAGCTTCACTCAGACCAAAAATGCTAGGGGCTGCCATAGCTGTTATAAGGAGACATATGCAACTTGCTGAGGGTGGTGACTATGCAAATGCTGCCAGACAACCCACAGTGAGGAGACAGAGAAGAGTGTACAGGCCCAGGGTCATCTATCAGGGGTTACATGAGCTGGAGATAGTGGAGCGCTATAGAGTGGACAGAGACCTCCTGCAGCAAATTGTTGAGCTGTGCAGGCCACGCCTCACACACAGAGCCAACAGAGGGGTACCCATCCCAGTGGAAACCAAGGTATGTGTTGGCCTAAGAATACTAGCAACAGGTACCTTCCAGAGACCAACTGGTGATATGATGGGGATATCACAGGCATCAGTATCCAGGGTACTGCACCAGTTCCTGGACGCCATGTCAGCACATGTCGGTGAGCATGTATATTTCCCCAATTCCCATGAGGTATAGGCCAGCAATATGCATCTCTTCCAGCAAATAGCGGAATACCCTGAGGTAGTGGGTGCAATAGACTGCACACATGTACGCATCAAAGCACCAGCCGGTGAGTGGGGTAGGGCCTACATTAACCACAAGGGCTTCTCCTCCATCAACTGCCAGGTCGTGTGTGATGCCCAGGGCATAATAATGAATGTGTGTGCTGGCTGCCCTGGAAGCTACCACGATTCACATATCTAGCATCTGACGCAGCTGTACCAGACATTTGCCAATGGGGACATCCCACATGGTCACTTAGTGGGGGATGCTGGCTATGCACTGGAGCCGTGACTGATGACACCCATCAGAAATGCACACACACCTGAACAAGAACGCCATAATGAGGCACACACACAAACACGAAATGTAATTGAGCGTGTGTTTGGGCTGCTCAAGTCACGGTTCCGGTGCCTGGACACATCTGGTGGAACCTTACAGTACTCACCAACTACATGTACCCAAATCATCATGGTATGTGCTATGCTACATAATATGATTCTGCGAAAACAGCTGCAGCAGGACCAGCATAGGGCTGGGCCAAACAGCCCCCCACCATTGCCAAACCAATCACAGGCAGAGCATGACTTGGAGGAGGAACAACCTGAGCCTGCCCCAGTAGGCAGAAGGAGGCGTGCCCAGTATGCTGTGGCCTTGGCAAAGCGGCAACGCATAGCACATACACTGGCTCAGTAGGAACCCAGGAAATGATACCTCTCTCTGACTCACACATATAGTAAAAGGGATGCCTAAGTTGACACAACCTGCTATCAAACATGTACAGAGAGTGTAGTATGTGCATCCAACATAGACAGCCCTGTAGCACCACTTGAGGCATGATTGCCATGTGTTAAGCAATGCACCACCATGTAGTATATGCAAACGATGACCCTGACTAACATCCTACCCTCACCAAGCATGATGTCACAATATGAAGACGAGATGATCAATTACAATAATTGGCTTAAGTCTTGCCATTAGTCAAAGGGGATCCAATGTGTGAAAGCCTGGGATGACATGCTGAGCAAGGCACGATGCTCCACCTCCATAGGTATCACAAGGGATAAGAACCTAGATGTAATGCTACCCAATGCCAGATGTCCAAACTGAAAGATGCATGCAGTCTAAACTCCCCTCAGCATGGAGAATGTTGATATCTGTCCTGTAAAAGAAAACTGGGTTAAGGCTCACAAGAGCACCCTAACACTACCAGGTTACACCTCATACAGTGCTTTACAGCCCCAAAACATGGAACAAACTACAAAAGGAGGGTGAGTAGCAATAATTGTCAAGGATAACCACACCCCCATGTTGGTACCACAACAAGAAGCAGCATGGATTATCCATGCTCAAGTAACAGTGGTTAAGACTGCCTGCCAGTTTGTAGCCTGCTACAGACTGCCCTCCTAATGCCAGGAACTGTACTTGGCCTACGTTGGAACACATGGAAATATCAAGCTCTCCAAACAACATTATATTGGGTGACTGAAAATACTCAAACATAGACTGGGAGCATTATCCCAGCACCAACACCCTAGGCCAAAGGTTCCTAGAATCCATAAACCAACATGCTCAGAACAATGTACCACTCCCACAAGAGGGGTAAGCATACTGGATGTGATAATCAGCAACATGGGTACTCTATGGACAGATGAGAAGTGTATTCCTCACTGGTAAGATCAGACCATAGAGTAATCACACTGGATATTCACATCCTGACCACAGTCCCTGTCCAGAAAACCACAGTGAAAAACATGTGTAAAGGAAATGTTGCACTCCTCCAAACTGATGTGGAATCCATTAAAGGCCCTGTGCCTGTGGAAAATATGGGCCACACCTCAGAACCCTTTATAAATGCATTCTATGAACACAGTCAGGAATGCATGGATTATGCAATCCCAAATAAAACCAAGGCCCAATGCCATACACACAGGCATCTGGC
Organism: Protopterus annectens; assembly: GCF_019279795.1. Taxonomy (NCBI): domain Eukaryota; kingdom Metazoa; phylum Chordata; order Ceratodontiformes; family Protopteridae; genus Protopterus; species Protopterus annectens. The sequence goes on along the minus strand of NC_056746.1, from coordinate 1,441,941,594 downwards.
ATGGTGGACCACAGCCATTACCAAACCATGCAAGAGAATGAGGAAGTCACCACATGATAGAGCAAACCCAAAAGGGAAGTAATCTCTGATCAGTATTATGGCAATAAAATATGGCCAGTCATAAAATCCCCTAAGGCCAGCTACAACAAGTTGAATCTGTGAATCTTGGGCAATGTTACACCTGCCCCATGTACACAGACAACCCCCTCCACCCCCCAAGAAATACAAATATATGTGAGAGATGCAAGCACGTCTCCAAACTGGAGGCTGAACTCTCTCAACTCAGTACTGTCTAAACTAGTCAGGAGGAGAAGGTAACCACACACACCACAAACCCACTCACATAGACCTATCACAACTGCAAACCAAATACATAAACACACAAAAACATTCCTGGAGGCTATAATTAAAAACCACCAAATCAATAGAGGCCTCCAAAGCAGACACCCAAGCAACCACTACCCCCAAACATATAACATGCAACACATAGTACACAAAGTCGGTGTGCCAAACAGTCACAGCCCATAAGGACCAACAACATGCCTGATACACTTGTAATAGGTGACTCCATAGGCAGACACACTGATGTCCTGCTCACCAGACTGAACAAGGAAAAGGGTACAGTAAGCTGCCTGTAGGCTGCTACAATCTGCCACATAACACAATCATGCTGGTCACTCCAAAGCAAGTACAAATATGACTCAGTCATTGTCCATGCTGGTGTGAATGACCTGAGACATACCTCCCTGGACTACATATAAAGAGAGATAGAGGAGCTCTCCAATTATGTAGGCCAGGCCGGTATGACTCTGACCCTGATCAGCATCCTACCCCCACCAAGAATGATATCACAGTACAAACACAGAATGATCAGCTTTAACAATTGGCTCAATTACTGGTGTCATTCCAAGGGGATACAATATGTGTCTGCTTGGGATGTCATGCTTGACAAGCCACACTGCTTTGCCAGGGATGGCTTGCACCTTTCACCCCTGTGTGTCTGGATATTGGCTAAGGCTCTTGCCACCTCCATAGTGCCTTTTGTAGGCAAGGATGAAAAGACAAACCCACCTCCCCAGAAAACATAAGTGGAAAAAACATGAGGGTAATGCTGCTCAATGCCAGATGTCTAAACCACAAGATGCACGCTCTCGAGGCCCTCCCCAGTATGGAGAACATCGATGTCTGTGCAGTGATGGAAACCTGCATCAAGGCTCCTGAGAGCACCCCAGCACTACCAGGTTATACCTCAAATCATGCTTTTCGGCCCCAAAACCTGGACCAAAACACAAAAGGAGGGGGAGTATCCATATTCAGCAAAGATACCCACACGTCCAGGTTACTGACAATGCACAAAGCATCAGAGACCATCCATGTGCAACTAACTGTAGGCAAAACCGCTGTACAGTTTGTAGCATGCTACAGACCACCCTCTCAGACCCAGGAACACCACTCAGCCTTCCTGAAGACACTGGACAGTATGAATGTCTCCCCAAATACCAAACAAGGTACTCACAAATCACCACCTAGGTGGTAATCCATTACGTATGGAAGAAGTAATCAGGGACCTAGGGACATAAGTGGACAGTAACCCCACATGCGGAACTCACATTGCCAACGTGGCTAGGAAGACCACCTATATTGGCCACCTTATCATGAAAGGATTCACATCTACATCAAGAGAGGTCATTGTGCCCCTATACTCTTCTCTTATCAGGCCCATAATTGAGTACAATGCCCCATTTGGGATGTACCATACCCGACACCTGCAGCAGTTAGAAAGACCTCAAAAGTACCTGACCAAGAGGATAAAGGGTGTCAAACATTTGTCATATGCTGCCTGGCTGACAACACCCCAGATGTATGCAGTCACATACTGCATACTCAGAGGCGATGTATGCCCGATGTACAAGGTCATGTCCAATACAGAATTGATGGACATGCTCCACCTCAGAAAATCCAAAGCCATTAGAGCCGTGAGAGCGACAGATGTCAACCTCAACACATAAATAAATTGGATGTGCTGGAGGGACAGATTCCTAACCCAGAGGCTTCCTACACTCTGGAACAGAACCCACTCCATGTTAGGCAGAGCCCCTCACTGACTCTCTTCAACAGGAATCTTGCCAAGTGGATGGGAGATCGTAGATTTACACTGGGGGTCTTCAGTGGGTCACATCTAGACAGAGGCACAGTAAAGTAAACTCTAAATGGCCATAATATTCACATAGTAAGGGGTGGCGAAAGCCACACACACTCTGGCTAGGCTGATAAATGCCCTAGGGTAGATAGCCCAGTATGAACCTATGAACCTATGGAGATACAAATTGTACAGGACACTAAGGATAATCACAAGGCTGTCTTAACTGATGGTAGGAACCTTGTTGGGAATTCACAGATATGCTCTGAATTACCAAATATTACAAACAATACACCAAACCCACACACATTGCCAACATCCAACCTGACAGGTTCAGTGCAAACCCCCCCCCCAAAAAAAATGACAAATATCTATCCCAGCAGAGTGCTGGCCCCCTGACATTGCAGATGCTGAGGTAACAGGCAGCATCTTCAAAGCAAGACACACAGCATCAATGGTACGAGATGGTGTACTGGGCTGTGTCCAACATGAACTCCAAGAATAATGGAATGCCAAATAACACTACTGCTCAATTTCAGCCTTACCACAGGATATGCACCCAAAGAGCAGTGTACAGCAACAGTGGTCCCTCTCCACAAAGGTGGTGCCTCAATGGATACTGCAAACTATCACCCCAGAATCCTGACAAGCTTAGTCTGCAAAGCTATGGAAAGGATCATCATGGACCTCAGAAATAAAGATATTGGGGACCTACAGACACTGGACCCTACCCAGCGTAGCTTTCTTAAGGGCAGATCCTGCCCCTTAAACATGTCTGACTCATTTGAAACAGTCATCAAGGCCATTGATGAGGGGAATGTGGTCCACACAGCCTATCTGGACCTTGCAAAAGCCTTCCATACAATACCCCACATGTTCATTATAGATAAGCTCACCAGCTTAAATATAAACCCCTATGTCAGTAGATGGGTTGCAAACCAGCCCAAGGACAGAACTGACATGGTCAGACATGCTGCAGCCATGTCAGACTACAAACCAGCTACAACTGGCATCCCACAAGGCCCAGTCCTGGGACCTCCCTTGCATGGTATATATTTCCCATAGGTACAGGCCAACATGGAAGGACTGTGTCTGAACAAGTTTGCAGAGGACTACAAACTGGGCACCTTATCTGACCCTCCAGCTGACACAAGCATCCTACAAAAGGGCCACATAGAAACAGACAACTGGTGCAAGAGCCATGTCATCAAGCTAATTGCAGAAAAGTGTATAGTCATCCCCTGTGGATAAACAGTAAGTGCCCACCAATTACCACATAGGTGTTAACCCATTAAGTACTTTAGAAGTAATAATAGACCTGGGGACACAATTTGATAGATATCTTGCATTTGACAACCATGTGGCTGTAGTGGTTACAGAAACATACCATATACCCACCTAATCATGAAGGTAGTCAGATCTAGATCAGGGGCGGTCATCATGCCTCTTCAGTCATCCTTCATCAGCCTCAAAATTGAGTACAATGGCCCCTGTGGCATGTACCTCAGCAGACACCTCCAGAAACTGGAAAGACCCCAAAAGTACCCCACCAGGAGGATCAAAGAGCTCAAACAGATGTCATGTGTTGCCTGATTAAACAAACCGCAACTCCACACAGTGCCATACTGCCTGCCCAGAGGCAATCTGTGCCTGATGTATAAAGCCATGTCCAAGATGGAATCAATGAACATGCTGCACCTTGTACAATCTGAATGCCAGTGAGCTATGCACATGAGAGACCTGAACCCCAGCACTGACATACATAGGACATGCTGTAGTGATTGATCCATAACCCAGAAGCTCACTCCACTCTTGAGTAAACTCCCAGTACAGGTTAGACAGAGAGTCCCTCATTGACTCTCCTCAACAGGAATCATGATGAGTGGATGGGAGATGGTAGGTTTACCCTGGGTATCACTGTTATGTCACGGGTAGACAGAGGCACATTATACTAACTTTGAAATATGTGATGTCAAATTCCAGTTACAATGTGTGTTGAAGGACAAACACACTCTCTGACTAGCAGTAGAAATGGCCTAGGGCACATCGCTAGTGTTTGTCAATGTCCACCCAAGTTGTGGAATACACTATCAATGTTGGACAAGCCTGGTGTAAGTAGTCCATATGCGAACAAAATGCAGCATGGTCATATGTGCACAACTGGCCCTTAACCAGTCTGGTGTGCTCTCTATGAATATTGAAAGCAGTGATAGGACTGAAACCCAGGATACTGTCCACCACAGTGAAAGTACTGAACCAGTACACTATACAATATTACAGTGTATGGTCATTATGAAAGGATGTTGACAACTGTATGCAAACTATCCCATGGAAACCCTGCAGGCACAGTATAATCCCTGTCGGGTTCAGACACAAAGCAGTTGGGCAGTATGTACACAACATGACTCCCAACACACAACTATAAATGTGAAATACTGTGGAAGTTCACACACACCCACAAATGTGGTGGACTGAAGATCTTAACATATGGAAAGCACACACTGGGCATGCTCACACACTTTGATAAATGAGACATATGTCAGGCAACAAGGCATGGAATATGCCTGAACTGGGCATGCTCACACACTTAGGCCATGTCTCAGTTTAGCAGTTGGCCACACATATGTGGTATTTGTATGTGTTAAACCAGGAACCAACCACAAGACAGCAATCTGCCCAGTGCACACAGTTAAATGACTACAGAGACATAAGTTAAATAGTGGATCCCACACATATTCAAACATCTTCCACAGATACACAAGTTGTACATAGAAACAGGGAAAGCTATGGCAATAAAGACCTGAAAACAGTTTATCAGCAACAAATATTGTGTAGCTGACAATTAAACATATGGGTGTAGAGGTCAATACTAGGCTGTTTGCCCTAGGGAATACAAGCTTAGCCAGAGTGTGCTTGGCATCTTCCTCCCCAGTACAGTAGGCTACTGTGCCTCTGTAAAGTAGGTCACAGAAGGCACCATGTAAGGCTAGTGTGCTGTGCCTCCGTCAAGCAGGGACACAGTGGAGATCCCAGGGGTTGAATTTGCAATATCACATCCATGTTTGAATCCTGCAATTGCTCAGTGTGTGTGTGTGTGTGTTTGGGTGAGGGGGGTTAGTGTGTGTGCAATTCTGTGTGAAAGAAATGTCCCTTTTGCCAACTACAAAAACACACTGCATGATGCACATTCCTCTTTCTAAACACTGATGATGTCAGCACCCTATAAGTATAGCAGGAGAAGAAAAACCTCCCAGTACTGCGAATAGTGTACTCTGCTAATGTGTCTCTCTTAAGTGTCATAACATAATTAGGTAGGGTTTGAATCCTGCAAATGCTCAGTGTGTGTGTTTGGGTGAGAGGGGTTAGTGTGTGTGCAATTCTGTGTGAAAGAAATGTCCCTTTTGCCAACTAGAAGAACATACTGCATGATGCACATTCCTCTTTCTAAACACTGATGATGTCAGCACCCTATAAGTACAGCAGGAGAAGGAAAACCTCCCAGTAATGCGAATAGCGCACTCAGCTAATGCATCTCTCTCAAGTGTCATAACATAGTTAGGTTGGGATTTGATCCTGCAAATGCTCAGTGTGTGTGTTTGGGTGAAGGGGTTAGTGTGTGTGTAATTCTGTATGAAAGAAATGTCCCTTTTGCCAGCTACAAGAACACACTGCATGATGCACATTCCTCATTCTAAACACTGATGATGTCAGCACCCTATAAGTACAGCAGGAGAATAGGAAACCTCCTAGTAATGCAAATAGTGTGCTCTGCTAATGCATCTCGCTCAAGTATCATAACATAGTTAGGTAGGGGTTTGAATCCTGCAAGTGCTCAGTGTGTGTATTTGGTCGAGGGGGGTTAGTGTGTGTGCAATTCTGTGTGAAAGAAATGTCCCTTTTGCCAACTACAAGAACACACTGCATGATGCACATTCCTCATTCTAAACACTGATGATGTCAGCACCCTATAAGTACAGCAGGAGAAGGGAAACATCCCAGTAATGCGAATAGCGTGCTCTGCTAATGCATTTCTTTCTAGTGTCATAACATAGTTAGGTAGGGGTTTGGATCTTACAAATGCCATGTGTGTGTTTGTCCATGTGTGTGGGGTGTTGCTCTTAATATTGTATGACATAGATCATATCAGTAATGTCAATGCACACATGAGGTATGTGTGTGCCACATAGACATATGTACCTGTGACCTGAAATAGTTCCCATGTGTGAAGCCTGCCTCATGTGAATACATGTAATTTGCATTACACAACTTTATGACTGTGGTTTTCTGTGCAGGGGCTGCATTTGGTATGTGAATATACAGTGAGAGTAGCCTATGGTGTCATCTTACCAGCAAGGGATACACGTCTGGTCTGGTGCATATAGTCCACATGTTGGTGATGAACAGGTGCAGCATGTATTCCCCACTTGTGGGAGTGGTAACAAGTAGTTCCATAGCAATTGAGTGTATGGATTCTAGGAACTTTACACCTAGGTTGTTGGAGCTACAGTAATGCTCACAGTCTATGTGTGGGTAAATGAAGCTACCCAATATATTGTTGTTTGGAGACACCTGCAGATATACATGTCTTCTTAAGTAGGCCAAGTGTGTTACCTGGGTTAGGGAGTGTGGTGTGTGCCAGGCTATGAACTGGATGGCAGTCTTACCCACTGTTAGTTGCACATGGATAGTCTCTGATGCTTCGTGCTATGCCACCAACTGGAGGTGTGTGTATCTTTGATGAATATTGATACTCTCCTTCCTGTTCTGTTTTGGTGCAAGTTATGTGTCCGACAAGCATGGTATGAGGTATAACCTGCCAGTGCTGGGGTGCTTTTGGGGGCCTTGAACCAGGAATCTGTTACTGCACAGATATTGATGTTCTCCATGCTAAGGACAGTTTCCAGTGCATGCATCTTGATGTTTACACTGCTGGTGTTGAGTAGCATTACTATTAGTTTCCTATCCCTTGTGATACCTATGGAGGTGGTCTTTGCCAATATCCGAAAGCCCATGGGTGACAGGTGCAAGCTGTCCCTAGCATAGCAGTGTGGCTTGTTGAGCATGTCATCCCAGGCTGACAGGCATTGGATCCCCTTTGAATGACACTGAAACATAAGCCAGTTGTCTGAATTGATCATCTTGTCTACATATTGTGGCATCATTCTTGGTGAGGGTAAGATGCTACTCAAGGTCAGGGTCATACCAGTCTGGGCCACATGCTCAGAGAGCTCCTCTATGTCTCTCATCATGTAGTCCAGGGAGGTATGTCTCAGGTCATTCACACTGGTATGGACACTGACTGAGTCATATTTGTACATGCCTTGGAGTGACCTGTGTGCTTGTGTTATGTGGCAGATCATAGCGCCCGACAGGCATCTCACCATGACCTTCTCCTTGTTCAGCCTGGTGAGCGGGACATCAGTGTACCTGATGATAGAGGCACCCATCACAAGTGTAGCAGGTGTGTTGTTTAGCCTTACATGCTGTGACTGTTCGGCACACTGGCTTTGTGAGCTATGTGTTGCACGTGTTGTGTTCTGGGGTAGCGGTTGCTTGTGTGTCTGCTTTGGAGGTGTCTGCTGCATAGGCAGACCTTTATTTAGAGACTCTGAGTATGGTTGTGTGTGTTTATTTGTTTGGATTGCTGTTGTGGTAGGTCTATGTGAGACTGGAATTGTAGTGACCATGGTTTCCTTCTCCTCCTGACAGGTTTTGACAGTACTGAGTTGAGAGAGCTTAGCCTGCAGTTTATATATATGGTTGCATCTCTCACATGTGGTGGAATTTGTTGGGAGGAGGAGAGGGTTGACTGTGTAAATGAGGCAGTTGTAACATTGCCTCTAGATTCCCAGATTCACCAGCTGGACTGTGGAGGAGATTGACAACTGACCTTTGAACATGCTAGGCTGGTATTGGGAATTCCTTTATAATTAACAACAAAAAGGGCCAATGGGTAACAAGGTACGTAAGGTGAGTTTGTGAGGGTGTAGTGGTTTTAATTTGTTAGTGCTGGCATATATAAATGCTTTAGTGAGCAAGTGCCAGGTATCTGAAATTAAATGCGTTACAGGTAACTTAATTGCATAACTGACAAACACTAACCTTCTGTCAAGTGAAACAAGGACATACATACAGTAAGCAATGCACATGTCACTAGGGATTCTCAGAGGTGTTGTAAAGCTGCATTTCAGGTGGAATTAGTGTTTCAGGGAAATAACAAGCAAACAAGCATACAAACAAAGCTACAATCAGCAGCCATGGATCTAGTCTATGCTACAGCAAACAAGGTGTACCAATTTCAGTAAGAAACAGTTCAAATATGCAGGCACTATAAGCCTTTAGCCAGAAATTCCCACCTCAGTCCAGCCTCTCCTCCCACAAGAGTGCAGACCATGAACCTTTGTAATGTGAAATAACTGGCCTGAAGCCCAACTGCTTAAACCAGAACTAATACACATTTATAATGACAGACACTGAGCCATCAATCAGTATTCCCCAACTTAGTAGGCTGTATGCTACCTGTCCTGCCACCACAGTATCCCTGACATTTAATGAGACTCACCTCATGTCATAGTTAGTTGTCTGTTTTGGGGCTGTCAAGCATGGTATGAGGTGTAACCTGGTAGTGCTAGGGTGCTCTTGGGAGTCTTGAACCTGTTGTCTATTACTGCACAGATATCAACATTCTCCATGCAGAGTAGAGGTTGTACTACATGCATCGTGTGGTTTACATGTCCACCATTGAGTATCATAACTTCAATTTACTTATCCCCTGTGCTACCTAGGTAGGTGGCCTACTGTTTACAGCCTTACCAGCAGAATGAAAAGATGTGCAGACATTACACTATGGTAATTTATAGGGGTGTACCAAACAATACAATGACAATCATACTGTTAATGCATCAGGCATGCTGGGATATACCCACAATGATATCATTACACTGCACAGTTGACAACATGATAATATTACTACACATCTATGCAGTCACCCTGTGCATCAGCACCATGTTAACCGGTCCTGCATCGATGTTACAGATTGCAGGAGGTGGAACAGTTTCATCATATGCACAGGGAGTGTACTTGGTATGCCTGAGTCTGCCACTGATACAACCAATCAACATGTATGTGTGTGTGTGTGTTAGTGAGGGACAACCGTAGAAGATGGGACAATGTTGATGCAGTGTGTGCATGTATGTGTTAGCCCTAGGTGTCATTATGCATGTGTGTATGCATGCACACAGTTCCACCTTGTGGCCGCCATATACGGATGTTTGTGGACAGCCACAGACTGTACCTGCCAGGTCATACAAATCACTGCATCTGGCCACGGACACGTTACCTGTGCCTGGCAGGGGTGCTACGGACAGTATCAGGTACTAAGCCAGACTGGGTACTGTCATCAGAAGCAGGTGGTTGTTGACTGCAGACATGTCCCTGTTGGGACTGTCCAGAGCCACGTGCACGTGGTCTCCTAGGGCGGTCTGATGACAGCACAGACCCAGCATTGTTGGGGTTGGTACTGGCACTATGTGAGCGGCCGCGGGTTTGTTGTCGTCCGTGACGACTGCCAGCTGCTGCTCTTGCTGGCATTCATCCACGTCGACGCCTCAACTGCCCTGCGTTGCCCTGGCTCATGGACATGTAGTTGTGGAACAGATCTAATGTGTCCCCCAACGTCTGTCAATGACCTCGGTGAAATTACGGATGGCAGCCGCAACGTCATGCCTAGTGTCATTCATAGCAGTGCGATGTGCTCTCAGCTCCCTCAGACCCTGTCTGGTGTACCGTTCCATACGTGACTGTGCCTGCATTACAGCCCGGAACATAGCTGAGGTTGAAAGACCTCTGTGGGCACGTCTGATAAGGGCAGTATGACCACGGATGCTCCCACGAGAACCCCTGGACATCTGCCTGTGTGGTACCATGTCAGGACTCTGGCCATGGCTGCTGTGAGGGGATGCATGTGCCACTGATACCACATTACCCTGGTCAATGCCCACTGTATGCTGTCCATCACCTAGGGATATTGGTGACAATGGATGTATTGGCAGGATGACTGTGCGCATTGATGGGGTTGATAGCTGTGTACTGTCGATTGGCTGACCAACAATGGACCCTGGCACACCTCCCTGTGCCATTGCACAGGTATCATCATTATCACTATCCCCAGCAGCAGATTCAGGTTCCCTGCTGCACACCACCAAAGCAGCACCAGAACCTGTGAGAAGAAGACAGGAAACACAGTTTACAATGTGCACACAATGTTACCACACATGCACACATGCGCACATGCACACATGCAGACATGCGCACATGCACACGCCTCAGTACATGAGATACAAACACACAGACACAGACACACCTGCAATCACACACATAGCAATACCATTTTAGGGTATTATTACTATTACTATCATTAGTATTAAAGGAATGCTATTACACACTTACCAGCATGGATTGGCTGCCTTGCTGTTACACCAGAGGGACCTGCACAAATAAGACATTCATTGTCAGTGGGCACAACTGTGCCATTGATACTGTGAGTATGATACAGTTCAGTAGTACAACAGTTGGGTTTCACAGGTCTACTGCCAATATTGACAATATCACTCTTGCACAATAATTAGCAGAACAATAGCTACAAACACAGTACACACCTCACACATGCATAAACTACCAGTGTAGAGAACAGTCAAATATAGATATGGCATGTTACCTGCACGCTCCAAGTCCTCCTGCTGGGTGGCTCCAGCCTCCATCATTACACATGTGTGTGGATGTTGTTGTTGTTGGGCTGGAGCCATAACACTTAGGAGGAGCCCCTCCAGTCTGGTGAGGGGGGTGTATAGCCACCCCACCACCTGTGGCAAGCTGTTGCCTGTGGATATCAGACACATGCTGATGGACATTTCTAATTAAATCACTGCAGTGATGGCATACCTGCTCATATGTCCGGTTATGCATGCCTATGTCATTTACCCGACGGACAAGGTCTTGCCACTGTGCAGCCCTCTCCTGCTGGTTCTGGCTGGTGTGGGAAAAGAGTGTTGCAAAATCCCACACCAGGCTCTGGTGTATCTCCTCTTCCTCTGCAGCAGAGTACGTGGGGTTGCGCTGGTGCACTATCACCCTGGAAGGAAAAGAAAAATATGTGAGCAAGTGATATGGCACACATAATACTCTACTGTAGTGATATCACTGAACTGCCATATATAGCATCTGTCTGTCTGTTGGGGGATACACATGTAAATGACCACATATCAGTGCTCAGCCAACAACTGTGTGACAGTGCCTGGCACACTCCATACAACAAACAAGTATACTCCAGCAGTCGGCACACTGTTTGAGGTCCAATGCACAGCCTCACACTGGGGGTTTGTATCAAGGTAATGTATGGGGAACATTGTCAACCCATGCAATGCATGCAATGCACAGTGCAAATTTCACTGGTAATGCACCGTAGTCTTTATTGCCATAACCATACCTACACCGCAGCCACATACAGGGAACCACAGCACAACATATGGCAATGTAGTATGTTTGTATCCCAATACCTGACACATCTTTCTCTGGCCTCACACCAAGGACACACACTACCATGACAGACACAAAATCATGCTGAGCAATCACACCATTACAGACCTTGCACACAGTCAGTGGCACACTCATTCCACCTCACATAGTTGGTATTGCAATGAGTACATGTGTTTGTGCATTGTGTCATAGGCAGGTAGTATGCTATTGGCCCTGGGCCTACAGCAGCATACTGTTATGCTACCCTGCCCCTTGGGACACATGTAATGTGATTTTACTTGCTTCTGTCAAGCAGTTACACAGGGTGAATCATATGGCATATTACCTATCTGCATAACATTCAACAGGGGTATGTCTGACATCTACTAATGGGGAGCCTTGCTTCTTAATGCTGGGTGGTTTACTCCAGGGTATGGCTTATTTGTGGGTAGGAACCTGTACCTCCACCATGTGCTCTTTACTGCGGTGCCAAGGATGACAGACATAGGTCATTTAGGCTGGGGATATTGTGTGGTGTTACCATGGTTGTTGGACAACTGTTATGGGTGTGACTTAACTATGTATATCCAGCAGTGGTAACCTCTGTGTAGGTAGTATGAGAGGCACTCTATCTGTGGTTTTGTCAGTCACTCTGCATAGGTAATGTGTTTGAGGGCATTATCACTGTTTGTTGGGTATGACTGTGTCCTTCTCCCTTTCTGTAGTTGTCATGGGAGGTACATACCGTGTAGGACATTGTGAGGTGTAGAGGGGTACAGTGACCTACATTTCCCTAGCTGACACACCATTTCTGCTGACACGTACCATGTACAGGTATTACAAGACTAGTGTGCCACTGTGAATATCAAAGGGGAGGCTATTGTACACTTGTTTCCCATGTTCCCTATTGACACATCCAGTAGTAGGCAGGCAACCACATATGTGGTGGTTAGTGGTGTAAGTGTTTTGGAATGGGGTATGGTACTCCACTATCCACACTGGTGTTCAGTCCATGCCTTTGTCACCAGGCACCTGTTGCAATACATCTGCACACATGTGCCTCTCTCAGTATATATATATATATATATATATATATATATATATATATATATATATATATATATATATATATATATATATATAGAGAGAGAGAGAGAGAGAGAGAGAGAGAGAGAGAGAGAGAGATATTCATATACATACATATCTGAAGACATTCATATATGTCTGTATATGTGTATGCATCTATATATGTCTATATATGTATGTGTCTATTACATATATATGTATATACATATTCTATCTATCTATCTATCTATCTATCTATATATGTCTATCTATTTCTACATCCCTCTCTATCTATGTATACATATATGCATACTATATATAGATACATATATAAATATACATACATATACATATTATATATATATATATATATATATATATATATATATATATATATATATATATATATATATATATATATATACCTTTTTATTTACACATACGAATACACACGCTAACATACTGCTAAACATCCATTACTGTACAACCTACATTGTACGTTGCACTACAACCTACACTGATATGTGCACATAGCAACCTTCACATACATATGTATGTCCAACCTTCACTAACAGTTGCAGTATGTCCCCTGCCCTATGAACATCTTCATATATATATAGATACAGACTGCTAACACATATGGAGAGATCACAGTATGTAGACTATTACATTATTAGTTTACATTACCTTTGTTTGTCACTGCTGTTTGTGATGGCTTGCTGCTTGGTGGCCTGCTGCTGGTTAGCTTGCTGTTTTGCATTGTTTTATTTTCGGTGGCTGTCTCCGTGTCTCTTTTTCTGTTTTTCTTTTTTTTTTTTTTTCTCTCTCTGCTTCTCCCTTCGGATGTTGCAATGAAAGTATTGCATGTGTGGACTGGGGGTACAGGCTGCTTTTGTAGGTATATGCACATGTGCATGTGATGGCCTCTGCACCAATTGTTAGCCAGCATTTACTAATTGCATGCAGCCTGCTGTGTGATAATTGCAGTTCTCACTGTGATTTCAGGACAGTGCTATAAAATGATAGGTTAGGTAGGCGTAGCCCTTTCAGATTTCCAAGGTGGAGACCATGCTGGTATGTTGTGGACACTGTTCTGTGAGTGTAATGGTTGGTATGTCTCTCATATTTCAGGCTGTGTTGTAGGCACTGAAATGCATGTTGTACTGACACCTGACTATTCCTTCTCAGTGTGTATGTTAACTGACACCTAATAATACTAATACTGTTTAAATGGGAGTATGTGCTTTCCTGTGGGACTTGTGGAGTAACTGGTAAACAGCAGTGGCTCTTGCAATTTGTTGCTATGGCTTCACTATTTGGCCTTTACATTCACTCCTTGAATGCCTGCTAGGTGTCTTTACTGGAATGTGTTGCTATGGCTTTCCTATTTTCCATTTACATTCACTCCTTGTAATGCTTGCTATATTTCTTTCAGCAGCAATTCCTTATATGTTTGTTGTGGTTTGGTGGTACTGCATGCAGTGTGGTCTGGCCAAGGTGAGGGGCTTGACACCTACAAGGGTATTTTATTTTGCTGCTGAGCAGTAGTGGTGCCTTGTACTTTGCACTAACAGTTATGGATAGCAGGCACATGCAGCGCTTGTAAACTGCTATACTGTCCTTATTTTATTAGTTGGATACCTCCTTTGATATTTGTGGGTTGTACACCTACATGTGGGTGTGCTTGTGGAAGCTATTCTACAGCTATTCACAGAGTGTGTGACAGCAGACAGAATGATATGCCTGTGAGTTTGTGACACTTGCAGGCCTCAGATACTCTCAGGTGTATCTTTTATCAGCCTCAGGGAATGGTACATATCAGTGGGATACACCCGTGATATATTTCAGATATTCTGCAGTTGTTACTGTGGGGTATTTTGAGCATATGTATTACTACACCATTTCTGACATGCAAGTAGTGCATACTTTCAGTAATTGACAGTTACCATTACGTGGGATAAAACACCTTTCTGCCTACTGTTAGTACATTTCACAGGGAGTCAGTGGGGCACAGTTAACATTTGTTTTCAAATCAGGGACATCCCTGTAAATCAGTCACAGTCACGAGGTCTGGCCTCTTACCAATTCAAATATGGCAGTGTATATCCTGCTCTGATAGTGTGTGTGTGGTTTGCAAGGTGCTACTGTCACATTACTTCCTACTAGCTACCGACTAGCATGGCTGTTTCTCTTCTCACACTAATGTTATACAAATCCACAAGAATTGCCAGTAAAGATACAAGAAAAGCTTTGTGTAATAGCCTTCCTATATTCCCTTTACATTCAGTCCTACTATTTCATGATATATTGCTTTCAGCACAAAGTTCTTGTATATCAGTCATGGCTTAGGGGTAAGTCATGCAGACTAGTGTTTCCACGGTCCTGGGTTCGAGACTGACAGAGGAATTTTATTTTGCTGCTGAGCAGACTACAGGCCTTGTCATTCAGAGTGACTAAGGCACTTTTAAGCAGTTGTAAGCGGGTTAGCACTGGTTTGCACGGAGCTCACGCATGCGCACTGTTGCTTAGCTTCGCGCACACACGCTTAGCTAAGCGCACACAAACGCACACCCGCTTACTACTGCTTAAAAGTGCTTACTCTCATGCACACCCATGCTAATTTCTTTGAAAGAAAAGAAAATGGGGAGATAGGACAGTGATGAAAAAGGGGGCACAAAGAGGGTAGGACAGTAGGAAAACAAGCTCGGGATTTGCAGGAAGGATGTAGGAAAGGCCCATAGCTGCCCATTTCTTTATCAGCAACAGCTGTGCATATGTCTGTAATTTGGTGTGAACTTTGAAACCTTCCACCCCTGAGAGAGGGGTGAGGACAACAAAATATGTTGTACAGCCAATTGTAATTACCAGTTCACATGTTCAGCAGACATGTCTGCAAAATGAGCAGCTATGTATGGGGCGTAATTTTTTTGCGGGAACAGTGCCCTTTTTTTATTTTTTTTTTCAGGTGAGAGTGGAATGTGAGGTACAGGAAGTAGGTATATTTGGGGAGGTAGGTAGGGGAGGTTAACAGACAAGACAAACAAGATGAATACAAGGGGTGGAGTATGACACATGTGGGGGGGGGACACAATTGACAGAGATGGATGTTTGGATATCGCGAGCCCATGAGCCCACAGATGGCAACAGTGGAGCTGAGATCCCCACCCATGGGCAGTTGCCACTGTGCCTTCACAGCCCAGGATGGGGCTGTGCTGGGGGCTGTGTAGGACGGGCAGCAGGCACACCCGTGAGTTGCGCCACCCGAGCCTCAAGCTGGCGTAGGGGTTCAAGCACAGAATGCCTGATCTCGCTACGCACCACAGACCGGACACTTTGGAGGGTGAGTGGACGGTCTCCTCTGGCCACACTAGTAGAGGGGGGACGAGCCCCATCCCCTGCAGTGCTTCCACCCAAAGGTGGCACAGGGCCACTGGAGGAGGTTCCGGCCTGGGCACTAGTGCCAGGTGCACTCGCCAGCTGAGGTGGGAGAGGTGGGTCCGCTGGAACCCGCCTTCCCTGTTGTCCTATGTTTAGCAATATTTTATGACATTTTGGGTTAGTAACAAGCAATACCATTCAAAATTAGTTGTAACAGCATGCATCAGTATTCCCATTAACCAAACACCCATGAATTCAAAACATTGAACAGCAAGCATAACACATGCATATTTTGAACAATAGTACACAATCCAACAGCATGTAGGGTTGATTGATGGCAACAGGCCATCAGGTTTGGATATGTGAACAGGGCACATGCAGCAACGTACGTGCAAATATGTTTGAACCAAGAGGACAAATGTCCATAGGAATTAATTGTGAATACACATACCCAGTTTGTTGTGGAATGGCATTATTTCTGAATATAGGGTAGGGTGAAGAAATATTTCATTAACAACTTCAACTACCTATACATATGCTGTACATCTCTAGCAGCTGCAGATATATATACCCTACAGGTCTTAGTACAGTTTTCTATATGTAACTTAGGAACGTTGGTGATGGGACTGTTACTGCTACATTAATATACATTGCATTTTTATTCATACACATTCATATCTGGCTGTATTCAGGTACAGCATCCTGCTACATTTCATTTATATGGCTCTAGACAACTGTGGATGTTCATTATTTCATACAACCATACTATCTCCATATTGCAAGGGTACAGCAACATATCCAAATTGTGGGACAGACACATTCCAGCTTCAGTACTTTTTTTCAAACATTTCTCTGTTTGGTTGTGGCTGTCTCATTAATTTCATTATGTACTGACTGCAGTATACTTTATTCAGAAGTTATAACAGCTTTCTTCGTCGATTGATACCTCTTTCTCACACTCTCACTTGTTTTATTTTTACAATTCAAGATGATACTTTATTCTAGGCGTTATTAACATGTCATACTTGGTTACAACAATCCTTTCCAACAGACTCACTTGTTTCATATGGCAGATTTTCAAAGGGGATGTATTTGACACATGTCTATTGTCTTTAGCTTGTTTACCACTAATTTTCAGGCTGCAGCAGGTTATCTGATATTACAATACAGGTGGGAAATCACTATTTCAGACTTGTTTAATTTTTATTTCTGGATTACAGGCTGCATCACTTATCTAATCATACAGTATTAGCAGAATCTTTCTTCTAGTGTTATTTGAACTTTATTAATATGTAACTACACTGAACTCTTTTACAAGCTGTCTCACTTATATTGTATAACAATTACAGAAATATAATTACTAACCTGCCTGGTGGTGCAACCGCTCCAGCCTATCACCATAGGCTCGCCGATTCGCAGAACGCACACCTGCAGCTGTAATATAAATGAAGTGATATTGGAACATACATCTCCATAATATCAGCTAGGATAATTCCTTACATACATAATTACATGGATACTTACTCAGTAGTGGGGCATTGGGCATTTGCTGGGCCTCCTGGATCCAACGGTTCAGTTGGTCCTGCTTTCGTCTCTTCAGGTCCGCATGGTGGTGACGGACCTGTTCACCAGTCCTTGGTATGCCTGTGGCACTGGTGAGATCATGTGCCAACTGGTTCCACACCTCTGCCTTGTACGCGCCCCACAGAACCTGGCCCTGCATGAGTTGAGCCTCATGATTGTGGACTAGGAGCCAAACCATGTATTTGGACTCCTCAACACCCCACCTCTGTGCTCGGAAGCGACTACCCTCTCCTACACCTGCCATCCTGACTGCAAATAGGTTCCACAATCAGTTATGCTGTGTATTCCCGCCTATGGGGCTTATATATGCCGTTTTTCCTGCACTTATCTGTGATTGGCCATTTTGGAATTGTATCAGCTTAAAAAAACCTGCTTTGTCATGCTTCTATTTCCATTCATTCCTATATATATGCTAATACTGCGCTTTTCAGTACAGCTGTCATGGCTTAGTGGTTCAGTACTTTGACGATGATGCATAGTATCCTGGGTTCAAGCCTGGGCATTGCTTTTTTTTTTATTTTACTACTGTCTAGACAGGCTAGGAGGTGCATCTGTTTAAAGGCGGCATTGATACAGGTTGTTCAACATTGCCCACCGGTAAGCCGGTTGGCGCGCTGCACAGCTCTGCGCAAATGGGTTACGCTGGTTAACGCGTTATTTGGCTATGAGCACGCATATTACGCTGTGAGAAATGTTGCGCAACTACGGGCACACAGTTTCAGCATGTTAAAGCGCTGCTCAACTCCGGGCACTCATATTACACCTGTTAAACCACTGGTCACCTACGGGCAAACATACTCAGCTTGTTAGAGCGCTGCTCAGCTATGGGCATTTATAAAATATTTTTTTTTTACTGTGTCAGATTTCTTCATAAAAACATGGCCCATTTCATTACATTTTACTTAAATTATAGTTATATATATATACATATATGTCAGGGGATTGTTTCGTGCTTATTTCACTAAAAATAAAAAATGATGTTGTTGGGGCTCGAACCATGACTACCTCCTCTTTGGCCGACGTCTCTACCGCTACGCTATTGCTACTTGGCTTATTTTGCATATTTAGATCTTATATGCTTTTTCAATGACTGCTAACTGTGGCTGAGCGAAGGGCACACCTGCGCAAACGAGCGCAATTACGGGCAAACATTTTTGAAATTATAAAAAAAACTTAAACTGTTCATTTTTACGTTTTACATTTCAGTTGGGTTTATAGTCTGTGGGGGCATGTGTGCTGTTGTGTTTCTTGACATTTCCGCGGACACGCTCGTGGGTGTTTCCTTTCGGGACTGTGATTCTTCTGGGGGCGTGTCCCTTTGCAGGACTTGCCATGCGGACACACCCCCTACATTGCTACACGGACCGTGTTAGCCTAGGGTGTGATTCAGCATGCCCTCATGAATATGCATGGCATGCTGACATCACCCCATTTAACTGCAGCCTCCGTGTAAGACTTGCTAACTCTTACACGGAGGCTTCATGAATCCTGCCCAATGTCTGTCATTATTTAGTGACTTCATTCCTAAATGATTTGCCAGAAAAGTTTTATTTTGCATTTTACAGCATGAATACCAATAAATATCTGCTAAACAAAGCAATGCAGTCTCACAATGAAACTAGACTTAGCATTAAAACTTCTCTGCCCTTGAAACTCACATTCATTGAAATAACATTGAAACAAACATTCAAAGAAAATACATTTTGCCAGTGGCAGATAAAGATTAACTTTGTGCTGTTTTCAAATCATAGGCCCCTTGCACATGGAACATACATGTGCTCTTTGATACACCTTCCTGATTGTATTAAATTATATTCCTTGTACAATACAGTGTAGTTGTTAGAGAGCATTTTAAATTTATTGTTTTGAACATTTTTCCAGTAAAAAATGAAACAAAATGCATGCACCAATAATGGCAAAACAGCCCAATTCAGAACATTTCCATCATAAAAGTCTACTCAAACTTCTAAAGTCCACCAGTATCAGTAAATATGCACAATCTCTGAACTAGTAAAAGCCATCTACACAATTCCACATTAAAGAAATCTGCAACTAATGAAGAGGTTGCTGCTAGCAAACAACTTTATATTTCATTGTTTCATCTACAAATAAAGTGCCTGTTGCCCTTGAGGAATAAATTGCCTATGTTGCATTAAAAAAAGTGATACGCTAGTAATATTGCAATAGGGAATGGATGGCAAACTGATAACAGGTTCATAGTTACTACTAGATATCTTCGCCAAAAAGGACTACAGCATCCACCCCCCTATACAACGCAGTACAGTATCAGCAATGCAGCTACCTACTGTGGGAGAAGAACCCACAGCCTTCTGTATCAAAAGCAAACACACTACCTGTTGTGCTATTAACAACAAAAGCAGATGCAGCGTAAGCAACACTAAACTTTAGTTACCATGCAGCTCTCAGCTCCTTGTAAAATGTACTCAACACTCAGCTGTATCTCTGAACTTTGCAGCACAAGAAATCTGGAAAAAGCCAACATTTATTGGGGGGGGGGGGCAAAAGCCCAAAAACCAGGGACACATTTTAAACAATGCTTGTATAATTTTGGAAAGTTGCTAGAATAAAATGATATGGTACCACCATGCATGTCTTGAACCCAGAACCATATGCACTACAGTCAGTGCAACATAGCACTATACTAAATCAGTAGTTTGAAAAATGGGAAGACTGAAACTTAATGGCTATCATTTAGATAGCTCTCAACCTCTTAGCACAAAAAAACTGGACAAACAAAGCCAATAATGAGGGAATACAAATTCAGTTCTCACTTCACACCTTAGCACAAAAAACCTAGACAAACAACAAAAACAATAATGGGGGAAATACAACTTCATTTCTCACTTCTCACCATAGCTCACAACTGTTAGAAAAACAAATCTGAACAAAGTTCAGAAATGGTGGTGGTTAGGGACTTTAAGCTCTTCTTACCCTGAAACAAATGTACAGGGTTTGAGCCTCAACACCTGTTTTGTTATGTGGGGGCATTTACACACAGACACACACACACTCTTTCCCGATCTGTTTAACATATACTCTCCTTACCTGATTGCTCCATACTTTCCTGATCCGTTTCCCACTCACACTCCTATCTGTTAACGATTGCTCCATTCAAGCTAATTTCCCACTCGCAGCCAGCTGGACATGACGTCAGCTCCTGTTCACCTTCACCATAACACCCAGCAAGCATCCTTAAAGAGCCAACGCTTTTTTTTTTTTTTTTTTAGTTAAAAAGCTACCGCACCCAGCAAGCATCCTTAAAGAGCCAACACTTTTTTTTTTTTTTTTTAGTTAAAAAGCTACCCCCCTTCCAAATAAGTTGTACTGAAATCAGTACAGTGTGTATGCCTCCCGACTTCCCTGATACACAATAATTTGTGACCTCAGAGACAAAAAATATCATAATTTGTGCAGAGATGAGGGTGAAGTGGGAGCGGTGTTTTTATTGCTTTTAAGTTGTAAGTAACTGCAGCTGTAGCAATGGCAATGCATAGAGCATTGGCGTTAATAACAGCAATCATATGTTATAACATACAGATTTTGTTCCACGGTTCCATGAGGTTTTAAGCAGTACCATTGCAAGAATGAATTGCATACTGTTGAAAAGTGTCCTAAGTCCACTCCTCCCCCCTTTTTTTACTAACTTATTCCCTTTCAAGTTAAACATTAATCTGTGTTTGCGACAGTGAAATTGTGAGCAATAGAAATGCTGCACTTGAATTACAGTAGGTCATGGTCAAATGAGTCATACAAATCTCTTAAAGATAGGCTATGTGATAGTGCTAGAGATTTTGAAGAGAGCTGCATGGTGAGTTGGTCTGATGTTGTGACATACTTGATAAAAGTAATCTTGCAGACACTGATCTGACAGTGCTGTGGGACCATGACTGGGACCGTGAATGAGAAGTCCTACTTGGAATAGATGAATGATGATGTCACCTGTGTGAAATCTGTTGTGCTTGTTCCCCTGACTAATTACAGTACTTTCATGAGAAGCACTAGTATTCTCATGTAATCTGCCCCTACATGTCCAGACAATGCCCCATCCTCTTTGGCGGACTCCTGCTTTAGTCTAGTAAGTCCGAACTAGTGAATGAATGGGGTTGAACACAAATGCTTGGTGTGCCATATACTATGCATCCGCATGATCATGGCATTATCCCTACTCTGTGCCATATCCATACGGTTCTGGAAATCTTCCCTCATACCCTGGAGGACTCTAACCATTTCAGCTGATTCTCTCTGGCAGTGCTTTGAGCCCTAATAATGACACAGCACATTTGCTGCTGTGCAGCCAATGCTTTATGTGTTTCCTAGGGGAGCTGTAATAAATTCTTGTGTCTGGATCTCCTTGGTAAAGCTATCCCCATGGACACTGTTATTTCTGAATGTCTGTCATCATCCTCAACATGTTGGTCTGGGTTTGGAGATGCTGGTGTAGAAGTGCGGGCGTTATCATCCTGTGCAAGCATGAGTGCAGTGTCAGCATGTGCTTGACTTTGTGATGCATTTTCATTTCCTGCAGAGTTCCTAACATGTTGTGGGGTGTGAGACAGATACTGCCATTAAACTTGAGGACCGCATACCACTTTCCTCAGGCTGCCTCATAAATATAACTATGTCATCATCATCATCAGCTTCATCATCTTAAACAGCCGTTCTGTTGCTGATGTCTTCCAAATTTATTGGTATAGTGGAGCTGTTTTGTTTTTGATTCTGACCCTGTAAAAAGTGATTTTAAAACATTACTAATAAAGAAATAGAATACACTACTGTCTGCTTATTAAGGAGGTTTGGGGAACTCTTGCCTTGCATACTGCATTATCATTCTTTGTAGATGTGGAAGGTTCACCTATTAATAACTGTCATGTGTTCAATGCACTGTCTATACCACCTGTGATTATTCCACTGCCATCATCTTCTGTGTCACAGTCATCACCATTGATGGAAACGAGGAGGGGGAGATAGAAGAAATAGTTTTTGATTCGAATGGCATCACACAAACATATAAAGGTTATAAAATACACAATTACACCAATATGGTAGTGGAAAAAGAACATTTCGATTTGTTTTCCAAGGGGTTTAAATTTGTGAAAACAACACATGGAGACTTGGCAAATATATTACTGGAATTGAAAATATTTCTGCGGAAATTAAACTTGCAGGTTGCTTGTAAACATTACAAAACAGACAGTCTTCAAGGCACTGCACACAGTGGGAACACAGAAACATTGAAGAGAAGTAGTATTTACAACCCCCCACTACACCCTGTGATTGGGACCTTTGAGTGTATAGTCATGAATGACATTTATGACACATTTGAACCAACAAAAAGGTCGAATAGAATACACAACTTAGATGAAAGGGAATTTATTTTATTAGAAAAGTTAAGAAAAGAGAGAAACTTAAGATTCATGCAACCAGACAAGGGTGGGGGTATGGTCATTTTCAATCAGGAAGCATACAACAATGTTTTAACAGAAACATTATTGGACCAAGCTACATATACAACTGTATCCATGAATGAGATACAAATAGCATATAGAAGAATAGATAGTTGGCTGGAAGAATATTTAATTGAAAACAGAATTGGTAGGGACACATATGAATTTTTGAAACAAACTCATCCCTATATACCAAAAATGTTCGCAATACCAAAGATACATAAGAGCATTTTAAAACCACCCTTCCGCCCTATTGTATCTGCTAAAAAATCAAAAACTCAGCCATTGTCCGTGTTTATTGACCAGCAACTAAAAGATATCGTCAAAACACGGACACATCTGGTACAAGATTCCTGGGACTTTTTAGGCAAAATAACCAATGAATTATGGTCAGAGACTGTCAGGATGGTAACCATTGATGTGAAAGAACTTTTTACATGTATTCCCAGAAGACAAGGGTTTGAATTTTTGAAAACAGTGTTCACAAACACTCAATTTAAACTCGACAGGAAAAATTGTTGTTGGAGTTAACTGAAATAGTCTTAGACAACAATTTTATTACATTTCAAGGAGAATACTACAAACAGATCACAGGTGTAGCCATGGGGCAGCTTGTGCCTTATACGCAAATCTGGTCCTTCTTGAATGGGAGGAAGAGTTCATTTTCAAGGGACCTTATAAAAGAAATATAAAAATATATCTCCGTTTTTGGATGACATTTTTATATTATGGGAAGAAGTTACTAGGGGACTTAAAAGAATTTATGACATACATTAATCAAACTACCTCCTTCCTGTCCTTTACTTATGAAATTGAAAACAAGAGTATAAATTATTTGGACATAACTTTGAGTAAGGAAAGTGCTGGTTTTAAATCAAATATTTTTCGAAAAAACACATGGTGTAATAGTTATTTACACTTCAATAGCCAGCATCCTATACACCAAAAGAAAAGTATCATCAAAGGGCAGGCAGTCAGAATTGCTAGAATGACCTCCCAACAACATGATTTACGAAAAGAATTTTTATTTCTATTGGAAAAATTTCTGGAAAGGGGTTATCCCAAACAGTTGGTTGTGGACATTCTGGAACAAGTATATAAAGGATGGGGTACAAAATTTGAACCCCTTTTAGGTAACAAATTTACCCCCAATGAGAAAAGGGTTGACATTGTTGATGACTTCAGGGGGGCCTGTATACTGGAATACAATGGATTTTCTGACCATTTTATAAATATTATTAAAAGCAACTGGTCAATTTTTAAAACCAACAAGGAGATATATCAGACAGTTGGAGAAAAACCAAGATTTATATACAAGACTGCCACAAATCTCAAAAGATTTTTTGAGATGGGAAATATTAAACAAGAAACTAGGGAAGGTACTAAAAGGTGTGGTAGTTGTCGGCAATGTGGTTACATTAATTTGAATGTGGGTATTGAACTGCAAAATGGTTTAAAAAGTAGAATTGCCTTTTGTAAGGGCAACTGCAGAAGCAAAATGCTGGTGTATTTAGCTACCTGTTCCAAATGTCCTGCTTACTATGTGGGGAAGACCGAGAGGTCCCTCAGAGAAAGAATGTACGAACATACGTATAACATTAGTAAAAGAAAAGAGACCAGTGCCTTATTTAAGCATTCTATGGACTGTGCAGGATTCACTGATTTTAAGTTTGGGATTTTAGAACATGTTAAACAAGATCCAAGGGGAGGTGACATTAAGAATTTTTTGCTACAGAAAGAGATTAGGTGGCAGCTGAGGTTGAGAGCAAATATCCCCCCAGGGCTTAATGAATATACAAACATCAAGGCCATTTTAGTAGAAAAAGCCTCCAATGTATAAATAAATAAATAAACAAAAGGTACAGTATCGGGGGCTTCACAAATTAATAAATACATTTAGAGATGTGTTTGGGTTTAACACAATATATGTTCAAAATACCCACAATTAAATGTTTTGTCCTGTTTATACATCAAACTGTTTTAAGACACCTTGCAATAAGCAAACACAATGTTTTTATTTTCTTTAACAACAGGTTTTAAGAAATGACTATGTTTACTTTTTTCAGAACATTTTTTAAAAATTTTTTTAATCAATGAATTATTTAATTATGTATTTGTGTAATTCATTAATATAACATTATTTTATTTAACATATACACATTTTTTTAAATACATATATTATCAACTAAGAGATACAGTAAACTACAACATATATATGTAATTCAATTTAATGTACAAAATATGTATATGTTTTATTTTATACAATTGCATTTATTTTAACAGTAAAATAAGTATTTTTTAACATATATTTTTTAACAAATATGCATGAACATTAATATCGATTTGACATATGTAAAGCACTAAAGCACTTTAACGATTTTGATTTTCAATAAGAATATTTATTTAATGGAAATTGTGCTGGATTGTTAAAAGTTTATTTAACAAATGGAATATACAGCATAAACTAAGGTATACAGCTTTAAATTTCTTATGAGCCTGGTTAATTAGTTGATTGATTAATTATTTGTTTCAAATGGTATAAAAATCACTGGCACCACATTACTGATTATTCTGAAGAAGTCTGCATACGGCAGATGAAAGCGCTAGATCGTTGTTTTGTGTTTTAACTATTCTGTCATTAAAGTACTGAGGTCAGTTTACACGGAGTTGCATCTTTTGTTGGGTCTATTCGAGCTTATTTTTGGTTTGCTAAG
This sequence comes from Protopterus annectens, assembly GCF_019279795.1. Lineage (NCBI taxonomy): Eukaryota > Metazoa > Chordata > Ceratodontiformes > Protopteridae > Protopterus > Protopterus annectens. The sequence goes on along the minus strand of NC_056746.1, from coordinate 1,441,915,735 downwards.
ATCTCCGTGGTTTTACGGACCCAGTACATTTATCAATAACTTTTAAATAGATTTTAAATCTGTGATTACAAGGTGCCGTGATTATGGAGCAAACGCTTAACGACTCCACTATCGTAGGGTTGGACATACCCTTCAATGACAGTATCAATTTGATTGACACGCAAAGGGAAGTGACCCGGTTAAGGGAAGAGATCTCCACACTCCGTGGAGGTCTCACCAAGCTTATTGAACTGTTTTCGCAGGAGGAACCAGTGGTAAGAAAGAAATCGAGTAATTGCACCGTTGGACAATCCCCAGCGCAACCGGTGACGTCATCTCCACGCTCGCAGTTCCGGAGTCATGGTGGTAAGAGGACGACCGCTGAAGGGGAAGCAGAAGGGCTTAACCACGGGCGCTCGTTAAACAATGATGAAAATGGTTCCGCTTCGCATCCAAAAACAGCAAAAAGGGACAACAATACGGGAAACAACAGCGACCGTTCCTGCAAATTTGGTCAAACATCTAAAGGTACTGTTCAAACTCAACCGCACACCATTGGTGATGCGGAAATACGATTTATCAATGAAAGACAGTTGAATGATGGTTTTGACACCAAATATAAAGACATTATTGAGAAAGTATACACATTTGATAATATGGTGGACAATTCCCAAAGTGGGGATATGCACATTGAAACAAACCAGGCTGTTAGAGATTTTGAAATGTCGTTGAGAGATAAACTATTTCTTTTTGAAAAAACGCTGTATAAATACAAATGTTTAGAGATTGACAACAATTATTTACACCAATGCTTGATTTGTAAAATAGTCCCACAAGGACTTAGGTTTTATAAATACCCTTTTGGTATACAATATACAGAGAATGTCTTAAAAGATTTGCAAGCATTTTTTGATGACTGTGGTTTTACTTTAATGTCGAAGTTGATTAAGTATAATGAAGTGAAACTAAAGAAACTTTTAAATGAAGTGAATGAATGTCAGAAAGAGATAACCAGTGACTTGTTATTTGAAGAATATGTCAATTTATATAAAAATATTTTAAAGAGAGTAGAAGTTAAGGTAGGAAAAGTTTACTTAAGGAAACAGGGTAAATTGACCAGAGATAAAGCACAGTACAAGAAAGGGAACAGCTATCCCCTACCATTTCACAAACCTAGAAAAGACCAGGGCAACCAGTTTAACAGACCTATAAATGGGACGAACAGGAATGTAGGAGGTAATAAAAGGGTGGAATTCCAGGAATTTCAGGATGGGTTCCAAACTAGAAACAACCACCTGGATGAGTTGGATTCCTTTCATGAGGAAACTGACAATTTTTTAGGCCCTCGCAGATCAGAAAGAATAGCCAACAAACAAAGAAACCCCTCGGACCCAGGACAACAGGATATGACCAATGGGATGGATTTAGTGTGGAGAGCCAGAGGGAGGAGGGGGAGATAGAAGAAATAGTTTTTGATTCGAATGGCATCACACAAACATATAAAGGTTATAAAATACACAATTACACCAATATGGTAGTGGAAAAAGAACATTTCGATTTGTTTTCCAAGGGGTTTAAATTTGTGAAAACAACACATGGAGACTTGGCAAATATATTACTGGAATTGAAAATATTTCTGCGGAAATTAAACTTGCAGGTTGCTTGTAAACATTATAAAACGGACAGTCTTCAAGGCACTGCACACAGTGGGAACACAGAAACATTGAAGAGAAGTAGTATTTACAACCCCCCACTACACCCAGTGATTGGGACCTTTGAGTGTATAGTCATGAATGACATTTATGATACATTTGAACCAACAAAAAGGTCGAATAGAATAAACAACTTAGATGAAAGGGAATTTATTTTATTCGAAAAGTTAAGAAAAGAGAAAAACTTAAGATTTATGCAACCAGACAAGGGTGGGGGTATGGTTATTTTCAATCAGGAAGCATACAACAATGTTTTAACAGAAATATTATTGGACCAAGCTACATATACAACTGTATCCATGAATGAGATACAAATAGCATACAGAAGAATAGATAGTTGGCTGGAAGAATATTTAATTGAAAACAGAATTGGTAGGGACACATATGAATTTTTGAAACAAACTCACCCCTATATACCAAAAATGTTCGCAATACCAAAGATACATAAGAGCATTTTAAAACCACCCTTCCGCCCTATTGTATCTGCTAAAAAATCAAAAACTCAGCCATTGTCCGTGTTTATTGACCAGCAACTAAAAGATATCGTCAAAACACGGACACATCTGGTACAAGATTCCTGGGACTTTTTAGGCAAAATAACCAATGAATTATGGTCAGAGACTGTCAGGATGGTAACCATTGATGTGAAAGAACTTTTTACATGTATTCCCAGAAGACAAGGGTTTGAATTTTTTGAAAACAGTGTTCACAAACACTCCAATTTAAACCTCGACAGGAAAAAATTGTTGTTGGAGTTAACTGAAATAGTCTTAGACAACAATTTTATTACATTTCAAGGAGAATACTACAAACAGATCACAGGTGTAGCCATGGGGGCAGCTTGTGCCCCCTTATACGCAAATCTGGTCCTTCTTGAATGGGAGGAAGAGTTCATTTTCAAGGGACCTTATAAAAGAAATATAAAAATATATCTCCGTTTTTTGGATGACATTTTTATATTATGGGAAGAAGTTACTACAGGGGACTTAAAAGAATTTATGACATACATTAATCAAACTACCTCCTTCCTGTCCTTTACTTATGAAATTGAAAACAAGAGTATAAATTATTTGGACATAACTTTGAGTAAGGAAAGTGCTGGTTTTAAATCAAATATTTTTCGAAAAAACACATGGTGTAATAGTTATTTACACTTCAATAGCCAGCATCCTATACACCAAAAGAAAAGTATCATCAAAGGGCAGGCAGTCAGAATTGCTAGAATGACCTCCCAACAACATGATTTACGAAAAGAATTTTTATTTCTATTGGAAAAATTTCTGGAAAGGGGTTATCCCAAACAGTTGGTTGTGGACATTCTGGAACAAGTATATAAAGGATGGGGTACAAAATTTGAACCCCTTGTAGGTAACAAATTTACCCCCAATGAGAAAAGGGTTGACATTGTTGATGACTTCAGGGGGGCCTGTATACTGGAATACAATGGATTTTCTGACCATTTTATAAATATTATTAAAAGCAACTGGTCAATTTTTAAAACCAACAAGGAGATATATCAGACAGTTGGAGAAAAACCAAGATTTATATACAAGACTGCCACAAATCTCAAAAGATATTTTGAGATGGGAAATATTAAACAGGAAACTGGGGAAGGTACTAAAAGGTGTGGTAGTTGTCGGCAATGTAGTTATATCAATTTGAAAGTGGGTATTGAACTGCAAAATGGTTTAAAAAGTAAAATTGCCTTTTGCAAGGGCAACTGCAGAAGCAAAATGCTGGTGTATTTAGCTACCTGTTCCAAATGTCCTGCTTACTATGTGGGGAAGACCGAGAGGTCCCTCAGAGAAAGAATGTACGAACATATGTATAACATTAGTAAAAGAAAAGAGACCAGTGCCTTATTTAAGCATTCTATGGACTGTGCAGGATTCACTGATTTTAAGTTTGGGATTTTAGAACACGTTAAACCAGATCCAAGGGGAGGTGATATTAAGAATTTTTTGCTACAGAAAGAGATTAGGTGGCAGCTGAGGTTGAGAGCAAATATCCCCCCAGGGCTTAATGAGTATACAAACATCAAGGCCATTTTAGTAGAAAAAGCCTCCAATGTATAAATAAACAAATAAATAAAAGGTACAGTATCGGGGGCTTACAAATTAATAAATACATTTAGAGATTTGTTTGGGTTTAACACAATATATGTTCAAAATACCCACAATTAAATGTTTTGTCCTGTTTATACATCAAACTGTTTTAAGACACCTTGCAATAAGCAAACACAATGTTTTTATTTTCTTTAACAACAGGTTTTAAGAAATGACTATGTTTACTTTTTTCAGAACATTTTTTAAAAATTTTTTTAATCAATGAATTATTTATTTATGTATTTGTGTAAATTATTAATATAACATTATTTTATTTAATATATACACATTTTTTAAATACACATATTATCAACTAAGAGACACAGCAAACCACAACATATATATGTAATTCAATTTAATGTACAAAATATGTATATGCTTTATTTTATACAATTGCATTTATTTTAACAGTAAAATAAGTATTTTTTAACATATATTTTTTAACAAATATGCATGAACATTAATATCGATTTGACATATGTAAAGCACTAAAGCACTTTAATGATTTTGATTTTCAACAAGAATATTTATTTAAGGGAAATTGTGCTGGATTGTTAAAAGTTTATTTAACAAATGGAATATACAGCATAAACTAAGGTATACAGCTTTAAATTTCTTATGAGCCTGGTTAATTAGTTGATTGATTAATTATTTGTTTCAAATGGTATAAAAATCACTGGCACCACATTATTGATTATTCTGAAGAAGTCTGCATACGGCAGATGAAAGCGCTAGATCGTTGTTTTGTGTTTTAACTATTCTGTCATTAAAGTACTGAGGTCAGTTTACACGGAGTTGCATCTTTTGTTGGGTCTATTCGAGCTTATTTTAATGGGATAATTGTTGGAGGCCCTCAGTACATCTCATTCTGCCTCACTTTTCTTCCAGCATGTCCTACCATTTGCATTACACTGTGATAATGTGTGGTTTCTTTCCCCAACTGCATTAATGTCCATTAATGTCCAGGACAACATGATTCCAGGCTTTTGTTCTCTCAGCATTTTTTTTTGTGTCTCCCTTTACAAAAGAGATTTTACCATCTGTCCTAAGGGTTGCCATGAGGATGCAGTTTTCCTCACAGCTGAATTTGTCCTTTCTCTGCCTTAATTCTTTGTTCTGCATCATTACTGCACGTGAAAAATATACCAAAGTCATAGACAAAAAAACTTTTGATGTAATCACCAGTTTAAACAACACAACAATGACAGCATGCCTGTCATCCGAATAAAAAAACGTAGGTGTCACAAACCCCATAATTATATGTGCTTCAGTAATGTCTTCAGTAACATAAATGCATTCACAATGGTAAAGTAATCTGTTTTTTGAAAAGACTGATCCTTCCCCTATCCCCTACCACTGCCCTGCATTCATAATACTAGTTTTCATTCTTTCATTCTTCAGTGACATTTAGATATCTCACTGAGGCAACACAAGCACTAAAGGGCATCAAAATAAATTATTTTCTCAGTTATCACTAATGATTTTCAGTGGTGCTGTAACCATTTTCCATTCGCTAACAACAATTTTACAACATTCACTAAAGCCACTCTAATATGGCCATCATATCAGTTATACAACATTAAAGTTATTAAATACAAAGTGATTTCACTAATTCTACATCATTCTAAAGTTTATTAATTTACAGTACAATATCTCTATTGTTTTTCCTTACTTTAAAAATTCTGCAGTTGCCTAAGTCATTTGCTACCTAACTCCAGTAATTGCAAGTTAATATGACAGTATTAAGCTATTTCATATAAATTCAGGTTGATTTATGTGCTTTATATGCAAATTAGGATGTTTTACATTTATATCTATGAAATGCGGTAATTCGTGCATGTATACAGGCACTTGTTTATGTAAATCGCTCTGGGCTACTCATGAACATGGCCTCTGCTTGATGTGAGCATGCTGGGGACAAGGACTGCACATTATTGGGTCGGCGCTACATAATTTAGGGGAATGGTTCCATACATAATGCAGGTTGGGGGGGGTGGTTTCCCTTCCCATTTGACTATTTCATTCATTTATACATACAATTAATATTATTCTGGACATCTGTTATGAAATCACTACAGGTATGCAATAGTCTTGTCAACAGCTGGGACAGTTGGTTGGTCTACTTCTGTGTACAGACCTCTCTGATACTCGGGGACTCGTGTCTACTATGACAGGGACAAGGCTATGACAACTCAGGGACAATCACGGACACTTCTACCATATTAGTACTATTAACTTGGAACATGTTGACAGATTCATAATACTACTAATTATCTGCAGTTAAATGCGTCTAGTACTCTTCATTGTTGTAAGTAGTCATTCTCATTCAACACCTTTCCCCCAAAGGGCACTGGCTTTGTGAGTTTTTAAGGGTCTGGCTAATTATTGTGCGAATGCTCTGACCATTGGTATCATTGACATTGTCATATGTACGGGTGTGCTGTATTCCGGTGACTAGGGTTGGCACCTTTTCAAATTACCAAGATGAGACATTTTTGGAACACACCAGGTTTTACAAGCCGACACATACCCACGGTCAGTACAATGGATAGAACTTTACTTATTTGCCTACATTAAAGCCTATTGTTGTAGCGGTTTATTTGCTTATTCTGTTTCTTGTAACATTTAGGTATTGTAGATACTGCAATAATTATTTTCTGCTACTATTACATAACATATGGGACATGATTATGTCCTACATCCCAGGACATTTGCCATTTGCAATGTCTTTTGTCAGGACACAACTGTCCAACGATGGACTATCCCTCGCAAAGCAGGACAGATGAGAACCCTACTGCGGACACCAGATTGTTTGGCCCAACACATAGCTACGGTCACTGCAAGTTTAGAACAGTCATTTGTTTCCTAGCTGTAAGCCTTATACCTTTGGCACTTTTGTTGTTTGCCTGTTTCTTGTACGAATTACGTTTATTCTATCCTGACGTGACCACTTTCAGCAACTGTTACATGCAGTATGGTGCATAGTTATTCCCTACGGTCACAAGACATTTGGCATTGTACCATTGTCGGTCAGGTCACACCTACACACACATTAATTGTCCCTCACACAGTGGATCAGGGGTATCCTGTTTATGTCAGTGCCTTCATCACCATTATACCATGTGCCACTATGCGGATGTGTGCAATATATTCTCCCGCTTATTCGTGTCGGGACACGTGCATCACGAGCAGGTGTTTGATCCTGGGTAGTAGGTTATGCATGACCATTTAGGGCTGGACAGTGTCGTGCACCTCTAATGCACATTCCAACTTGTGCCCAGATATCTACAGGACTGGACTTCGTGTCTTCCATCCTAATGTTTACACAGGTTACGTATCCCATGAGGGATATCCCAAAAACTGGACCGGTCCAAAACAAGACGAATACCGAACATTTTTCTGGCTTTATGAAAATGTGCTGGGGGTTTTACATGCAAGGGATACATAGTGTGCAATCCTGCAACTGCCTAGGGTGACACTACCTACTACATATGTGTAGTGTGGCTGCACCAAACCAGTAGGCCAAGTATGGCTGGATTTGGTGGACGTTCAGGTAAGGGAGCGGGTTGTGTGATGTGGAGGGGATGCTGGGTAGTCCATTATGCATCCAGGTGTGTTGCATTTGTTATGGCCAGTTCCATCAGGACCAATCTGTGGGTATGTGCCGGTGACATGTCTATACATTTGTATCGCACATTTCAATATTCATATGTTTGTGGGATTGTGTTCTACAGTATGACCTGTCTGGTTGTATTGCATCTGTTTATACATGTGTTTGTGTTTCTTTCAGCTTCACCCACTGCTCCCTCATACACCTCGGGTTCACCTATTCTGCATACGACACAGTATCACCTTGGAGGATTGTTCCATTACCCATCCCCCCACACACACAGATTCCTCACACCCCATACATCACTGCTTTGGTTGTTGGCCCATGACACGGCCAGAGTAACACATTGAATACCCTACATGTGTCGGGTACCTGTATGGTTGTGTGGACTACCCTGCCATGTTTGCTTTCCACATGCTATACCTCACGCACATAAGTACACGCCCATACTTAACTTTCATTACATGGTTGGTATACCCGGGTACTACCCGTTAAACTGTGACACATCATGACAAGTTTGGTTTGTACTGCTGATTTCCGGATGTTGGCAGACTGTTCTACTCATTGGTAGGATGCCACCTTTTCCTATGTCCAGGATGGGATATATTCCATACACATATCTGACTGTACTGGATAACACGTCCCCACAGTCGACGGTACAGATAATACTGTTCCTTTCAGTCTACATGTTTCCTTATTGTTGTAGCTGTTTATATGCTCCTTCTGTTTCGTTTACATGCTTATTCTATTTCCTATCACATTTGGTACGTGAAATGCGGACATACCTTTTGTATGTGACTATTACATGCCTTGTGGGATATGATTCGGACATACGGTCGCTAGATATGTACATTTATTGTGTATTTTGTTATGGATACATCTGCCCAGCTGTGTACCCTCCCTCACATTATGGGTCAGCTGGTGACCCTCACGATTGGGCTGGACGTACCTACTGGCGGCTCGCTAACATATGATGCATTTCACTTCCACTTGGTATAGCTATCTACACTGCATTGGACTATGGCCACACGGTCTTCCATGTCATTTGTTCGTGGGATAGGGACCCATTATTCCCTACTGTGCATTTGTGTTTGCTTCTTCATTTTGTGTTCGCAGGAACTTTCTTGCATGCTTTGCATACGTTTCAGTATCCATGGACACTGACAGATGTGATTACTATCTTGCAACTTGTTATATGCAAGCATTTTAGGTTGCACGTCGACAGCTGGCATTTCCACACCTCCGTGCGGCACTTCGACACGCCCTATGCACTCGCGCTCCTTTCCTGTGCACGTGGCTGTGGTGGCAGCGCGCCTTCATTAATATGCATTTGGCGCTACTGCGCCATCTTCACGCCACACTGTCGGCGCAAGCCTACCGCCATCCTTGTGCCGAGCTTCATGAATCCCGGGGACAGGTTTTATACCTTTAAAAACTACTACTCAAAAATCTCAAAATAACAACTGCACAGATTTAAAAATTGTGTACTGCACCCCCATCTACCTCTAAACATTAAAAACTTAAACCACAATATATTCCCGTTTTAAACTACTGCTCAAAAATCTCAAAATAACCACTGCACAGATTTAAATACTGCATACTACATCCCCATCTACCTCTAAACATTAAAAACTTAAATAAAGCACAATATTCCCATTTTAAATAACTAAAGCCACAAAATAATATGTTATGTACTTACCACTATCACAGTTTTTGCTGGGCTAGCTTGCTTCCTTCCTGCTGGAATGGCTAGTTGGATGACTGGCTCTGTCTGCTCAAGTGGCTGAGCTGGCTGGCTAGCAGGTCCCCTTGCTGGCTAGCAGGCTCCCTTGCAGGCTGGCTAGCAGGCTCCCTTGCAGGCTGGCTTCTTTGCTGGCTGGCTTCTTTGCTGGCTGGCTGGCTTCTCTGCTAGCTGGCTTTGCTACTAGGATTAGAAATTTCAGACCTTAAGTATTTCCTTCGCAGCTGTAGAGCACTAAGACAAAACTGCTCTACAGCTGCAACCTTTATTGGGCTCTTCAAGGTGAATCCCCTCTCCCCTCCAATCCTTGCAGCCAATTGCTGCTTGAATTACACCACCCAAACCTAGCAGGGAATCTCTCTAACTGCAGGTCCGGGTTGGTGACGGAGCCACATTGCCGTGGAAAAAACGGAAGTATTTTCGGCTTTTCCATGGCAACAGCAATTCAAGAGCATGAAAAGTGGAAAACGGGACTTTTAAAGTCCCACTGTCTGCGAATGCAGAAAACATGATGAGAAGGCTCAACCCGTGAGTATCCCGCTGACAACGGGACGGGTGGCAACCGTAGCCACCTTTCATTGTGGCTAAAACCAGAGTAAGGTCACACCCCTCACATCACCTGTAACCCACCCTGTCTCCTGTCCCCTTTTTCCATTCTTGATGCCTGCTTTCAGCTGATTTACTATGGTTTTCTGTAAAAAAGCATAGTAAATCAGCTGATTTAACAAACTACAATAGCCTGCTTCCTTTTTTGAAACAGAATACTGGAGTTTGTACAATGTTTTCCAGGCTACCAGAGAATCAATTTGATGTCTGGATAGTCTGGAAAAAAAAAAACAGATAGGTGGCAACCCTACTCATTCTGGTTACTAGTTTTTTTTTTTCCCAGAATAGATGTCAAGATTATAGGTTTATAATTGCCAGCTTACCTTTCTTAAATACTTTCCTGTACTAGCAACAACTTGGAAATGAAAAAATACTTCACAAACTGAATAAACATAAAAAAGCAACCAATGTAAGAACACCACAAACTCTATTTATTAAGCGCTTTTCATCCAGCACAGTGGCTGGACTTCATCAGCTAAAAGAATCAACTTCAATAGACACTCTTAAATGTTTCAACAATCCAGTCATGTGACCAATGTCTCAATTAAACCTCTTAACAATAGTTAATTAACACATCACTTGATAAAAGTTCTACCATAGTTAAAAATACAAAGTTAAAAGCCCTAACTAAAGAACAATATAATACATTCTCCCCCTAAATAAAAAAACTTCATCCTTCACTACTCAATCAACAGTAAATTTATTTATACCTGGTGTATTAAAAATAAAAAATAAAGCATGTTAAAATAAAACCATGGTTAATATATAACCATTATAAATAAATAAATGCTTTAGGTGTTGGACTAACCCTTAAACTCATCACTTAATTTAGCTAAATTATCTCCACATACTTTTTAATTTTAAGTATGGGAGAATAGTGCATGTTTCATTTATTCCTGGGAACTGATTAGCATTTAATCGAAGTTGCCATAACAACTCAAGTTGTTCTAAAAGTAGTGACGCTGGTCTTTCATGTACATTTTCACTAATCTGGTCCATAACCTTATACCTGAATTTATGGTTAGGTGAATTTTCTATGTGCCTAGCTAGTGAGTTCTCTGTTTTCCCCCTCCTAATAGCATACAAGTGTTCATAGATTCTTTCTTTTAACTTTCTGTTTTCCCTATATAGAAAACAGGGCAGAGAATGCACTGAGCTAGGAATACCACCATTTTAGTATCACAGTTGTTCATACCTGTGATGGAATACTTGTGGTTACCTATAGAAAAATGTTGTCCAGTTGCAATGGATCCACAGTAGTGACAGTTTTCACATTTGAACATCCCCAGAGTCCTTGCAACCTTCATTATAGGGGGTTTTATTAAGTTTTTCAAGTTTTTACCCTTCCTGTAAGTAACAATAGGTCTGTGGCCTATCTTATTAAATAATTCAATCTCATTTTTTAACAGGTTTCAATTTTTGTTGATAATTTTCTTAATTTCAGCCATATCAGTACTAAAAGTTACAGTGAAACTACTATTGTATTGACCACCTTCCCTTGAAAATATGTTTGTATGGGTGATAGATGTTACTACCCTCTCCTCCATAATTAAATCCTTTTCTGTATTTGTGGTGCTAGTTCCACGTAGACAAAGTATTGGTTTATAAAAACCTGTCTAACGTTTATGTGACACTTCTATTACCACTTCATTAACAAAACCTGTGGGGTAACCTCTTTGCAAGAACATTTCAGTTAAGTTCTGGCATTCAGCGCAAAAATCTTTGTTTGTTGTAACCATTCTGGCTGCTCTTATGAGCTGTGCTTTTACAACTGATTTTTTTGTACTGAATGGGTGTGCACTTTTGTAATGCAAAAATGCATTACAGTAAGTTGATTTTCGATATATAGATGCTGTATACACATTTAGTGCAATATCTTTTTTCAACAGTACATCTAAGTATGCTATAGTTTCCTTACTGAAATTTGATGTAAATTTTAAGAAATTGGTACTGTTGTTCATTGCTTGTAAGATAATAATAGCTGAAGCTTCATCACCTCTTAGCACTATAAAAATATTGTCCAAAAAGCATGTATAATGTTCTATCAAGTTCATTATACTGGGGTTGTTGAATAAATAAGTGTGTTCCCAATGGGCCATCACCATGTTGATAAAACTCGCACCACATGGTGAGCCCATTGCTAACCCTACTAATTGTAAATAGATTGTGTCATTAAACACGGTATAGTTGTTGGATAAAATAATACCCAACAGTTCTTCAACTATTCTAAGTTCATTATCTGGTGCTGCAAATCTATGCATCCTAGCCAGAACAAATTCTATCCCCTCCTCATGTGGGAGGAGACTGATAGGAAAAGAATGATAAGAAAGGGGGCATTTTTGCACAAGGCAGATAGACACCAATAAAACAGCACAGACAAACAGAGGCAGATGTAGACACACTAAGAAGGGAAAGTATGGGATATACAAAGATAAAGAGATTGGGGAAAGGGTGAACAATGACAAGGTTTGGAGCATGACAAAAATGGCAAGGGATAGGGTGTGGTATGAGTAAAAGCAGTATGATATCTATGGCCTTGGTCTACAGAGACATTACTGTGGTCCATAACCATCTGATGATTCAGAATGGCTAGTGGTACAGGCCATAACCTCATCGATTAGTGCCATGTTCAGACACAAGCCAGGTGAAAGAAGGAGATTTGAGAAAGGTCCTATATCATATATTAGCTAGCTATAGAACTCCCTCTATGACCCAAGAAAGCCACAAAACCTATTTACAGAACTGAATTCAGTCAGTATTCAACCCAATACCATTTCCTAGGTGATCTAAACTATCTCCCTACAAACAGGGATATCTATACCACCACTAGTGCACAAGCATAGAGATGCTGAAACTTTGTAAATATAAATACACTAGAACATCCCTGGGGGGACATTATCTTGCATCTTAACTTTACTAATATGGATGCATCTTGCACCATCCCTTGCATATCTTTGTCTCTTTTTAAGTCTAATCATATAGCCATCGCCTTTGAAATAAAATTGAAATCAAAATCCCTTCCATCTAAAGGACCTTTAGAAATTTCTCCAAAACAAACTACCTACTCCTACATGATACATTGGCAAGCTTCAAATCCCCACCAAACCCAGTCAACTACACTGAATATATAGAAATGTACAAGACCATACAATACCACCATGTAAACAGCTGCACAGATGCTGCTGCATCCTGAAGAGCCAAGCACAAGGCAGATCCCAGAAATAAACCATCATGGTGCAATCATAATATCAGCAAGCTTTACAGTAAATGAAAGAGAATTTTTAAACACCTTTATCAAATTATCACTTGTGACATAGACACACTTAGATTTTTATAAAAGCAATCAAACCATATTAACAAGTTTACATTTACAAACATTATAGGATATATAACAATATATGTGATGTATAATTTAGCAGTATTGCATAACTTATTCAATTCTCTTAAATCTCATTCCTCCTCCAAACATTCTTCTGCATGTATTGTTCCTACAATTTCCATTTTCTCGATGTAATTTACTCCTACTTTTCTAAAGATTCCTGTTCTTTTATCTCTGTTACAATATTCATTACTTCAAGTATAGGTGGTTTAGATTTTAATTTCCATTTTATAGTAATTGCTTTTTGGCAGCCAACAGAGCTAAACTTAACAAGGCCTTACTATGTCTAGATAATTCAGATCCTGTATCCCAGCTCAAAAACAAATTTCCTTAGTTATACTCATTTGCTCACCCGGTATTCACAACACGTTCTCTGTAGGGGATTTTTACAGTCTGCCAACTCATTACAATCCCTAAACAAATGTTCCCATTTCCCTCTTTCTTCCCTGTCACACCTCCAACATCTGACAGTGACAGGACCCAATGACTTGTCTAAGATGACAGGTACATAGCTACAGCTTGAAGGAAAGATATCCACTCCCCAAACTTATGGCAGAGTATGTTGTACTGCTCACCTGTTACTGACAGCCAGGTGTGGCCATGAACAGACACTTTCATTGTTTGCCCCATGTCTAGTCAACATATATAGATGGAAATACCAGTATTAGTTGATGGGATGGAATAAAGAATAGAATGTTAAAACCAGTCCCTTTTTATAACATATTGGCCATAACTGTAACTTATTGGAAAGCATGCAGTGTCAGTGGCTCAAAAGGCTGCACACTCTGCTTTGGTACTGATGGATCAGAAAGTTGTGGGTTCTGTCCCATACAGTGACTGGATTCATTTTCTATTATTGATACTGCATTGGGGGATTAAAGGGTGCTACACTCTTGAGTGTGCTGTCATTCCTATGAGACATTAAACACATGTTCCATGCCTGAGTTTGTCATAGCTCAGGTCAATGTAAAAGATCCCATAACACTTATCAGAAAGGACAGGGGGAGTTCCAAGGGGTCCTGAGCAAATTTCCCATATTCATCATTAACACTACTTCAGGTCTCCCTGAAAAGAAGCAGTTAGCCTAGTAGGACTAGTCTTGTCAACAAAGGAGAAATGAATGAATAAATAAATGAATAAATTAATTAATTAATTAATTAATTAATTAATTAATTTACAAAAAAAAAATACACAATAAAAAAACAGATGGAGAGGCCAAAACAAAGAGTGATGCTAATAAGAATCTGAAAAACACCAAAGACATGACCAAGTAATACAAATAAAATGAATGAAATGCCAATGAATAAATTTTACAGGATCTGACAATCAGGAAAACTGTTTTTAGGAACCTAAACTGATGCACTGCTTAAAGTGGCACCCAATGAACTTAGTAATCCCTAACAAAAACAAACTGAATCCAGTATGCATGGGTATAAAGACAAATTAATAAAATTGCAATATTCTTTGTGAAATAGTGAAAAATAATAAGTTGACACTAACTTAGTGCCACACAAAACTGAACTGAGGAAGGATGATTGCAAAAAGATGGTATAAAGCCCCAGAATGGAAAAGTAGTGACCATTCGAATTTATTACCAAGCAGCAACATTCAATGAAGGTGCTGAGTGATAAATAGATTACTGCCCAGATTTTTCACAAAATGTACAGTTTTCTGCCCCTTACTTTTGGTCTGTTTCTCATAAAATGTGTGTTTTTTCTGGTAAATTAATGAGGCGTGAAGAAAAAAAAAATGACATGTGAGTTTCAGAGTATATGTTCTTCTGAAAATGCATGTTAATGGAAAACCTGTTGTTCTATCAATTTTATAAGTTTACAAGAGCAATATTTAAAATCTGGCCCTGATTTTGGGCCTTTCTCTTCCCATTATTTTTGGCTTGCCTAGACAAATTTGATATCAATAAAAGGTTGAAGTCACAAATGATCCACACCAGAAATATTTTGAAATAAGTGAAATGATAGATAAAATACATGTTCTGTCTATCATCCAATAAAACTTCTACTATGAATCATTAGTAGAAAATAGTTTACATATCCAACCAACTGAAACATACCAGATTGAACTTCAACTGGATGAAAGAAAATAAGGTTTCTTCATGTGGGAGGCTTTTCTTTCCACACCACTGTAATTATATTACTAATTACCTGATCAGACAATGGCAGCAAAAAAAAAAAAAATACATATCTTTGAATGACTGCTGTTGCACAAATATAAATGGTTCTGGCAGTGATTTCCTGTTTAGAATAATAATTGCAGAACTGTATATTAGTGATTAAATCAATTAATTTTAACTCATCCAGGTATAGGACAACCTCTAGTAAAGCTTCCGTATAGCAGTGGAAAATTAAAAATAATACACAAATAAGATTTTAATAACTGACAAGTTCTATCCAGGATGGAGCAAGCAGAGAAGGTTACATTAAAAATAAAAATAAATAAATAAAAATCTGGAAATGTCCAGGAGCCACATATCCTAGGTCCAGAGCAAAGTGAAAGATAAAGAATCTCCTCCTACTCAAGATGTCCACTACAGTGTTAAATGTACTTCAGGTGGAACACACTCAACAACCATATCTGCAAATTGATCATTGACTCCTATTACCATTGGTACAGCCACAGGTTAAAAAAAACAACCAATCAGAATGATTCCATTGGCACTTTAAGTGTGTTCACTCCACTGCAGCAGATTCCTGAAGTAAAAGGCAGACATGAAGGCACTTGCAATAAAATATATACAGCTTCAGTCCCCAGGAACCATGCAACAACTCCAAAGTACTTAGGTAACACTATATGAGAAAAAAATGAATGTGATATAAAAGAAATGGAATAAGAAGGAATGTGTATAAATAGTAGCAGCAATACAAAAAAAACTGAGAACAAAGGTTAGCAATGAATACTGTAGAAGAACGCAAGTTATACTGAAAACTGATTTGACATTGAGGAATAAAACTCAAGGTATAAAACAACTTGCCTTTCATGTTCTAAAGTACAGCTCTGCCAGTATTATAACCCCCATGATATAATGGAGTCATGGGCCTTCTTGAAAGTGATTAAATGTATTGATCAGTGTTTAAGGATATATTTGTTGACATCATTAGATCCAAATATACAGAAAGTTCTAACCTATGAAGAAAAACTCTAAAATGACAATTCTTGCAAAGGTTGATTATATAATTAACTTTGTTAGGAAGGGGATAGGTATGTATATCAAACCAGAAGACAAAAAATATGTACCAAAGGAAAGTGGCAAAAATGGAAAAGGATATACAGAGCATGAACAAAGGAAATGAACACTGAAAAGCTAATGGTTACAGTATTTCTGATAAGGAATTTTGATTATCAGAAGCACATCACTGCTGTCTTCACTTACTTAACTCCTGCCTCTACTAAACAGATTATTAATATGGTGCTTGATGTAACACACAATGCATGATGGGAAGAAACTGTGATGATATGAGGTAGTGCCAGCTGTGCCAGGGGAAGTAGGGCAGTGTATGTGTAACATGCACTGGCATAGCTAGCCTGAGTTTTTTTAAAGAACTATATGTCATTTGAATATTAAACTGATTTCCACAGATGATTGTGTTAAAAATGTATTTCTAAAGTTGCTTGTGTTAAAAATTTATCAACAGTGGGTCCTCCTAGACAGGAAAGATATATACATGTATGTCAAACTGTATTGTTGTAACTGATGAAATGTATATATTTTAACAGAGGATACTGAAAGGGAAGGGGTTAAGCTCAGCCCAGCTAACCTTAAGAAAAATAGCCTGAAATTAAATGACTTGTTTTAGGCCATAAAGATTTGATCTCATATGTCTAAATGCAGTCAGATATGCAAAGTTTTGTGGAAAGCCTGGGCTGGTATCCTGCTCTATTCTCCTTAGTGGTGAACTACCCTGGGGTGCCAGAGAATGGCTTGTTAGTTTCTGCAGGAAGAGTGGAAGTACTGGAATTGTTTTACAGTTTCTAGATGCTGTAACAAACCTTAGCTAAAGTTCTATGTGTATTGTGACACATCAGAGACTGGTGACCAGACGTGATGTCATTCTGTAGCCAGCACTAAAATTGTATTTGAATACTAGTGAGAGTTGTGAGGTGTGCACTCTGTTTTTGGATCTGACAAGACATTCATCCACTTTCATCTTGCCTTGCTTTAGTAAGTAACTAAGGAACAGTAATTCTTCAGTCAGTTAGAAAAATATATTGAGGTTAGCTAAATGTTTTTTCTCTGAGTCTTTCTATCTGTGTTGCTTTTTTTACATGTCCTGTGATTAAAACTCTGGTGTTTATTGTGAATAGTTAGCCAGTATTTTCATGTTGTTGTTTATTACTTATTCATTCTGGTTGGTCTTTTAGAAAATAAGTATCCTTTTTGAGTTCTTGCATTTATTTAGTGGCACTGTGGCTCCACATTCCTGAAAGTCTTGCTGCTTGGTTAAACACTACCATTTGTATAAATATTAATTTCACTAAGTGTAATTTGGTACCCTGGTAAGAGACTTAAAGTAGCTAGCTTTGGGTGTTCTGGTAGCAGTAAATTTAACTTATCATCTGGGTGAGGGTGGCAGAGTGGGTAAGCTGTGGCAGCCTTTCCCAGGTGTGAGTGTGTGTGAAAATCTGAAAGAGATTGTGTGTGACAGCTACTTTGAACAGAGACACAGAGAGCACTGATTTCACAGAGAGGTGGTGGAGGATTTAGCTTGCAACACCTGACTAATGACTCAGCTCTATAGTGGTCAATGGGGAGTCTTATTTGGAGCCTGAAGTAAAAGCTCAGTCCCAGGACTGGAGTGTGTATTCCCTGTGTGCTCGTAAAGGAAATTGTACTTGGTGCAGAGAGCTACATCTGAAAATACTAGGTGCCTACTTTTCTCACAGTGAATGTTCCCCATTGGTGTCAGTGGTGAGGATTGAGGCTCCTTGATCACTGGCCCAGAGAAGGGACATCACAGGGATCATGCACACTGTGTGATTACAAACTGTACAGGCATGAGTATCAGTTTCAGTATATTACTAACCATGATTCTTCATTAGATGCTACTTTTGCTTCAGAGAGAACGAATGAACGTGCCACCAATGTAAAAGTTGATGATATAAAGCTTGAAATGGTCCACAGGCTAAAACATCAAACATTTTAAAAACTGTTGTCAGGTAGAAGGATAAGACCTTTTGTTAAAACCTTCATCAGATCCTGCCTTCATACCTGAGGTCGCTGTTTAAAAAGCAATGAGAACCAATCCAAGTTCTCCAATTCACAGCTTGAAGAAAACCTGTGTAAAGCCTATTATAGGCTTACATTCACACACACTGCCAATCTCGACCAATCATTGTGGTTCAGTCTACATGATTCATCTTTCCTTTAGTGTTTCTTCCTTTTTAAGCTCTCCTTCAGAATGGGTTTCCGAGGTATTATGCCATTCAGGCCTGCAGCCCTTAAGTCCATGATCCATTTGACTTCCTCTAACTCTGTTTTATTTCTCAAATCAAGCTTTATATCATTGACTTTTACTTTGGTGGCAAGTTCATTCATTCTTTTGTTGCAACACATTTTGCATTGAACTGCCTTTAGCAGAGCAGCTTTCTTGTTTTGCCTTGCTTCCATTGAAAAACACTTTTCTAGTGTTACATTAACATCTCAGAGTAAAGCAAAATTCAGAAATAAACACATACTATTTGCACCACATTAATCAAGGTTTATAAAATGCCATTTTTGCCAATAGCCTCTTAATGGGTGCCAGCAGTGTGTGTATTAGCATTAGGCAATCATTAAGAGCTGGATCCTTACAGGATGATAACAGCTCACTTCAAACCGTTTGTATCAGTATTGGTCATTGATCTGAGGGTTGACTGCTGCTTGTTAATACAAACTCTCATTCTCTGTTTATACCATAAAGGAAGCATGGAGTCACTGTGCATTACACTTTTTAATGCATCCTGCTTTTAGCATAAATCAAGCTATAAAAATGGTTCTGTGAAGTATATCCTTATGCCATATTTGGACTCCAGCAGCAGCAATCAGGTAGGCTGCACGTCAGTCATGTATGTTAGCCTTGCCTTCCCTCATTCACATGATGGGACATATATCATAGGAATTGCACAGAGTGTATTTTGTTTTACAGTGTGCATTGGATATCATGTGACGCACAGTATTTCACTTCAGTACTATTCTAGATAATGGTGTGCTCTATGCACTATTACTCAGTTGTCATTGGCTGACTGCAGGGAAGGCATGTGAGCTTGTGCACAACTGCTCTCTCTCTGTCTGTCTACATAGGACCATAGGAAGTTACTAGGCTATTGTCCCTGAGCCTTTAGAAGCCTAGCCAAAAATTTAGCCCATGTTCTGACAAGTCAGCACCCGGTGCCCCTGTAGCAGGGAATCCCAGGGGTGTATTTTCTGTTTCCCATCCAGTTATCCAGGTTGTGCTTAAAAAGGATTAATGAGGTACTGTGCTTGACATTTACAGGGAGTGTATTCCACAGAAGGGGGAGTATGAAAGTATTTATTTAATTATTTTTTGTCCTGGTAAGTGAACTGCTCTGGAGACAATATTTCTGCCATAACTCAAGACAGGTGGGAGTTATGATATGATACATTTACAATATATTCACAATAATAGTTATGCATATTGAGACTTATCTGCATCTCATTTTATGCCTACTATGAAATGCTTGCAGCAATCTGCATGCTTGGAATTTGTTCAGCCATCAATCTTTTAAACAACTCTTGAGCTTTATTAAATGTTTTTGTATTGCAGCAATTTTATGTATTTTAAGAGAATCTGGTTATTTACCATGCACCAGTGGCAACTGTTTAGGTACTATGCATCTGTGGTAACTTTGCTATATATCTAGGATATCATTTTATGTGCAGTATATCTGTGACAGTTATTTGTCACATATCTATGGTAGTTCACTATGTGTCACATATATGTGGCAGCTGATTATGTGCCAACTGTCTGTAGTAGCTTGTAATGTGCAACATATCTGTGACAGCTAGTTTTTTCATATAAGAGTGGTAGTTCACTATGTGCCACATACCAGTGGCAGCTGGTTATGTGACCCGTATTTGTGGCAGCAAGTTATATGCCATGTATCTGCAGTAACAGATTACATGCCAAGTATCTGTGGCATATCTGTTGCTCCCATTTTGGACCATGGCTACAAGGAAGAGAGAGGCATCAGACCTCCCAACCAATTGGGGACAAATTTGAACAGAATCAGGGACAAGTCAAGAAAAAATCAGGGACAATCAGGGACACTTTTAAAATATTAGTGCTATTAACTTGAAACATTGACAGAATCAGAGCATATTAATTAATACACATTTTCTGAAGTAAAGTTTATAACTCATAATTATTGTCATTATTCATTAAGTGTAATTCACCACCTTTCCTCCAAAAGTCACTAGTTTTAGGAGGGATTAAGAGGGACAGAGTTAAAATTTGAGTCAGAATCAGGGACGTCCCTGAAAATCAGAGACAGTTGAGAGGTAGGCATCATTTACAGAAATCACCTATTACCTCAGAATTTTCTGTAAGACTTAACCCTTATACTGTAGCTCTCCAGATTTTCCTGCTACCTTCCATTTACAAAAGCACCAGCCTTGCTATCCATCAGTCCAAAGGCACGTATGCTCTGTTGAATTTCTCTGTCACACAATCTGTCAGATTTCTGGTGACCTGAAGAGGGAGCCATTCAGATCCCTGTGTCTTTTCCTTTCTGGTTGAAATCAGTTTTCCCTTTCTACCTGCTTCCTGTATCTTGGCATCTATCCACTGTGCTTGCCAATCTTTCCAACCTCCCTTCTAGCATAACAACCTGTGTATCCTCCCCCCTCCCCCCACACACACACAGACATACACTCTTCAGTTGTTGTCATACAATACTTATGTGGTTTCCCTGGCTTCTGTGAAATTCATGACATCTTTACTAATATTGGTCATGTGTGTCCTTCTCTTTTCCTCAGTAAACTACAAAGGCAATTGTTCTACTTTTTGAACCCTTTTTTCATCTTATTTTTAATTCGAACCTTTTGCTGTTCAAATCTGCTTTGCTGTTCTTATGGGTGACCCTTGAACTATACTTCCTCTAGTCCCTTACTCTCTTGTAGGTTCTCTTTTCTACCCTAAACATTGACTTAATTCTTTTATTTAGTTAGAATAAAACTTTTCCATGCGGCCAGCAACTATAAAACACAAATCATTTGGAACTGTCAAAGAAAAAATAAAAAGTGTAGAAAGAAGAAGAAGTAACATATGTACATTGAGCTTCCATAGATAAAGAAGGTCCAGGACAATTGTGTCATTAATAGCATGGTAACCAAGACAATGATCTCCCCTCAAGCATCTATAAGACCCTGAATAAAGGGATGGAGCTCTCAGTCACTCTTGGTAACTCAAGGACTTTAGGCTTATAGTTTTTTTTTTTTTTTTTTTGGTTAGGAACCTCCTTGTTTCTTAAAATAAATTCTCTTATCTCTTGTCTTGCTGGCTTAGATAGTGTGTTATGGGGTCTATGTCAGATGATCAGCTTTTTGGAAACTTGAAAAAAATGTTAAACAGACCATATGTTTGAGTTTTTGAAAACTGAATATTAAAAAAAAAAAAATCTACCTTTTTTATGTTTTTGCAGGGGGCAAGTCCCCCCACCCCCTCCCCGCACCCCTGCAAAGTATATATACCAACTCTGAGATAGCACTACATTGAGAAAAAGGGTACATTTCCCAGTCCTTACTATACCACGATCTCCATTCAGAAGCTTTGAATTTTCAAAAATTCGATCATATGGTCTCCACCATGTGGCATTCAAGTTTCTGAAAACTCCATCAACTGATAGGGACCCGTGTTACATACCAGCACTGTTTGCACAGAGGTAATTTTTTTTTTCATTTTCTACCAGTTTGAAAAGCTTCTGCCTTTAAACTAAACACAGAGGACTACACTTCCTTTCTTGGTTTTAGAACTTGACCTGATATGTTTGTTCTGACCTTCTCTTAGCAGACTGCTTAACCTTGTAGTTAATATCATATATTCTTATACCAATTAAAATAGAGCCTTCCACATAACCAAAAACTTGCTTTTGAGGATGAGACCAAAACTAATATCTAGTACCTAGCTTTGAAATCCCATGTCCTTGCTTTTCAGTTATACACCTCTTGTTTTGTAGCTTGGGCTATTTCCATTTGTTACTAATATATTAGACACAACTATTTTCATCCTATTTTGTAAGTTTGTATATACTTTTAAATTCTGTTTTCTCTTCTTCTCTATTTTCTCTGATCCAACAGTCCATGAAAGTGCCTTTCTTTTAATATGATATGGTTTTATACCAGTGTAATCACTCTTTTCCAACAATGCGATAAGAAACATTCATTCTTTTATTTACTAGATTAACAATAAAAACCTTTTTTTCTTAATTCTTTTGAATAATGTTCTTTGGAACTAGACAAAAAATGCAGTAAATCCTCCATCTTCTTGCAATTCAATGACCACTAGAGTAGTCCCATTGAAAATGGCAGTGCCTTTACGTATCTTGGAATACAGCTAAATTCATCTTTCTTAACTTCAGTCTCCCTCTGGTAATAACATGGAAAACCATTAACTCAGTCTTATTTTGGACCAAAAACTCTCCTTTCTTTTTCATGCCACTAGAACAGCCATAAGTGAAAGAAGCTGCTTTTTTCATCTAGACTATGATCCATCTTTAATAGCTTATGCATCTAAAAGAAATACCACAACCACTCAAACAATCTCTAATAAAATCTGCTGACATACCACGCTCTACCCAAGGAATGAACAGTATATAACCATTGAAAAGGTATAATGATTTCCAGTCAGAGAGCTGACTTCTTCTCTGTTCACGATTATTCAAATTTCTAAATAATTGGACATTTTTTCCTTTATCCCCCCAAAATCATAAAACTTATACCATCCTATAATCTCAGAAGCCACACCCACTTAGGATCATTTCATCAGGACCACAAATCCAGACTTCACTATACTGAACACTGTTTCTCCTTCATAGTCTACAGACTATGGGAGAATCTAAAGTACACATCCTCATACCGCAAAGTTTATTCATGTCTATGTTCGGCTACCGAAATTAAAAAAATGTGAACGACTAAATACTGAACAATAAACATTGAATGCTAACATTACTGAACAACGACTGCTATGAAAATAAATTCATTGAATGGCCATAGTCGGCCAGCATCACAAAGACAACTATGCTGAACAGTACGCCAATGCACCTGTACAACTGCATGGACTCAGTCATACCCAATAGAACTAAAGCCTGCTCTCAAGGAAAGACAAACCTATTTGGTGGACATCCTCTATCAACAGACTGCAACAAAAGGAAGAAACTGATGTCTAAGGGTAAATAGGAACATATTCCAAACTGGAAAAACTCCCTCCTTAGCCTCAACAAGCAAATTAGAGAAAGCCTCCAAAACCAATTATGAATCAAAACTAGCCTCCAAAATAAAGAGAAACCACAAAGCCTTCTTCAGTTATGTCAGGAGACTCCATGACAAAGCCCAGGTTTGTTCTGAATTAGTACTTAACAATATCACTTACACCTATAGGTTAAGCACTAACTTGAACCCCCCATCCCCCCAAAGGCCCTTTCAACATTCCTGGTACTGTCCCACACCTCACATCTCCATAGATCAAGTGCTAAAGGCCCTATCCAAGGTAAAGAACACAGTTTCCATGGGACCTGATAGTATCCCAGGCTGTATTCTGCACCATCTCCAGCAAGAACTGGCTTTGCCATTGAGCACCCTGTTCAACCACAGCCTAAGTACAGGCTTCATTCCAGCAGAGTGGAGAACTGACATTGACATCCCATTGCACAGAGGTGGTGCCACTACTGACCCTGGAATCTATCGCCCCATTAGCTTGACAAGTCTGATCTGTAAAGCCACGGAGTGTATTATTATGAATCTCATAAACAAGGGCATAGGCAGTCTCCAAGCATTTCACAGCAGCCAGTTCAGATTTGTCAAGGGCAACCTAGTTGACTTCTTTGAGACTATCACCAAGGCTCTGGATGAGGGAAAGTCAATGAATACAGCTTACCTTGACTTGGCCAAAGCCCTTGACACAATCTCTCACTCAGGCATCATCGAAAAGCTAACACAACTTGGCATAGATCCCTAATCTCATCAGGTGGGTGGCCAACTAGCTCACTGACAGGACCCTCAAAATCAAAATAGGCACCTGCACCTCCAATAGCAGATATGTCACTAGTGGAGTTCCCCAGGGATCTGTCCTGGGACCTCTGCTGTTTGACATCTACTTCTCAGAGGGCCAGGCAAAGACAAAAGGCCTGTGGCTGACCAAGTTTGCAGACAACTGTAAGTTGGGTGCAGTCATTGACTCCCCAACTGATGTTAACATACTGCAAGAGGGTCTCACAGCAACTAATGACTGGTTCCAAAGTCATGGCCTCAAGCTAAAAGCAAAAAAAATGTATCATCATACCATTCGGCAGAAACACGGCCCCTGCTGATTAGCACATCAACGGCAACTCCCTAAGCACACAACTTGTGGTGAGAGACCTGGGCACTCAGGTTGATAACAATCTCACATTCGACCATCATGTAGCGGCAGTGGTCAGAAAAGCATTTTATTTGGTTCATCTAATAAGTAAAGGGAATGCATCCAACAAAAAGGAGGTTATTACCTCTCTATACTCCTCCCTCATTAGACCAATAATTGAGCATAACGCCCCATTTGGTGTGTACCTCTGCAAACATATGCACCAACTGGAAAGACCACTGAAATATCTCACAAAGAGAATCCATGGCCTCTAATACCCGTCCTATGTGGACAGGCTCAAATCACTGTCACTCTATTCGATATCGTACAGATTGCTCAGGATTGATCTGTGTCTCACCTACAAAGCAATCTCAGACCCTGCCCTACTAGAGATGCTCCATATGCATAAGTCTAACTCCTCATGCATTACCCACTCGAAAGCCCTGAATCTAATATGCGACATCAACAAAACCTGCTGGAGAGACAGGTTTGTCTCCCAGAGGCTGCTCCGTGTCTGAAATAAACTTCCCATACATGTCAAACAGAGCACCTCACTGACCCTGTTCAAGTGCAACCTTGATGACTGGATGGGAAACCCCAAATTTGTCCAAGAGGTTCTATCTGTGTCCCTCAATGACAGGGGCAACAGGTGCTGACTGAGGTTTCTTTTTGGGGATAAACTCTTGGCTAGGTTTGAAATGCCCCCAGGGCCATTAGTCTAGTAACCGCCTATGATCTTAAGACAATCAACCAACGTGGGGGGCTTTATACAACAAACTCCACAATGTGGAGGGGCTGCACCCCACATACACCCCCAACTATATATACTAATTCTGAGATTGCACTACAGTGGGGAATAGGGAAATTTTAAAAGGTTTCCCTTCACTTACCTTATGCATCGCTTTACTTCCTGGTTGTTGGTCAACCATGGCCATTTGATGAATTTATTTTCATAGAAGTTTTTTTCGGTAATGTTCATATTTCATGTTTACCATTCAGTATTTATCCGTTGGCGTTTTTTTTTTTATTTCAGTAGCCAAACATGGACCCAGTTTGCTCACGTGTAAAGAAATGTGTTCAAAATCAAATAAAATGCAAATGCCCTCAGTCAGGACATAGAACATAATTAACACTACTGAATTCATTTCTTCTCATATTTTTTTGGAAGTGTGTGTTATCGAATGCTAGAAAAGTCATTATTAGGAAAATTAAAGTTCTTTGTGGTCTGTAAGATTTGCTTGGAAGCAGGTAAGTGAGATTGTTAAAAAATGGCAAAATATATGACTGTACTGAATGTTTTAGCATTAGTGCTAAGGATGTGTGTGCAATTGTTTGATTGTGAAGGTTTGAGTAAGGGAGGATAGAGTTAGTGCTGTACATTTGTATTTTACTTGGGTGGTGTGTCCTTTTGTCTGGTGTAGTAGTACTGTTAGTGAGGGTTTATTTTCATAATGTACTGTGTCAGGATGGTGTTGCGACAGTGGCAGTATTAGGGTTAGCAGACATGAGTAAGATGAGACAGTGGATTGGGGGTAAGCTGTCCCTAACCCCAGTTTTACACAGTACATTATGAAAACTCTTTACCGAACACTACAAACAAAGCCTGTCTGTTGGTATTGTTAAATTTTAATATTATTTTTTAGTGACCGGAAAAGGAGAGCATTTGCTTTCATTTTTCATTCATTGTGGATTTGTGCTTTTTTGTTTTTCACCTATATTTATGTTGTTTATTTTTTGATCTTGTGTAGTTTGATGTTAACAAACTTCAGCATTAATGGATACACTTTCCCACACACTCACACTATATATATATATATATATATATATATACACACACACACATATATATATATATATATATATATATATATATATATATATATATATATATATATATATATATATATATATATATATATATATATATATACACACACACACACACACACACACACACACACACACACACACACACACACACACATCCATTAATCTACATATGTGTATATATGGCTCTACTGCAAATTATCGAACACTTATTTTATCGAATCCCATTTCATCGACCTCACTTTTTTGAATCTCATTATATCAAACTCCCAGAACTATGAAAAGGAAACCCCGAGGAAGGAACCACTTGGCCACCATGCTGAACTTTGCCCTTCCTCCACTGTAGTGCAATCTCTGAGTTGATATATTTAGGTAGGGAGGAGAGTTGAGGGGGTGAAGCCCCCACTTGAAGTTTTCTTTTTGTTTTTCTGTTTGTTTTGTCCTGGTGATTTGTATATATATATATATATATATATATATATATATATATATATATATATATATATATATATATATATATATATATATATATATATATATATATATATGTGTGTGTGTGTGTATATATATATATATATATATATATATATATGTATGCGTCTTCATAATAATCAAAACTCCCAAATGTCAACATTGCTAATGTAGATAAAGTAAAAAAAAATACACAATGAAATGCACATGCTCTGAGACATACCCTTGAAAAAACAGGGAATGGGCAATTGTCAATCAGATGTTTTGTCAACCAAAGTGTGCTGACAAAATAGCTGTCAACAATAATGCCATTTGACTACATTAACATATTATATATATACATATATATATATATATATATATATATATATATATATATATATATCACACACACACACACACACACACACACACACACACACACACACACACACACACACACACACACATGCATAATATTGTTTTTACCTTTGGTATATTTTTATTTGCTTTTACTTTACTTGTCAAATGCTTAATGTTGTCTGCTTTCTGTTCCTTCCTAAAACTGGTTAACTGTGATCAATGCTGTACCTGTATAGCAAACTCAAATAAATAAATAAAGAAGTCAAAAAGACTGAAGTTTGTCACTGTTTATGGTATTTCTCTAATTGCAGACTATAGGTACAGTACTAACTATTCCCATTTTTCACCATCCTCCTCAGGAACTTTTCTCAGTATATAATTTAATGTTTGGGTGAAAGTCAATACCAGCCCTTCTGTCAGGGGATGGTACACTGACTGAAGTTTGTAATTAATTGGACTTATTGTATTGGTAAAATTGATGTGTTATTGTAGACATCTGATCAGTGAATATTTCCCTGGTTATCCCTACTCTGAAAAATAATAAAATTCCCTGGCTATAAATTTAGCATTTGCTTTACATGGATAATAGCCCCAGGGTATGTAATTGCATTCTCCAAAATGATCAATATGTATTAAAACTAATTACTGGACTTTAAAAATGTGACAACAGTATCCATAACAGTATGTTCAAATAGGACCTTTATCATTTATTTTATTTTATGTTATGTGCACATTGTTGAACACATAAGTCCCTCAATACTAGCAACCTCTTTTCAGGGGAAACCTGCAGTTGTATTTTTACTAAGTAGAGCAAGTTTGCCAAAGGCATCAGGGAAATTATCTTACTTTTTTGTACCATTTGAGGGAGCCAGAGATTTGCTGATTGCAGGAAAAGATGGCGGCAAGCATCATGTCTGATATGGAGCACAAGATTTGGGTTTACAGAATGTTTCAGAAAGTGAGGATTTAATCAGTGAGCACAGTACAGAAATAATGGAAAGACTGTTGGTGGACTGCAGAATGAAGCACTAATGTGTATATTGCAGCAAAAAAAAAACAACAGGTGGTGGTACTGCTGTGCCCTCTGGAGAAGCTGTAGAGCACTGTGTGTAGGAAACTCAGTGGGGAAGGTTGTGCTCCTGTTCCTATGGAGGCAGCTAACTGGGGAGATGAAATGAGTGGTACAGTTTATATGGCAGCTGTTGCTCTTGGTGCTTCTACTGAACAATGAAGTATTAACCAGCTGGAGAAAAATCATATGCACAACAAACTGTAAGTACTGCAACTTCTTTGTAGAGCACGCTGCAAAAATATTTTGTATGGGACAACACTGTGGTGGAACTAGGCTTGAAAAACACAAGATGTTCACTCTTTTATAGATATGTAGCAGAAGCAATTCTGTAAGGTGATTCTAGTATCCTTTCAGTCACAGTTTTTACAATATGTCTTGCTGATATAGTTAAAGCATATCCTACAAGATCTAGGATAAGTACATTTTGGGTTTTTACTCTATTTACTGTAATAGCTATGTACCTCTTTGGTGATTATTAGTAATCTAGCAAAACTTTTCTTCTGGTTTAACTGTACTGAAAGTGGGAAAAGAAACAAGCCATGTCTAAGCCTCTGATTGCTGTAGAACCTTAAAGAGTGTAATTTTGCTATTGACCAGTGAGCTCAATTTATTTATTTTTTCTGCTTTTTTCATCTTTTATGTGTTATAAATTGCCCACATTTGCTTTGCCAGGGCTTATTTGCTACGAGTCGGTACATACTTAGCCACAGAGCTATTGACTGTGACAATTTTTCACCAGATTTCACTAAAATACCAGACCAGCAATACCTGGTACAAGCACACTGTTTACTTTTTTATGATTAGTAATAATTTAGCTGAGATTTGCTACTGAATGAATTCAAGTGAGAGTGACAAAATAACCTAGGCTTTTCTAGGCCTCTGATTGTTGTAGAACCTTGAAGAGTGTCATTTTGCTATCAACCACTGTGATCATTTGATTTTTTTTTTTAAAGCTTTTATATACTTTCAGTGTTGTTATAAACTGACCATGTTTGTACAACCCAGAATTCATTTGCTATGAGCTGCTACACGCATAGTTGCAAAGCTACTATTTGTGACATGTTTCCAGTGTGCTGAACTAAAATATCAACCCTACTGGACTTGGGATAAGTACTTTTCTGTTCTTTCTGATGTTACAGCAATAAATGTGCACTTTTTGATGATTATTAGTAATGAACCTGAGATCTGCTAGTGGTTTAACTCCAATGAGCCTGCAGAAGGAGCCTAGCCTTTATCCAGGCCTGTGAGTGTTGTAGAACATTGAAATGGCCCATTTTGTTGCTGGCCAGTGTTCTTATTTGAAACAGTTTCATCTTTGCTGTGTTGATATACATTACCAGTGTTTATGTGGTGCTCCTGATCATGCAATCTTCATTAGCCACTGTATTGCCAGAGATCTCTTGAGCTATATTGTTCCATGTACCACCTTACCTCTACAAATCACTATGCACTAATGAGATTAGCAATATCTGAAGTATGGGCAGTGGTCTGCAGTGTTGTGACAAGCCACGCTGCACTCAGCTTGTTTCTATAGTAGTGTCAAACAGCTTATGAGTGATCTGCTTTAGCAAAATTAGCTAATAGTTGCCCCGCGATTCCTTTTACAGTTAGTAGTTGCTTTGAATGGTGCATATTCAGTAGTTACTCAGCACAACTAGTCGTTCCTCCACATAAAGTCCAATATCTATCTTATTTAATGGAATATAGTAATCTGTGCATTCAAAGAAATTCTCCTAATCCCTTTACTAAAATGGAGAGTCAAGATGATTGCTTTGTTTCTGTTGTCAGCCTCATAGCACTTAATCTGTAAGCAGAGTAGCAAATGTCTGATGCTCACATATAATGAACTTTTATTTAGTACGGCATATTCTGTTTGTGAAAGATACAAGCATTATATTAATGGAGGCCTCAGTCTCACAAGATGGCAGTCTGTAATTAACACAAACATTTACAACACTCTACACCAACCCACACTAGGTCTCAGCAAATATCAAGCTCCACATCTCCTTCTGGCACACTTCCACCTAAGAGTTACCAGGATATAAATCATTCCAGATTCAGTATACAGATCCAGTCTACAAACAAAAATATTTTACTGGTTGGTCACTACAGGCAGAAGTAATGATTCTCCTCTCAACAGACTGGACCAAGGAAGGGTAATGGTCAGCTGTCTTATAGATATCACAAGGGTCCTGAAGGACATTTCACCAGACAGATATAACTATGAGATGTGGTTTATGTGGGTTTGAATGACTTGGCATGCAAAACCTGGAGGAATATGTACAGACAAATGCTGGCACTTTCCTTGCAAGTCACAAATGCAGGCAAGACTGTGGTCCTGAAAGGGACCTTTATTTTCTCCAAACATGATGCCCTATATTGTGAAAAAATAGCTGGTTTCAACAATTGGTTAATAATTATCATTTTAGGGGCATCCAGTATGTGTCAGTATGGGAGAAGATGCTCAAGAGGCCAACTTTCTTTGCCAAGGGCAGTCTGCACCTCATTTTCCAAAGCTTCCTCATACTGGCTACAATCTTTATTGCCTTTTTAGGCAGAGTCTAGCTGATGGATAGCCCAGGGTAACTAACATATCAAATCTAAATCAATGTCTCATTAATGTAGCTCTGCTCAATGGCAGAACTCTGAAAACAAAATGTCTGGCCTGAGGCTTTCTTGTGTTTGAAGTGCTTTCATTTCTTTATAATTACAGAAACTTGGTTTAAATGTTTAGAAAGGAATCCCTCCATACCTTGTTCTCAGACCAGATGGCAACTGTGACAGTGTCTCCATATTTGTTAGGGACTGTTTCACCTCTTGGCAGATTCCCAGGGACCCACAGATCTCACTGAGTTCAAAATCACACCAAACAAAACCAACTACCAGTTTATAGCTTGTTACAGGACTCCCTATGTCACTGATAATCATGTAAAGTTTCTAGATATAATTAATGAACTCCCTGTAAACAAAAACTCCTCTGTTTTGGGGGGACGTTAAATACTCATAAATAAACTGGAGCACCTATACCTCAAATTTAGGATACAGCCAAATGTGCTTCATAAACAAATCTCCTTGGAACAGAGTGTTAACAAATTCACTAGAGGGCATAAAATTATTGGCCTGTTCCTTAAAGATAGTTTCTTCATGTACTATTCCACTGGTATCCACCCTCCATGGTTAGGTTGGATCATGAACTAATTACCTTAACTGTTAGAAGCTCTATACCTGAAGACATCAGTATCTCAGAATTCAAGGATTTCAGATGTAAGATGTCAATTAATTCTATAATGACATTTCAAGGTTCACTTATTCCAGTATAAACACAAAATATACAACTTTTTTGTATCTGCCTGCTGAGACAATGTCCACTTAGATAAATGTATAGAATTGAAAGCACCTAACTGATCTAAAGATCTAGGAAAAGGAAAAGGTTTATTGTGAAAGCTCAACCTGCAACTGTTAGAAAAGACCAGTGTCTCCCCAATGTAATTATTACTGAGAAGAGGGTGGCGGTCACAACAGCTCATCAGGTGAGTGAACTGCCATTTCCATTTGAAAGCCATCAGCAGTTTGAGAGAAACCTTCAAGCTCCAATTGGTAACACCTGGAACACACAACGAGTTGTGCAGAAACTTACATCTCCCAAGGTCATCACCAAGCTTGGCTGCATTATTGATCCCATCTCTGAGCATGATACCTTTTTGCAGAAGAACACATCCAGAGGCCCAGAGGTTGATATTAAACTGTATGCACACAGGGACCTTCACAACCGGAAAGGAAAAAATGGTGCCAAAAAGAGGACTGAGAAATAGTTCTCCCATTGTTTGCTAGAACATTTAAACATTATACAGCTACCATGGTCATCACTAAGTTTGACTCCACCATTGACCCCATGTCTGATGAGGACACTTTCACTTTCCTACACAAGAAGGTTCAAAGATGACATCAGACTGCAAATGGCACCTGATGGGAAAAAAAAAGTGCTTCCAACAAAAGGGCTGAGAAATAATCCTGTTTTCACTTAGTGCTATTTGGACCCACTAGAACAAGTGAAGAATTTAGTGGTCTGCTTGTGACCTGACATTTTGCTCATGCAGACCTGCTGAAACTGATGTTGCTAATATTCTGGCTGTTGTGCATATCTGTGTAAGTGAGGAGATGTTACAGAAATTAAACTTTTCCTTGAACGTTAATTCCTAAGGGTGACGCTACTGATTACACTTAATAGTTGTAAGTCAGATTACACTATGGTGGAGTTATTCTGTTTACACTGTGCCTTTAGACTTTTTATTCTCATGGCATTTCAGCTGCTACATTGATGCTGCTTACTGTTAACCAGAATTTATTTTGGATGAAGTTCATGGCATCTTGTCCCCAGGTGGTGTTTTTTGTGTGACCTCATGACTTTGAGAATGGACATATTTAAATACTAACCATGAGAAATTTCTACCATGCAAGTCTCAGAATGGCATTAATGTTTGAGTTTGATATCATTTTCATAGAGAAGCATACTTCTCCCATGTCTGATCTGGTCTATCCTGTTGGACAATGTACTTTATGGTCTGCAGTTTTCTTACTTCTGTTGCCCCTTTTAAATAAAATTCTCCTTTCCAGCAGTATTGCACACAATGTCAGGTGGTGCTGCGGTAGCGTTGTCGCCTTACAGTAAGACGCTGTCCGGTTTGATTCTCAGTTAGAGCGTCTTCTGCGTGGAGACATGGGTGAATGGGTGTACCTTCGTTGAAGGTTGTGCATCAGGGCTGGTAACTCGGCACGTAAAAATCAACTACCAATTATTAGCGGACCGGAGTTCCGCTGTGGTGACCCCTAACCG
Organism: Protopterus annectens; assembly: GCF_019279795.1. Taxonomy (NCBI): domain Eukaryota; kingdom Metazoa; phylum Chordata; order Ceratodontiformes; family Protopteridae; genus Protopterus; species Protopterus annectens. The sequence continues at coordinate 1,441,882,490 of NC_056746.1, read as the reverse complement.
GGAAAAGCCGAAAGAAGACTACTCAGACCTTAGGCTGCACATGCATGCATCTGCTGTAAATATTGGTCTTTTATAGTCATACTTAGAGGCTGCTGCACCCTCAAAAAGAGGAAATCACTGAAATAAAATTGGAATCCAAATAGTGTGGGAAGAAATAGTAAAAAGTAAATAGTGTGGGAGAAGAAATAGCCAGGGAATTGTTATGGCTAGGCTTGTATAGGCACTAGGGCCGATAGCCTAGTACCAGCCTATGAACCTATGAACTGATAAATATAATCATCATCTTCTTTCGGCTGTTCCCGTTAGGGGTCACCACAACGGATCATCTGTTTCCATTTCTTCCTGTCCTCTGCATCATGCTCTGTCACACCAACCACCTGCATATCCTCTCTAACCACATCCATAAACCTTATCTTAGGCCTTCCTCTTTTCCTGTTACCTGGTAGCTTCATCCTTTGCATCTTTTTCCCAATATACTCAGGATCCCTCCTCAGCACATGTCCAAACCAACGTAATCTTGCCTCTCTGGCTTTGTCTCCAAACCTTCCAACCTGGGCTGACCCTCTAATATACTTATTCCTAATCCTGTCCACCCTTGTCACACCCAGTGCAAATCTTAGCATCTTTAACTCTGCCACATCCAGCTCAAACTCCTACCTTTTTGTCAATGCCACTGTTTCCAACCCATATAACATAGCTGGTCTCACTACCCTCTTGTACTATTGTACTTCCCTTTCACTCTTACTGGTACTCGTCTGTCACAAATCACTCCTGACACTCTTCTCCACCCACTCCATCCTGCCTGTACTCTCTTCTTCACCTCTCTTCCACAGTCACCATTACTCTGAACTATTGATCACAAGTATTTAAACTCATCCACCTTCGCCACCTCTACTCCTTGCATCCTCACCATTCCTCTGTCCTCCCTCTCATTCACACATATATATTCTGTCTTAGTTCTGCTGGCCTTCATTCCTGTTCTCTCTAGAGCATATATCCATCTCTCCAGGGTCTCCTCCACCTGTTCCCTACTCTCACTACAGATCACAATGTCATCTGCAAGCATCATAGTCCACGGGCATTCCTGTTGATTTCGTTTGTCAACCTGTCCATCACCATTGCAAATAGGAAAAGGCTCAGAGCTGATCCTTGATGTAATCCACCTCCACCTTAAATGCATCCGTCACTCCCACTGCAGACCTCACCGCTGTCACACTACCCTCGTACATATCCTGTACCACTCTTATATACTTCTCTGACACTCCCGACTTCCTCATACAATACCACAACTCCTCTCTAGGCACCCAGTTATATGCTTTTTCTAAGTCTACAAAAACACAATGCAACTCCTTCTGACCTTCTCTGTATGTCTCCATCAACACTCTCAGAGCAAACATCACATCTGTAGTGCTCTTTCCCAGCATGAAACCATACTGCTGATCACTAATCATCACCTCCCTTCTTAACCTAGCTTCCACTACTCTTTCCCATAACTTCATGATGTGAATGATCAGTTTAATCCCTCTGTAGTTAGTACAGCTCTGCACATCACCCTTATTCTTAAAAATCGGTACCAAAACACTTTTTCTCCATTCCTCAGGCATCCTCTCAATTTCCAAGATTTCATTAAACAATCTGGATAGAAACTCCACTGCCATTTCACCTAAACACCTCCATACTTCCACAGGTATGTCACCTGGACCAACAGCCTTTCCATTCTTCATCCTCTTCATAGCTATCCTTACTTCCTCCTTGCTAATCCATTGCACTTCATGATTCACTATCCCCACATCATCCAGCCTTCTCTCCCTCTCATTCTCGTCATTCATCAATCCCTAAAAATACTCTTTCCATCTCCTCAACACACTCTCCTCACGTATGAGTATGTTTCCCTCATTATCCTTTATCACCCTTACCTGCTGCACATCTTTCCTAGCTCGGTCCCTCTGTCTAGCCAATCGGTACAGATCCTTTTCTCCCTCCTTAGTGTCCAACCTTTCATACAACTCTTTATATGCCTTATTCTTAGCCTTTGCCACCTCCCTCTTTGCCATGCACCTCATCTCCTTATACTCCTGTCTACTTTCTTCATCTCTCTGACAATCCCACTTCTTCTTTGCCAACCTCTTTCTCTGTATACTCTCCTGTACTTCCTCATTCCACCACCATGTCTCCTTATCGTCCTTCCTCTGTCCAGATGTCATACCAAGCACCTTTCTAGCCGTCTCCCTTACTAGCTCTACTGTAGTTACCCAGCTATTTGGTAACTCTTCACTGCCACCCAGTGCCTGTCTTAACTCTTCCCTGAACTCCACCTCACAATTACCCTTTTTCAATTTCCACCATTTGATCCTTGGTGCTGCCCTTACACTCTTCCTCTTCTTGCTCACCAGTGTCATCATACAAACCACCATCCTATGCTGCCTAACTACACCTACCCCAGTCACCACTTTACAGCCTCCAATCTCCTTCAAACTAGCCCTCCTACATAAGATATAATCCACCGTAGTGCTTCTTCCTCCACTCTTGTATGTCACCCTATGCTCCTCCCTCTTGTTAAAATATGTATTCACCACAGCCATGTCAATCCTTTTCGCAAAATCCACTACCATCTGACATTCTGCATTCCTTTGCTTAACACCATACCTACCCATCACTTCCTCATCCCCTCTGTTCCCTTCACCAACATGCCCATTGAAATCTGCTCCAATCACCACTCTCTCACCCTTGGGCACAGTCATCACCACTTCATCCAACTCATTCCAAATTTTTCTTTCTCATCCATCGCACACCCAACTTGTGGAGCATATGCACTAACAGCATTCATCATTACACCATCAATTTCCAGCTTTATAAACATCACTCTATCCGACCCTCTTTTCACCTCCAAAACACTCTTAGCATACTGTTCATTCAGGATAACTCCTACGCCATTTCTCCTCCCATCCACACTATGATAAAACAATTTGAACCAACCTCAAATACACCTAGCCTTACCCCCCTTCCATCTGGTCTTTTGCACACACAATATACCAACCTTCCTTCTGTCCATCATATTGGCTAGCTCTCTCCCTATACCAGTCATACTGCCAACATTCATTTCTGACCCTCACTACTAAAGTCCTAGCCTTTCGCCTCTCTTCCTGCCTTTGGCCATGCCTCCCCCTCTTCTCCTCCTTCAGCCAACAGTAGCCCATTTTCTGCCAGCACCCTGTTGGCTAACAGTACTGGTGGCAATCGTTGTTAACCAGGGCCTTGACCGATCCGGTATGTAAATATTTACTGCTGTCCGCATGAATGATTTGGCGAAGCTTTATAGCTTTATGCCGGATTCCCTTCCTGACACAACCCTCCCCATTTATCCGGGCTTGGGACCAGCACAAAGAAATGCACTGGCTTGTGCATCCCCAGTGGCTGGGTTGAACCTATAGATATAATGGGAAGTTTAAAAGCCAACCCCTCTGGTGAACCATCAAAATAAATAAACTACAATAAAAGAAAAAAAACATACTGTATACAGCAGATCTAAGGACCCTCAGATTAGGGAACAATTAGTAAAAATGACTACAAACTTAAAAAAAAAATACTGTTAGGAACAGTAAGACACCCAAATGAAATGAGGTTAGCATCTGAAGTTAAGGACAACTACAAATCCTTTTGTTATGCTGGATGTTGTTTCTTAGTTTTCTAACATTATTCACAACTTATTTGTGATGCCACCACCTACTCTAACACTGTAAACATTGTCAGCAGGCTGGTATAATGCTTAATGTATTTACCTTACAGATACAAGTTGCATGGTTTGATTCTTACATGGGGTAATTGGCAAGGGTTAAAATGGCCCACAAGTGCAGTTAGCCTAATCTATGATCCTATGATCTAATAAGTTCAGTACCATCTCCACACTGGGAATCACTATTCAAAACCCTTGTATCTCTGAAGCCCTCAGACTACCAGATCATTCCCAATGATCATGTACTAAAGGTACACTCAGATTAAAACTCATTCCTCCATATGATCTAATAATGTAGCAGGCTGTTTTATAAAGAAGCCCCAGCACAGCCACTCCATAACTAGTTAACACGAGTTTAAGCACTGGCATCGTCCCTGATGTTGTTTTATAAACAAGGCCCACCACAGCCGCTCCATAACTAGTTAACATGAGATTAAACACTGGCATCGTCCCTGATGTTGTTTTATAAAGAAGCCTCAGCACAGCTGCTCTGTACTAGTTAACACATGAGTTTAAGCACTGACATCATCCCTGATGTTGTTTTATAAACAAGGCCCACCACAGCTGCTCCATCACTAGTTAACATGAGATTAAGCACTGGCATCGTCCCTGATGTTGTTTTATAAAGAAGTCCCAGCACAGCTGCTCTGTAACTAGTTAACACATGAGTTTAAGCACTGGCATCATCCCTGATATTGTTTTATAAACAAGGCCCACCACAGCCGCTCCATAACTAGTTAACATGAGATTACGCACTGGCATCGTCCCTGATGTTGTTTTATAAAGAATCCCCAGCACAGATGCTCTGTAACTAGTTAACACATGAGTTTAAGCACTGGCATCATCCCTGATCTTGTTTTATAAAGAAGCCCCAGCACAGCTGCTCCGTAACTAGTTAACACATGAGATTAAGCACTGGCATCGTCCCTGATGTTGTTTTATAAAGAAGCCCCAGCACAGCTGCTCTGTAACTAGTTAACACATGAGTTTAAGCACTGGCATCATCCCTGATGTTGTTTTATAAAGAAGCCCCAGCACAGCTGCTCTGTAACTAGTTAACACATGAGTTTAAGCACTGGCATCGTCCCTGATGTTGTTTTATAAAGAAGCCCCAGCACAGCCGCTCCGTAAATAGTTAACATGAGATTAAGCACTGGCATCATCCCTGATGTTGTTTTATAAACAAGGCCCACCACAGCCACTCCATAACTAGTTAACATGAGATTAAGCACTGGCATCATCCCTGATGTTGTTTTATAAAGAAGCTCCAGCACAGCTGCTCCGTAACTAGTTAACACATGAGTTTAAGCACTGGCATCGTCCCTGTTGTTGTTTTATAAAGAAGCCCCAGCACAGCTGCTCCGTAACTAGTTAACACATGAGTTTAAGCACTGGCATCATCCCTGATATTGTTTTATAAACAAGGCCCACCACAGCCGCTCCATAACTAGTTAACATGAGTCTAAGCACTGGCATCGTCCCTGATGTTGTTTTATAAAGAAGCCCCAGCACAGCTGCTCTGTAACTAGTTAACACATGAGTTTAAGCACTGGCATCGTCCCTGATGTTGGGTGCACATCAATAGTGATGATACTCCACAAAGGTGGCCCTAATGCTGACCCCAAGAATTACATGCAAATCAACCTGACAGATCTCAAACATGGAGAATATTAGGACTGACCTGATTAACAATGACATTAAAAATCTCATCAGCTAAACGAAAAGCAGTTTCTGTTTGTTAGGGTTAGATCCTGTCTAATGAATCTGGATAACTTCTTTGAAAGAGTAAAACCTTTCACAGTGACCCTTCTGTACACATGGCATAGCTTGACCTAGCCAAAGCCTTTGATACTATACCCCACGGTAACATAATAAGTTGAATACATTACAAATAAAGCCCTATGTGGTAATATGGATAGCAGATTGAAAGGACAGAACCAGTACAGTGTGTGTAGCAGGTGACTCCTCAGACAGTAGGAAGGTAACTAGTTGTGTTCCAAAGGGCTCACAATGCTGGGTCCTCTTTTGTTTGGCATTCACTTTTCTGACCTTCAGACCACAAACTAAGACCTCAGGCTAATCAGGTTTTCAGAAAACTCCAAGCTGGGAGTCATTGCCAAGACACTTTCATGACAACCAAGACCTACAAGAACATGCACTTATAAACTCCTATTGGGCTAACAATGGGCTTCACAACTGAAAAAAGACTGTGTTCCCTGGTCTGATTATATAGTTGTGCCACTAAAGAGTAATTTAAAAAGGAAACTAATAGATGAAATTTGGATTCATATGTCATAGGAAAAGAACTGAGGTATGTTCTTGCAGCAGGAAATGATGCTGTACATTTAAAGTATAAGGGTAAAAAATGACAGACATGCTTGAAAATTCTGATATTTAGGGTACCTCCCCAAACCTTTCCCTCCACCTTAACAACAGAAGGAAATAGATTACCTTTCTCCTTTTTTGAGCCAACAAAATCTCCACCTTTCTTACTCAAACCAAAGAACAGCCATGGCCAAAGGCATTTAACTGTCCCAACTTGAATATGGCTTCTTCCTTACAGCCTCAGCATCAAAAACAAGCTGATTTATTACCATGTTCTGAAAAATAATCACAGCTGTAAAACAATGAAAAAAAGCAAACAGGCTCCATGTTCAACAAATAGTCAGCCTTCTCTTTGGATCACAACTATTCACACTCCTTGTCAGCCAGACATACTCTTCCATAACAACTAAACTAATTAGACAGCCTTCTTCTCCCAACTTCAGAAACCATAACCGCTTTGCCCCTACACTGCTTACCCCCCTTTGCCCCTACACTGCTTACCCCCAAAGCTAAACTCTGTTAAACAGATCAGTGCTTCTGTATACTGGATCCCAGATTATGGGAAGCTATTCCCACACAAGTAAGTCACATCATCTTACTCTAAATTTAAGACACAACTAAAGGCTCACCTCCTCTCACCATCCTAATGTCACTGCCTGTCTTCCAACCATATCACCTAACCTGAGCTACATCATTTTTATGTTTCATTTATTAATAACACTCTTACTGTGCCTCATATGATAGGTTCTATTCCACCAGTCTACATTTCTCACTCACATAATCTTTTGCTTAAAATTACAACTGCTCACAAACTCAGACATCCTTCACTCTACCTATCTTATCATTCCTGCTTAGAAAATACTCAGCCATAATTCTCAAACTGATACATGACTTTTTGTCTTGATATACTAATTTATTGTAAATAATGTATATTACAATTGTTTATACTCTTAAAATATTTGTTACCTAATATTAGTCAGATATGTATTTTCATTACACCTTTGCTATCTCTCAATAAATGTAATTCTGATTTTCTTCGTATTCCCATGATGAAATTTTTGATCAGTGCTCTTATCTGGTAAACAAAGTTTAAATAAATAAATCATTAAAATTGTGTAATCTGAGGCACTGTTAAATACTGGAGCTAACAGAAAACGTTTTTATATTTCTGACCCATGTTTGGCTGAGGAGTGAGATAGCAAATGATGGTTTCAGTGTGCAGAGAGGAGGCATTTCTTAAGATACCATGTTGCTGATATCCAAAAATGTCCCAAGGAAGGGCATGCATGGTTTGACTGAGAACACAAATAGCATATACAGAGTGTTCAGAGAAATAGGGGTCGAAATAGTACTTAGGAAGAGGATAATGATGATATAGGAGAAGATGGCAACAATACTGAAACGGAAGAAGGAGAAGAAAATGTCTGCTCTGAAAGTAGGGATGATGATGAAGTGTTGAAAGAGGCTATTGTGGAAGAATCTATTAATGTAGTACGTGTTCTATTAGCTACTAATACATTTGATGTGTTACAAGATGAGGGAGGAAAAGGAAATTGTCTTGGGAGTGGGTTGTGGGTGTAACATCGTATCATAGAAGGACTGTTAGCATATAAAAAGCTCTGAAAAATAAGTATGTCATAACGCCAATATAATAGTAGGTGGCTAACATTATGTAAGGAAAGAGGGACAGAATTTACGGCAAAATATCAAAAGGTGCAAAGTGGCACTAAGTTATGGAAAATTAGCAGTAGGGTGAAGGTAAAGGTTCACCTTGTATAAGGGGAAAACTTAAAACAGAAATAGATTTCCTTACCTAGTCAGATGTGGTGAGAGAACTAAAAGATGGCAAAAGAGCATTTGGTTTCTCAGGTCATTGAGCTATATGGGGGATGTTCAGAGAAAATAAAGAAATGATCAAGGAGATTAGTGATAGTAAACGTTTAGTAGGAACATGTAGAGATGTGGTGAAATGAAGTACAGATGATGCAGATAGAAAAATATGGGCAGATCATGAAGCTGCCCATTCATTTTACACTGGGAGTGACTGCAGATTAATTTTTAATTGAAATATAAACAGATATACATGAAATTGGTACCAGAGTGTCATAATAATAGAATGTGGAAGGGAAGTTAGAGAATGTGAAATTTTATTGGAAAAATAATATAGAAATGTTAACAACGTAGAAGAAATTATATGACATGAACAAGGAATTTCAGAAAACATAATTTTATGACAAAGGTTTATGTTAAAAAGAAGAAAATGCACTGTTATAGGAAATATGTAATGAAAGAGCAAGGGTAGGAGGACTAAAGATGAGAAGAAATAACTAACATAGAGAAATCATCGGGTGTCTATTATCTAATGCAGATTTCAATAAAAGTATCAACATACTATGAAAATACTTGAAAAAATGTTAGGCAAAATCATAATGGGATGAACACATTGATGTCCTTCATGGTTCACTGTTGCAGTCATGACTGTAGGGTTCTTCCTGCCAGCTGCAGCCCTCGATCGGCCAGAATCCCAAACTCTGGACTGGGCGTCAGCTGAGGTCGCTTTTATCCTGACGTCAATGCGCCAGGAAGTATAAAGACCTCAGCCGATGCCATTACCCCAGTCTTTCTTGCTGTGCGGTGCCCTGAGCAGTTCGTTGATGCTGGTTGGCCTACTCCTGTCGGTTTTTGGATTTACTTCCAGGATTTTTCATTTTTTAAGATAAGTACCCCGTTGGGGAGGTCTTTTTCTTGCTCCAGTCAGATGTCAGAAAAAATTAATAATTGTATTTCTTGTGGGAAATAAATACCTCATAAGGGTTTTCACTCTTATTGTATTCCCTGCCTGAGGCCTGACCATGACGTTGCTAATTGTGGGTTTTGTGCTAGATTTAATCAGCGTACTATTAGGCGTAGGTACAACTTTGCATTCTACTATTTTGGTAAAAGGTTTAATTATAATATGTCTTCGGATTCCTTTCCGGCTTCTGGTGTGTGTAAGAGGTGCAAAGATAAAGACAGGCCTCCAAGGTCCAAAGCAGAGGATATTACTCAGTTATTGCCAGTTGCTGGTTTGTCGGTTGTCAGTGAGGCGTCTTTGCAGCCCCTGTCGTCCACCTCTTTTGAACCAATTGCCTGTACCAACTCCGGTGAGGAGCTGATGGGGCCTTCAGAATTGCCAGGGAATGGACCTTCGGATACTATTCCCTCAGTTGGGTCCGGAGCCGGTAGGCAGGTACCGGCTTCTGAGAGAGTTTTCAGGCCTTCACAGCTTCATGTAAATATGGATTCAGTTTGCATTCTAAGACAATGACTACGGCTCCAGCTAAAAAGAAATGGCAAGCACAGACACCTTTTGATCAGGGTCCTAGGCCTCAAAGGCAGCTGCTTAGGATGGCTGAAGATTTGTTATCTATGATCAGGGGTTCTCATCCCCCTCCTGACAAAAAGCCTAGATTACAGTCCGATTATGATTCTTCAGACCAAATTTCTGTTTCTTCTGCTTCTTCCCTTGAGCATGATTGTTCCTTTCCTCCTTATGAGGATTCTGATGCTGAAGATTCCTTTCCTTCAGCCTCTCCTCCTGAGGATTATTCTTTTGGTGAAACTTTGCATAATATGAGGGAGCATTTTCACTGGGAAGGGCAGGAATTCTCTGAAACCAAGAAAAGGCTTAGGGATTTTCTTCTTCTCCCTCAGCATAAGCCTCTTGCTATTCCTCCTGTATTGGACATTGTGGATGATGTTTTTTCAGAAGCTTCCCTCTCTCCTGATTCTTTTCCTCCTACTCTGGTCAAACCAGATAGGTATTATAGGGTTCCAGATTCTCACAAGTTTCTTTTTAAGAATCTTTCACCTGATCCGGAAACAATTTCTCAGGGCCCTAAGGGTGTTAAGGCGGCCTCTGCTAAACATCCTTTTCCCTCTGACCGAGAGTCCAGGACTTTGGAAAGATGGGGTAAAAAAGTTTATAATTCTGCTACATTGTCTATTAGAGCTTTGAACTGTCAATTTCATATGCTAAAGTATCAGCAATACCTTTTGTCTGTATTTAAACAAAAGATGTCAGCTGTTTCTATTGGTGCGGATGACAAGGAGTTACAGGATTTATTGCATGCTATTGAACAAGTGGGTAAACATACCCTGCATTGTGGTTTTGATTCTTTGAAAGCTTCTTGTAGGGCTGCGACAACTGGCGCAGTTATTAGAAGACATGCTTGGTTAAAGGAACAAAGCTTGCCGGATCAGGTTAAATCCAAACTTTTGGATGCCCCTTTGCAGCACGATGTTTTGTTTGGGGCCAAAACTGAAGAGGTATTAAAGAAAATGGAGGTCAAAGCCAAATCTATGCAGACGGTTAAGGATTTTCTACAGGTGCAACCTCCTAGATTTAGCAGGCACTGGCCAGCTAAACCTTGGTCCTTTCCAAGCTCGGACAGGCCTCAGAGAAGCAGATTCAGGTGTTCCAGAGGTAGGGGACAGGCACAAACCCTTTTTAGGAGTAGGCAGTGGCCTGCCCCTTCTCCCAAAGGTGGTGAAGATAAGTCTCAACCCTACCGGAAACAGTCTTTATGACTCTCCCTTTCTTGTTCCAGGGGCTCCTCTCCTGGAAGCACCTTTGGGAGGAAAGATTTCTCTTTTTTATCAAAATTGGGGCCGCATAACCCAGGACAAATGGGTTCTGGACATAGTCTCAAGAGGTTACAGATTTCATTTCCACACCTTGCCAAGACCAAACGGTTGGCCAGATTTGCCGAATCATCAATGGGCAGAGGCACAACTGCAGGTTCAGTCCCTCTTAGCTATGAAGTCCATAGAACTGGTACCAAATTTAGAAATAGGGCAAGGTTTTTATTCAAGACTTTTCCTGGTTCCCAGGAAGGAAAAATTGTGGAGACCAATCCCGGACCTTTCCATACTAAACACCTTCCTAGATGTACCAAAATTCCAGATGCTCACTCTGCAGCAGCTGCTGCCTATGTTGGGCAAGAACGCTTGGATGGTGACTTTGGACTTAAAGGAAGCTTACCTGCATATTCCTATAGGGCGAGAGTGCAGTATCTGAGATTCAAAGCAGGCTCGAAGCATTACCAGTTCTCTGTGCTGTCCTTTGGCTTATCTACTGCACCCAGGGTATTTACAAAGTGCCTGGCACCAGTAATGGCATTTTGCAGACAGAAGGGGATTCAAATATATCCTTATCTGGATGACTGTCTTATTTAAGTGGACGACAAAGACACTCTACTTCAGCATCTAGCTTTTGTGCAGCATCTTCTACAGTACCTCGGATTCACAGTGAATCTAAAGAAGTCAAATCTGGTGCCCACACAGCAGATTACTTTCCTGGGTGCTCTTCTGAGTACTACAACCCAGATGGCTTCCTTGACAGCAGACAAAAAAGCGCAACTGACTTCTTCTTTCCAACACCTGGCTTCAATGAAACAGCTGACTGCAAGAAAGGTTCTGCAGGCTTTAGGTTACATGGCTTCCTGCATTCTTCTAATACCATATGCAAGACTGCATATGAGGAAACTACAGTGGTACCTCAAGAGTGTGTGGTCTCAGCATTACCACAGTTTGGAAACAGTGATCATGATTTTGCCTTGTCTACAGCAAGAGTTTCTTTGGTGGGCCGAAGCCTGTCTCCAGAACATGGGGAGGCCTTTTTGTCCTCCACCAACCAACCAAGTTCTGACAACAGATGCTTCAGATTATGCCTGGGGAGCCCAAATGCATGGGAGATGTCTTCAGGGTGTTTGGACAAAGGAGCAAATTCACCTGCACATAAATTTGAAGGAGATGCTCGCTGTACAGAATGCTCTGATAGCCTTCAGGGACTTTCTTCTACCAGGGCAATTGTTGATAAAGACAGACAACACTACAGTGATGTGGTACATAAACAAGCAGGGGGGCTCTCACTCTTACCCCCTGTGCAGGTTAGCCATGGCTCTGTGGTACACTGCACTGACCTGCAGAGTCCACTTACAGGCACAATTCCTGCCAGGAAAAGAACACTTTGGCAGACACATTGAGCAGGACACTTTTGAATCCACACAAATGGATGTTGGATGTTCGGATATTCAGGATGATAGTACAGGCATGGGGATGTCCGGACATAGATCTCTTTGCATCCCCTCAGAATCATCAACTTCCAACATTCTGCACCAGGACCTACCACAAACTAGCATGGCAAGTGGATGCCCTCTCATTCAGTTGGAAACACCTCTCAGTATATGCTTTTCCTCCTATTCCTCTTCTACCTCGGGTGCTTCTGAAGATAAAACAGGACAGACCGCAAATGATTTTACTGGCTCCCAACTGGCCTTGACAATTCTGGTATTCCACTCTGATGAACCTGGTTCAGGAGCCACCCTGGATTCTGCCTCAAATCCCTCATCTACTGTCTCAATGGGATGGCCGGATCCTGCACAGTCATGGCAAAACTCTGAATCTAGCTGCCTGGCAGATCCAGGGTCTGTAAACACCACTACTCTTTCCAAACACGTAATGGATGTAATCCTTGAAGCTAGACGGCCCAGCACTAGGAAATCTTATGCAGGTAAATGGAAAAGATTTTGCTCCTGGAATCAGGTCCAAGGTGAATATTGTCTGTTATGAGGTATTTTAGCTGCTGAGGTTTTGGGCACCTGACATCTGGGGCAAGAAAATCTGGGGTAATGGCATCGGCTGAGGTCTTTATACTTCCTGGCGCATTGATGTCAGGATAAAAGCGACCTCAGCTGACGCCCAATCCAGACTTTGGGATTCTGGCCAATCGAGGGCTGCTGCTGGCAGGAAGAACCCTACAGTCATGACTGCAACAGTGAACACACTCGAACATCTACATTTATGTTAAGAGTACACAACTGTGCTTTTACAGGGAAACATTTTAAGAAGAGGTTAGTTATTATAAAGGAACTAGCAGAAATGATATAAGGGACAAAGCAGATGGCAAATAGTTGCATGTGATATATTTAAAAGCATATGACAGAGTGTTGCATACAAAAATGTGGCATATGCTTGAGGAAAATAGTGTAAGTAAAAGTTTACTTCATTTTTATATTAAGATTATGACCATAGTAAAACTACCTATTGAAATGTCAGGACTCACAATAGAGAACCATAGAATGATGAAAAAAAGACAGAAGAAAAGGAAGAACAGTCAATATCAAACACAGCTTTCCTTTTTTGAAGTTGTTTTTTTTTCAGCAGGGAGCAAGACCCCCGGAACCCCCAGAACATATGTATACCAATTCTGAATCAGAATCTTCTATATGTATTCCTTCTACCTCCAGTCAAAAATAAGTTAGCATGACCAGAGTCAGAGCTGGTTCATCTAGTGCCTAGTGCCAGTCTCCAATATTGTGCCCTGCCCCCTCAGCTCTTCAGATGAAGGGCAGAAAAAAAAAAAGGTTGGATCCCCTACTTAGGCACTCCAAGCCAAATGCACTCCCCCCCCCCCCCAGTTAACCCTTCCTGAACCAAATATGTTACTATGCAACTGTTTTCCTTCTACACCTGCAGGCTGCTCTGCAAGTGTTATATCTGTTTAAAGGTGTCTTGGAAATATGCAGGTTCTTCTTCCCTCTGTATCTTCAGACAAATGTTATTATTTTACATTTGTTTACTGGGAAAGTCTGACTGGACACATGCCCTTTTATAGCAGAGGCCCAGGGAGAAAAGCTCCACATTGAAACTTACAGAAATGCAATATATATTAGAATATATAGGGCACAGAAGTTAAAATAATATCTAGATACAGTTTGGACAAGCAGTTATACATACAGACTAGTTAAAGAATATCACAGTTTAGCTAATACACAGTAATTCTTAGCCTAATCAATAAAATCAGAATATTAACAATATGTAGAGAGACACTGCATCATGAAACCTTTCTGTATAAGAAAATAGAGACCAATATGACAATTACACAAATTATGAACACAGTTTACTAAGAAATTGAATTGTCAAGTCTTAATATGCCATCAGCTCTACAGTGTTATAGTACTATGGAGTGTTAGTTTGCAAAGACAGTCAACAGAATAGACAGAGGGGATGGATTTGTCAGTAAGTGACACAAAGTAGTAACATAGTCAGAGGGAGTAGCTAGTCTGGTGCAGACCAAGGACACAGCCATTTATTGAATAAGTGTTTTTTTAGTATTGTTTTAAACTGGGCTAGTGATGTAACCATTGTAATGTTATCTGGTAGTGCATTCCAGATTTTATCTATATAATTTAAGAGGGAATTTCCAGCTTGGTATTTGGTTATACTGATTTTTGTGTGATGTTTGTTAGTGCACAGCAGGGTTCTGTTAGTGGCATATGGTTGAAGAAATTCTTGTGGGGCAGGTGTTTTCTCAGGTTCGTACAGTATTTTATGGGCCATGGTTAAGTGGATGTAGTGAAGGAGATGGGGGAGCTCTAACCAGTTGAGTTGTTTGACTGCTATTACAATGGTGAGCTCTAGCTGATAGGTTTGTAGCATATCTGGCAATTTTGTTATAACAAGATTCAGGTTTTGCTAGCTCGGATTTTTTTTAGATTTGTGAGTATGGCAGCTGCGTACAGCAGTGAGAAGATTAAGTGAAATCGGGCAATGGTAGTTTTAGTATTTTTAGTGAAGTAGTGTTTGTTCCTAAACAGTGTTCAGAGTTTTTTTGTGTACTTTTGTTACTGTTTGGGAAATATGATGATCAAATTTTAAGTTGCAATCAATTTCGACTCCTAAAAATTTGGTGTGTGGTGATGGGAAGATGATGGTATAATTTATTGATATAATGTTGAAAATTGTTTAGGGCTTCTTAACACTGTTCTTTGATCTGTCTTGGATTTGTGCAGTCTTATGAGTGAACCTGGTGGTTGCTACCCCTTTCCCAAAGTTGGGTATAGGTGTATCTGAAGGTGTATTCACTTGCTGATCACTTTCCTCACACTGATTAGATGGTCTCTCAAAAGGACTGCTTTCCTCACAATATCTTTTCCAATCTTTAAAGGGGAATCTTCCCTATTATCTTATCATGAGTTAAATTTGGAACTACAACAATATGGTGAACTATGTTTGCAAACACAGTTTGTGTTTCTTATATAGTAATGTAGTACTGTTTCTGCTGTCCATGAAAGCAGCCTACTTTATTTTTTATTTTGTTTAGCAAGCGTCTCCTTTGTACACAGATACTGCACCAGCACTTTTATAAGTGTGACCATGCTGCCTACGTTTAGTAGTTCCTGCAGCTCTCTTCCATAAATCAAAATATTATACTTAAGTTTGATGTTGCACCATAACAAAAAGCTACCTCAGCTGTTGTTGCAGATAACTGATCACATTGCATAAGCTCAGTATCATTAGTAGTATGCATTCCATAGGATACAACTTTCACAGGCAGAGCACAGTTATTAGTATTTGTATTTGTAGAAAATCCAGCTATGGGATGCCTTTTTCACATTTACAGCAGAACATGCCTACAGTTGATACTTTATCATATTTTAACACAGACTTTGCTATAGCACTAGACTATTTAATTTTAAATAGAGACTGTTTGCATAACAGTCACTCTACTAGTACAACAAAATGTTCAACCTTTGGGTCACTTTGAAACACCCACTTTCTAAAAGTAGGCCGAGCCCTTTTAAATGTAATAATTGCTATATTTTCCATAATTTATTTTTGGTATGATGATCATCCTTATCTAGGCATATTTTAAGTGCATGATTTAAATTGCATTATTTATATCTTACCATTTTATTAGGAAAATGTCCAGCTATGAAGCTTTTGATTTTGTGTCTTGGAGGTAACACTAACTTAAATTATCCGTTTGTTGTTCCTTTCTCGCAGTCCTAATATTCTGTCCCTTCCCTGTCCATGAAGGCTTTTAAAAGTTCACCGCTTTGCTGGATCGAGATGATTCTAGCTTTGTCACCCCATTCCTTTCCCTCCCCTTCTTGTAGGTGCATTGTTCAAAGGCTATGAAGTACACCTTAACATTCAAAACCTTAAAATTGCCACATAACAGCTACAAGCAAATTAAATCTGAGGGTTATGCTACTCAATGTTAGAAGTCTAAATCTCAAAATGCACTCGTTCAAAGCACTCCTTAAAATGGAGAACATCGACATCTGTGCAGTGACCGAGACCTGGTTCAAGGCACTGGAGAGCACCTCAGCACTACCAGGTTATAATTCATACCATACCTTTTGGTCCCTAAACCTGGACCAAAGCACTAAAGGCGGTGGTGTCTCCATATTCATAAAGGATATGTACACCTCCAGACTAGTAGCCTAACATAATGCATCAGAGATACTTCAGGTACAACTAACAATGGGTAAAACTGCAATCCAGGTTGTAACCTGCTATAGGTCCCCCACCATGTCCCAAAACTCCCACTCCACATTCCTAAACACACTGTTAAATATTAGGGTACAACCCAATACCCTTATACTGGGAGACATAACTACCCCTCCATTAACTGGGAAAATTACTCATGTACCAACACACTTGCTCAACGTTATCTGGAATTCAATAATTCTAACACCCTAAACCAACTCATTCTTACCCCCACCAGGGGTAGAAACATCCTTGATCTGGTCATTACTAACATGGGCAACCATTGCTCTACACCAGTAATCAACTCCTCCCTGGTCAGATCTGACCACAAGCTAATCACCATGGATATTCACCCCCCCTCCCCAAAGGAAACCACTGTAAAAAAACTTCTCCAAAGCCAATTTTGGGCTTCTAAAAACAGAGGTGGCTAACTTCACAACACCATGCAAATGGAAAATAGGTGCATGACTGCCGAATCATACACCAATGCACTGTATGAGCACATACACAAGTGCATGGAACAGGCCATACCAAACAGAACCAAGATGCTCTCCTCCAAAAAAAGGAAGCCAATCTGGTGGTCCCCCACCATAAACAAACTACAACAGAAGGAAAAAACTTGCAGAAAAGGGTGAATTCCCAAGACTGGAAAAACTCCCTTGTTAGCCTCAGCAAAAAACTGAGATCCCTTATCAAATCATCTAAAGCTAGCTACGAAAACAAAATTGCTGCAGATTCTAAAGATAATCACAAGGCATTCTATAGTTATGTCAAGAATCTACATGCAATACTCAGATATTCTCTGAGTTACAGCACAATGGCAATACATATACAGAACCAACTGATATTTCAAGATATTGGCCGACAGGTTCAGTGCGAACTTTACCCCCCTTTCACCCCTTAAAGGGCCTATCACAATACCTGAGGAATGCCAAGTCCCTATTATCACAGCTACACAGGTAAAAACTGCACTGTCCAAAGCCAAGAATACAGCTTCCATGGGACCTGATAATATCGCTGGTTGTGTTCTACATGAATTACAAAGTGAACTGGCACCACACCTGAGTATCCTGTTCAATCATAGCCTCATTTCAAGCTTTGTTCCTAATGAATGGCGCACTGCTACAGTCATCCCACTCCACAAAGGGGGAGCGACTACAGGCCCTGGGAACTACTGCCCCATTAGTCTTACAAGTCTGATATGTAAGGCTATGGAGCGCATCATCACAGACCTTATCAATAAGGACATAGGGAATCTCCAAACTCTGGACCCCACACAGTTTGGGTTTGTGAAAGGCAGATCATGCCAGCTTAACCTGATAGACTTCTTCAAATCTGTCATCAGAGCTTTGGATGAGGGCAAGGTAGTTCACACAGCCTACCTAGATCTTGCCAAGGCCTTCAACACCATCCCTCACTCAGGGATCATAGATAGACTCACTAAACTAGGCATAAACCCCTATGTCATAAGATGGGTTACCAACTGGCTCACTGATAGAACCCACACTGTTAAAGTAGTGGACTCCAAATCTGACTACCGACCAGTTACAAGTGGTGTCCCACAGGGATCGGTCCTAGGTCATTTCCTGTTTGGCACTACTTCTATGAAGTTCAAGCCAACACAAAGAGACTCTGGCTGTCCACGTTTGCAGATGATTGCAAACTGGGAGCCATTATTGATTCGCCAACTGATGTAGACATTCTACAAAAAGGCCTCACTGACACCAGTGACTGGTGCCAGAACCATGGCCTTAATCTCAATGCAGAAAGTGCATTGTCATTACCTTTGGGAAAAATTCGGTGCCCATGAACTACCACATAGGCGGTAGTCCACTAAACACTGAAGGTGTGATAAGAGACCTGAAGACACAGGTCAACAGCAACCTCTCCTTTGATAACCACATTCCCACTGTAGTCAGAAAGTCCTTCTATGTGGCACATCTCATTACAAAAGGTTTCTCATCCAGGAAGAAAGAGGTCATAATCTCTCTCTGCTCATCCCTCATTAGACCTATTATAGAATATAGTGCCCCATTTGGAATGTAACTCACTAGACACATACAACAACTGGAAAGGCCACAAAAATACCTCACTAAGAGGATCTTAGGCCTTAGACACATGCCCTATACGGACAGACTCAAAAAACTCCAGCTATACTCTGTCTCTTATCGCCTACTTAGAGGTGATCTCTGCTTGACCTACAAAGCCATGTCTGACCCAGAGCTACTAGATATACTACACCTAAAGAAATCCCAATCCCTCTGTGCCACATGGTCCAGGGACCTAAACCTCATTACCATAATAAACAGAACATGCTGGAGGAACAGGTTCCTAACCCATAGACTTCCAATATTCTGGAACAAACTTCCCATTCACATCAAGCAGAGCACTTCACTATTCCTCTTTAAGAGAAATCTTGATGAGTAGATGGGCAATAAGAAGTTCACCCCTGGGATCACTTCAGTGGTCTTGGTTGACAGGGGCACTGGGAACTAACTTTGGGCAGCATGATGCAAAGATTCTTCTTGGGCTAGGCTTATATAGGCTCCAGAGCCATTAGCTTAGTACACACCTATGAACCTCAAGGTCTTCCACTCTAATTGGCTACTTAATTGTTGGAGCTGTCTTTGTCATTGCCATAGATACAGAACATTTAGCTGTCTTTATAGATACAGAAAATTTTAACACCCTCTTGGCTGCAACAGCACTAATCTGGAGCAGTTCAGTTATGGACATCAGTTCTGGCACAATAAAAAAACAGTTCTGCTTCAGAAGAAAGCTTCTAGGCTATGACACAGGACATTCATCTTTACAAATGAGGGAAAATGCTGCTCAACTGATGACCTTATATGCAGTGAATTGTATAACCTGCAGTCATTTCTGACATGGAAACATTATGACAAATATGCCTGGAGCACTCAAGAATGTGATATCAAATAATGCAGAAATGAGTAGTCTATAAAATAACATGGTTCTATTAAACAAAAATAACCTCAGTGTAAACTCTTCTTAAGCAAAGATGAAATAACAAACAGTCTGTAGTCTCCTACCACTTCTGTTACAATCTCAGGGTGCTTTCATATAGAAGTCTGTCTAATAGAAAAATGCATAATACTTCAAGTTCATCAAGCTTGAAATTATATTTTTCTCTACCATACTGTTCAGAATCACTGCTCCAGGCATAAATCACTCTGCGTCAAGTTGCCAGCTTCATTGCTTTCCAGGTCCTTAGCCCTCCTTTTTATACATCTCACTAATAGGATAATTGCTTGTTAAAATCTCAGTCATGCAGTAGCGGCTGGTGACTTCAAATTAAAGGGGGCTGCAGGAGACAGCTGAATGGGTGGGGCCAATGGGAATGGGTGTGGCCAACTAAAAGGAGGCGGAGCTATGATCAAAACCACAACAACTGGAACTTTAATTAAATACGCTGCCTTGGATGCCAAACCATCATTACGAGAGTCCAATCAAGACAACATGAAGTGTAGAAGAAAAAATATTTCAATGCATTGGCTACATGGCAACTTACTTAATATCTAGATGGAAACACAAAGGTTGTGAGGCATGAAAAAATAAATTACTTTTTAAATACATTAATGGAATGCCAGTCAAAATCAAGTATAAAAAAAACAAGCAGCACTCAACTCAAACCACTTCTCCTTGCACTGCGGTTCTAATTATAATTTATATTCAGCTTTATAAAATTACCAAGTAACATGCTAAAAGTAGCAATCTCTGTGATACCCCCACTTGTAAAAATGTTTCTTATCCAAAAAAGACCTGCTGCCTGACAATAACTATCTACTTGTTTCATGGGGAAGACATGGTCAAAGTAAAAAATGAACAGCAAACAAGAAACAAGCTCAAGATAAATTGCTTAAAGGATTACTGCACAAGTTATGGATCACACATGATAGATTGGCATTCTGTTTAGTTTACAGGTAAAGCCTGCAAAGATGAATGCAAGTCTCCAATAAATGTAATGAGCTTCTGAAAATACTGTAATCCTGTCCTTTATTACAAATACTGTCATATGCATTTCAATACCTAAGGCTTATACGTTATCTAGTTATGTAAATATTCTCTGCATGGCAACAACAAAAAGGATTTAAATGCTGGTAATTCTTTAACAGTATGCTTATTAAAGCTTACTTGCATCTTACAATCTCTGACAAACTTACCTGATGGTCATTAAAGCATTGTTACTTAAACACAGAACAACAGGGCACTGCGACAGCATGCATTTTCTGAATAATAAGAAGCATAAATCAACAGTATAAAAATATCAGAGAAAACCAGAACATTCTGCAAAATCAAGGACAGATGAAAAGCCACGGTCGTACTTGTGGTTCACCTTGGATGGGGGAATACTCTGCACACTTACACTGCATAACTGCTCCTTGCCTTGCTTGGACACATCCAGAGCCACTACAATGGTGAGTGGGATGTAACAAGTATGTCACAATTTGAAATGTCTCTGGCTGACAATGATGGCTCTGACACTCATACCTCTCAACCTCAGAGCAAGAAATCTGGACAAAGCCATACATAGAAGTATGACACAGGACCAAAAATAAGGACAATTTTTAAATATTGCTCTTATAAAATTAGAAAGATAATAGAATAGTAGGAGGTCTTGCATTATTATGAGTTTTCTGAAGGGTATGAAATCTGAAACTCAAATGTCTGCCATTATTTTCTAACTTCAGTCTTTAATGATTTGCCACTAATTTGCCAGAAAACCACAATTTTATGAAAAACAGACCAAAAATGTGATGCAAAAATATAAAATTGCCACACAATACAGCTTGGAACCTGTCAAAGAAGGGACACCTTTTTAATATTAGTACTGTTAACTTGAGCAACTGACAAAATAAGAGCATCTACATGCATTTCTGAAATAAAAGTAATCTATAACTCTGATCATTACAGTTATTTGTAATTGTAAACCCTCCACGTTTTCTTCCAAAATTGCCATTTTGCAAAGGGATTATTAGGGGGAGAGCAACATTTTGAGCCAAAATTGGAGACAGTTGAGAGGTTTGGATATTCCTAATTCTATAAAGCAATTTATTTGCACCTACCTTTCAACCTCTTAATGCAGGAAATCTGGACAAGGCCAAATATGGGGGGGATGTAATGTAGTACTAAAAATTGCTCTTGCATAAACTTAAGACAGTTGATAGAATAACAGGTTTTGCTTTAGCATGCATTTTTATGAAGGTTATGACGTCTGAAAATCTCTGTCATTATTTAGTGACTTAATTCCTAAATGATTTGCCAGAAAACCACAAATTTTATGAGGAACAAACCAAAAATAAGAAGCAAAAATCTATTTATTCTGCAAAAATCTGGACAATTGAGAGGTATAGTTCAGCCGGGGCTGTCTGTTTGCTGCCCTTCCCCCTCACAAACTCATGGTCAAATGGAGCCTCCCCCTGCAGCCATTCCAATATCCCATTCCTTGGTTATTTCACCCCATTTACCATAAACACTGTAATTTGCATACTGCTTTACTTCTGTGATGATTTGGATTTCATTTGAAAGCTTTATTTTGCATTTTACAGCACAAACCCTAACAGATATCTGCTAAACAAAGCAATGCAGTCTCACAGTGAAAACAGACTTAGCATTAAAACTTCTCTGCCCTTAAAACTCAAATTCATTGAAACAGCATTGAAACCCACATTTAAAGAAAATACATTTTGCCAATGGCAGGTAAAGATTAACTTTGGTCTGTTTTCAAATCATAGTCCTCTTGAACACGAAACATACACATGATCCTTGATGCACCTTCCTGATTGTATTAAATTATATTCCTTGTATAATACAGTACAGTTGTTAGTGGGCATTTTAAATTTATTGTTTTGAACATTTTTCCAGTAAACAATGAAACAAAATGAAACCAATAATGACAAAACTGCCCAGTTCAGAACATTTCCATCATAAAAGTCTACTCAAACTTCTACAGTCCACCAGTATCAGTAAATATGCACAATCTCTGAAGAAGTAAAAGTCATCTAAATAATTCCACATTAACTAATGAAGAGGTTGCTGCTAGCAAACAACTTTATATATCATTGTTTCATCTACAAATAAAGTGCTTGATGCCCTTGTGGAATAAATTGCCTATGTTGCATTAAAAAAATGATAAGCTAGTAATATTGCAATAGGGAATGGATGGCAAATTGATAACAGGTTCATAGTTATTAGGTATCTTTGCCAAAAAGGACTGCAGCATCTACCCCCTTTACAACACAGTACAGTATCAGCAGCGAATCTACTTACTGTGAGAGTAAAACCCAAAGCCTTCTGCATCAAAAGCAAGTACACTACTTGTTGTGCTATTGTTCCCCTGCAGCTCTCAGTTCCTTGTAAAATCTACTCGACACTCAACTGTATCTCTGAAATCTGCAGCCCAAGAAATCTGGAAAAAGCCAAAATTTATTGGGGGGGGGGGACAAAAGCCCAAAAACCAGGGACACATTTTAAACATTGCTTGTATAATGTTGGAATGTTGCTAGAATAAAATGCTGTATTACCACCATACATTTCACTGCCAAGTATTGAACCCAGGATCCTGTGCAAAACAGTCAGAGCAACATACCACTATGCCAAATCATCTGTTTTGTAAAAGCAAGGAAGACTGAAACTTAAATGGCTACTATTTATTGAATGCAGTTCTCAATATAGCTGTCAACCTTTTAGCACAAAACACCTGAACAAAGCCAATAATGGGGGAATACAGTCCCCAAACATATTCAGTGAATACAGTTCTCACTATAGCTCTCAATATCTTAGCAAAAAACACATGGACAAAGCCAGTAATGGGGGACTACAGCCCCCAAACATATTCTATCCATAGCTCTCAACCTTAGCACAAAAAACCTGGATGAAGCCAATAATGGGGGAATACAGTCCCAAAAATAGGGACATATTTCAAATATCCATGTTATAAACTTAGAAAATTGCTAGAATAAAAGGTTTTGTGTTACCATGTACTTTCTGAAGAATATGAAGTCTGAAATTCAAATGCCTGTTATTTTTTTTTTCTTTAACATTTATTAACCAACATGCAGACTCTACACAGAAGGCACTCCAGCCAAGAATGAAACCAGAGAACCTGTAGCTGCCAGGCAACAATGCTACCAGTGCACCACTGCACTACTGACTGTGTAAGGAAACAAAAATACAGAAACCACAGATTTTATGAGGAACAGAACAAATATGAGGCAAAAACCTGCATTTTTTTTTACAAATGGTGGTGGGTAGGGAAATCAGGCCTTTGCCACATGCACCCAAGGTACATGGTTCAAGCCTGAAGTATTCTCTACCCACCAAAATTCCCCACTCTGGCATAGCAGAAAAGTTAAATAAACTGGGAATAAACCCCAATGTCACCCACTGGATTGCCAACTGGCTCACAGATATAGCTCAGATACTATCAAAATAGAGGCAGTTACCTTCACAAAGACACCAGTCACCAGTAGACTCCCCCAAGACTCTGAATTGGGGTCTCTACTGCTTGGCATCTACTTTTCTGAAGTACAAGCCAATAAATACTACAGGGCTCTGAGTGACTAGGTTTCCAGATGACTGTAAGCTAGGAGCAGTCATTGAATCCTCAAATGACTTGGCCATCCCGCAGGAAGGTTTGTCTCAGATAAATAACTGATGTCAAAATCATGGTCTGAAACTAATTGCCAAAAAATGCATTACTTTATCCTTTGGCAAGTCATCTATCCCTGGGAAATACTACATTGACAATACGCCCCTAAGAGTTAACCTAATTGTTTGGGATTTGGGAATTTATATTATATGGACAGTGACCGATTTTTTGACTTACATGTGTCTATTGTTGTAAGAAAGTCCTTCTGTATTACACAGCTTGTAAACAAAGGGATTGTGTCCAGATCTAGAGATGTCATTGTCCCCCTTTACTCAGCCGTCATTAGGCTAGTCATTGAATATAATGCCCCCTTTGGCAAGTATCTGTCCAGATACATATACCAACTAGAACACCCACAGAGACACCTAATTAAAAGGATACAATGCCTAATCAACACATCCTACATGGACCATCTCAAAACTCTGTCACTGTACATCCTTCGGACCTGTGACTGGCATGCAAAGCCTCCTCTTAGCCATTACTAAAGAATTTACTGCACATCAGCAAGTCAAATGACATCAGAAATACTCGGGCTAGGGATCTAAACCTATTCTGCAACATCGGTAGAATCATTTGGAAGGACAGGTATATTTTGCAGAGGATACCACTGCTGTGGAACAGACTCCCCATCCACATAAAACAAAGTTCATCCCTGTCCATTTTCAACAACAGCTTAGATATATGGATGGGAAACAGAAATTTTACCCCAGGACTGCTCTCTGTATTACTAATGGAAAGAAGCACCTCATAAATCCTTTATCCCATACATGGGTCCCCTCGCATTATCTATAGTATGGTCCCAGTTATTCTTATTATGGATAATATATAATTATTGACCATGGTTTGGGTAAGGCCAGTCTCTAATAAAATGGGATAGGTTATTTCAAGTATAAAAAGGGAAACTGGTTAGTCTTAAAATGGTCCACAAGGGAAGCTAGCCTAGTATTTACCTATGAACATATACTCTTGGCTTTAAAATGTGTTTTAATCTAACACAAGAATGTATAGTAAATGTATGTACAGACTGCTAACTCCCCAAGAGCAGCATAGTTGCTCAGTGGTTAAGGTCACTGCCGTAAAGCCCCAGCTTGCTACAGAAGTTTTTTATTTTTTTTTTTAAGTCTTAAACTTTTAGAAGACCTTTTTTTTTAATTGTTCCTCAACTTTGCCTTGAGCAGTTGTCAGTTTGGAGTCCACACAGGGCTCCAGATGAGGAAGAAATGCTTCTTATCTGTTCTAGATATATGCACTAAGACAGCTCAGTTGTCTTCAAGCTAAAACAATAAAATGTAAAACAACTATTTAACATGTTAAAAATTACTAATTTCCCATCACAGCAGCAGATCCTGTCAGCCGCATCAATTTATTTACAATAACTTCCTCGACAACTAAGTTTTGCTAATTCATCAGCCTTGCTAATTCATCAGCCATTTTATTTATGCAGTCTGCTTCTTAACTGCAGTGTGCTGTCACCCTCTACCCTGTTTTCTGTTAAAGGTGAGGCTTTATATTTATAAATACTTCATCATATTGTTTATAGAGTATTATGATGGCTAAACAATGGATGAGCTCTTAATTGTCACCAGTTTCTGGAACTGCAAGGTTTTACAGTACAGCTGTTAACTACTAATAGCAACCATGTAGAAAACAACACTGAGCCCCATATTGTTACATTAAATATGTAAACTGCAAAAGACACCATGGACATAAAACCATGGGCTGGCGAGCAGACTAACCCAGAAACAAACGATATACTGTCTACCGAAGCTAATTCACTATGTGGAATGTTTTTCATTACAAGCAATTTCTCAGATACAACTTGTTACAAATGATCACCGAACATCCTTCTCTGAGCTGAAAGACTTCAAATGATTCAACGGCTTTATGAACCACAAAAGGTAGCAGTAGCAGTACGATGCTTGGAAACCAAATAACGTGCAACAAGCATGTAAAATAACCCTGCAGAAGAAGCCACTAACTGACCACAGTGGCATCTAAATCAAGAACAACTTAAATGGTAAGACAAGTTCTGTTTATGCAACCAAAGACAGCAGTGAAGTAGTCTGTTATGGGTGAAACAGCAGTTAATTCACTAGTAATGGAAAGCAAAGCCAATGACACACACACACACACACACACACACACACACACACACACACACACACACACACACACACTTGCTAACCTACCTTACTTGGCCCAGGGCCTTCTGTTGCTGTACAGCTCCATATTCCACTCACTAAGCTCTCTGTGATGTCACCGATCCCGTGGTGAAGTCCTTCCATCCCACGAGAGCAGGCCAGCCTGCCAACGTTGCAGTCCGATCCCTTTCCAAGTCTATGCAGTTGTAACTAACTGCATAGACTTCTGGGATGCTCCTGACTGCTGGATTTCTAATCCGGACTGCTGCTGAATCAGTCCGGAGCTCTGCGCATGCTCTGGACTGGTTCAGCAGCAGTCTGGATGTTGCAAATGCCTCGAGTCCGCATGAGCAAAGGTCCGCAATTTTTATTTTTTTTTATTTCTTTTTTCTTCTGTCTTTATTTTTTTATTTTCTTCTTTCTTTTACAGCTGGGGGTTCATAGGTTCATAGGTTCATAGGTTGGTACTAGGCTATCAGCCCTAGGGCCTATACAAGCCTAGCCATAACAATTCCCTGGCTATTTCTTCCTACATTATTTACTTTCCTGGACCCCTGTCTAGCAGGACGACTGACGTGATCCCTGGGGTGAATTTCCTTTCTCCCATCCAATCGTCAAGGTTCCTCTTGAAGAGGTCCAAAGAGGCACTCTGCTTGACATGTATGGGCAATCTATTCCAGAGTCTGGGGAGTCTCTGGGTCAGGAGCCTATCTCTCCAGCATGTTTTGTTTATTGTGATGACAAGGTTTAGATCCCTGGAGCTTGTAGCTTTGAGGGATTGGGATTTCTTTAAATGTAGCATGTCCAACAGCTCCGGGTTTGACATGGCCTTGTATGTTAAGCAGAGATCGCCTCTGAGTAGATGATATGCGACAGAGTATAGCAGGAGTTTTTTAAGGCGGTCAGCGTAGGGCTTCTGCTTTAGGCCTGTGATTCTTTTAGTGAGGTATTTCTGAGGCCTTTCCAGTTGTTGCAGATGTCTTGAGAGGTACATACCAAATGGGGTGTTGTATTCTATAATGGGTCTAATGAGGGATGAGTACAGTGGGACAATGACCTCCTTTTTTCTGGATGAAAAGCCCTTCATAATGAGGTGTGCCACATACAAGGATTTCCTGACTGTTGTGGCGATGTGTTTATCGAAGGTGGGACCACTGTCCACCTGTGTCCCTAAGTCTCTTATCACACTTTCTGTGTTTAGTGTACTGCCACCTATATGGTAATTCATGGATACATGTTTTTTCCCAAAGGGGATAACAATACATTTCTTGGCATTGAACTTGAGCCCATGGCTCTGGCACCAAGCATCTGTTTCTGTAAGGCCCTTTTGTAGAGTATCCACATCATTTGGGGATTCAATAATGGCTCCCAGTTTGCAGTCATCTGCAAACTTTGTTAGCCAGAGTCCCTTAGTGTTGACCTGTACTTCAGAGAAGTAGATGCCAAACAAGAGCGACCCCAGGACTGAACCTTGAGGTACTCCACTTGTCACTTGTCTGGAGCTGGATTTGGAGTCGGCTACTTTTACAGTGTGGGTTCTATCAGTAAGCCATTTAGCAACCCATTGGGTGACATAGGGATTAATGCCCAACTTAGTAAGTTTATCTATGATTCCAGAGTGGGGGATGGTGTCAAAGGCCTTGGCAAGGTCTAGATAGGCTGTGTGGACCACCTTATCCTTGTCCATGGCTCTGGAGACTGATTCAAAGAAGTCAATCAGGTTCAGGAGACAAGATTGGCCCTTCACAAACCCAAACTGGGTGGGGTCCAGTGTTTGAAGGTTGCCAATGTCTTTGTTTATAAGTTCCATGATAATACGCTCCATGGCCTTGCAGATAAGGCTTGTCAGACTGATGGGATGGTAGTTTCCGAGATCCAAGGTGGATCCCCCATTGTGGAGTGTGATAACTGTAGCTCTGCACCACTCAGTAGGCACAAAACCTGAGGTGAGGCTATGATTAAATATGACACTTAGGTGAGGTGCCAGTTCATATTGTAGTTCATGTAGTAGTACACAGCCCGGGATGTCATCTGGTCCCATGGATGCTGTATTCTTGGCTTTAGAGAGTGTGTTTTGTACCTGTGTGACCGTTATTACTGGAATTTGGCAATCTTCGGTATTGAGATGGGCCATTTAGGGGGTGAGAGGGGGTGAAGTTGGCACTGAATCGATCTGCCAGGATATTGGCAATATCCTTCAGATCAGTATATTTAATGCCATTCTGTTTTAGCTCAGAGCAGATCTGAGCATTGCCATTTAGATTCTTGACATAGTTATAGAATGCTTTGTGGTTGTCTTTGGAATCTTTGGCAATTTTATTTTCGTAACTAGCTTTGGAGGATTTTATGAGGCATCTCAGTTTCTTACTGAGGCTAGTAAGGGAGTTTTTGCATCCTGGGATTTTCCTCTTTTCTGCAAAAGTTTCTTCCTTTTGTTGTAAAGTTTGTTTATGGCAGGGGACCACCAGATTGGCTTCCTTTTTTGGATGAGAGCATTTTGGTTCTATTTGGGATGGCACGATTCATGCATGAGTGGATGTGCTCATACAGTGCCTTAGTGTAGGATTCAGCAGTTGAACTTTCAGTTCCGTCTGCATGCGTGTCATGAAGTTTGTCACTTCCGACTTGAGTAGCATGATGTTGGCTTTGGAGAAGTTTTTATGGTGTTTTCCTTACTTGGGGGGGTGGGGGTGGGATGTGGATGTTAAGGGTGATTAGCTTATGGTCAGATCTGACTAACGAGGGGGTGACCATAGGTATGGAGCATTGATTTCCCATGTTGGTAATGACCAGGTCTAGGATATTGGAGCCCCTGGTGGGACTATGGATTAGTCCAGGGCATTGGAATTTATGAATACCAAGAACTGTTGCGCAAAGGTGATGGGACATGAGTAGTTTTCCCAGTTAATGGCAGGGTAGTTAAAATCACCCAGTATTAGGGTGTTTGGTTCTATCTTAATATTTTCCAGTATGTTTAGAAAGGTGTAATGAGAATCTTGGGGTATGGTGGGGGATCTGTAGCAAGCTACAATTTGGATTGCAGTCTTACCTAGTGTTAGTTGCACTTGGAGAATTTCAGACACATTGTGTTGGCCAACTAGCCTGGTGGTGTGAATATCCTTGGTGAATATTGACACTCCTCCACCTTTAGTGTTTCGGTCCTGGTTTGGTGGCCGAAAAGTGTGGTAAGAGTTGTAGCCTGGTATTGCAGGGGTGCTCTCTGGAGCCTTGAACCAGGTCTCAGTTACTGCACAGATATTGATGTTCTCCATTTTTAGGAGTGCCTCGAGAGAGTGCATTTTGAGGTTTAGACTTCTAGCATTGAGTAGCATTACCTTCAGATTTTGCATGCTTGTACCTGTTACGGTGGTTGTTTTGTCCTTTGAAGTTTGCCTAAAAAAGGCACTATAGAGGTGGCAAAAGCCTTAGCCAGTAACCTGAATCCCAGGGGCAACAGGTGCAGGCCATCTCTGGCAAAGCATCATGGTCTGTCAGTCATGTCATCCCAGGCAGACAGATACTGGATCCCCTTTGAATGACACCATAAGCTTAGCCAATTGTTGAAGTCAATCATTTTATCCTTATATTGTGGTATCATTCTGGGCAAAGGCAGGATGCTACTCAGGGCTAGGGTCATACCTGCCTGGGCCACATGATCCGAGAGCTCTTCCATGTCTCTTTTCATGTAGTCCAGGGAGGTACATCTCAAGTCATTCACTCCAACATGGACAATGACAGAGTCATATTTGTACTTGTTGTGGAGTGACTTGAGTGCATGCGTTATGTGGCGGATCCTGGCACCCGACAGGCAGCTGACTGTAATTTTCTCCTTATTCAACCTGGTGAGAGGGACATCAGTGTGCGGACTATAGAGTCACCTATGACTAAAGTGTTAGGTACATTGTCTTGCCTTAGGGGCTGTTGCTGGGTGGCACACTGGTGTTGTGAACTATGTGACACATTGGTTGTGAATGGTGTTTGTTTGCATTTCAGCTTCAGAGGTCTTTGTTGCTTGGGCAGGTTACAGTTAAGGGCCTCTGCATATGTGGATTTAGTGTTGCTATATGTGGGTGTTGGTGGTGCGGGTTTAGAAGGGCTATGTGTTGCTTGAGGTGTAGTGTGGGTGTTAACCTTCTCCTCTTGACTCTTTAGCACAATCTTGGGTGGAGAGAGCTTTGCTTCCATTTTGGCTATGTAAGTGCATCTCTCACAGGTTGTAGTGTTGGGTGGTAGGAGGAGAGGGTTGTCTGTGTACATGAGGCAATTGCTGCATTGCCCCAGTATGCCCAGATTCACCAGGTGGACAGGAGAAATCATCGGAAGCTGACCCTTGGACATGCCTGGTTTGGGGCTTTTTTTTTTTTCTTTGTAAAGTATAGGAGCTGTTTCCTTAGCAAGGTACTTTGCAATTATAGGCTGTTTAGTGCCTACTATTAATTGCTCCTTGTTAATAAGGAGAGTTCAGTGTTTGTATGAGTTTAAGGCTTCCTAGTGCTTTCCAGCAGGTATTAGAGAAAGTGCTAGTTACATGGATGCTTAAAGGTAAGATTGAAAAGAATGCACTCTGCAGTGTGCACTAGAGAAGTTAGATGTGAAAGTAGGTAACTTGAGTTTTACCTGTTTAAAAAGTTAAGGTTTAGTGGAGATTTACTATTTTTAAAACAGCAAGATTGATTGAAAGGGGTGGTCACTTTTGTATTTTGGTACTATGAAATACTGTAGGATGGCCAATAAATTTAAATAATTGAAGGGGTGGGATTTCAAAAATGATGATTTTGTAATTACTCACATAAGCCAGTGAAAGTAGAGAGAAATGAGATATATGGTCAGATTAACATAAGAGGCGGGCAACTAGAAAGACAGTGGTATTTAACAAGACAGCTTAAATGGGTGGGAGAGCGGGAAAAATTCTGTCTGACTCAGAACAGAGAGAGCTGTGGTCTCTTTTGAAGTTTTAATATGTTGTTAAAACAGAATGCAAGCAAAACACAAGGTAAAGAAAACAAACTACAGTATTCAAAATATAGAAAGGCAATACAGTAATACAAAAAATAAAAGCAAACTAACCTTTCCTTCACAGCAAAGTGTAGCAGAGTCTGGATGAGCCTTTCTGGGGGGAGTTGCAGTTCTGCAGTCCAATAGCACGGGCTGCCCCTGCCAATTTGTCTTAAATGGAACACAGCATTTACCCTGATTTACAAAATGTTACATTTTAACAATATGGTAATAATATTTACCAGCTGTTCAGTAATTTACAAAACCTATGAACCTCTGAACATTATGTATGATAGTGTTACTTACTGAAAATATGGCTACATACACATATGAAAGGTGTATCTAAAATATATGTTTGACAATGTTTAAAGACCAACACCAGTTAATACAGAAATGTTGAAAAAATACCAAATGCCAGTTAATACTGAAATTTGAAATTATCATTTCAAACATACTTGCCAAATAGCACCCAGTTTCTTATAAATGCTGACTTGCCTGTCATACAGCACTGGGACCAAGGGATAACCTTAAGTATCATGTGACATTGGATCTGCAAAACTTAGGGATAACACCTAACTTCTAACAGCATAATTACTCATAATGCATCCCACAAAACACTTCAGTATTACAACTAAATAATAGGCTTGTACAATTGCCTGCACAGTATATATGACCAGCCTATACCAGGACACAAAAATGCAAACAGAAAACTGACAATTTATATCACAGTTGCAACTCTAAGGTTCTACATTCAAATATTGTTATTTCTAGTTACTGTTTTCACCCTTCCTTTACCAAATTTTTAGACATTCTATGTTTCTCTATAGCTATATCTGTTTATCTATCTAGTGATATCTTCTGTTTGGAAAACTGGAGATGTATTAAATGTCTCTTGTAACTGGAAATCTAGTTAGAAAATGTATTGCATTGGTGAGATAATTGGTGGGGACTGGCTCCATATAAAAGGTTATAGCCTTAATCAGGCAAGTCAAGAAATTGGCTCCCCAGCCAGAAATTTATTGTGGGTTGGAGCAATTGCTCTTGCTGAAACATGTTGCTGAAGGCAAGTTCAGATAAAGATTTTTTTTGCAGACTGTTGTTGGATGGGCTGTCTGGGGCATGTGCCTTTATCTTAGAGATGTGTCTGATGACTTTGACAGCACATAGAATGTACAGTATATATTACCGATAACATGTGAAATTAACAAGAGGAGCCAAACGAGCAGTATTTTCTCTCTATTTATCTATGGCTTATTGTTCATAAGTAAGTACTTGACTAATTGCCCTTCCAGGTCAATTTAAATCTTCAAAGATGAGAAGCAAGTCCTGTCCCTTGTGTCTGTGAAGTAAACATATTAACCATTATGCCAACCCCAAACCCCGTACAGAATAACTCAATAGGACAGGAAAACGTTGACCCTTGTCTAAGGACTGAACGCAGCACCACCTGCCTTCCAGTTAGTTGCCACTACCTCTGGACCAATAAGGAATCTCCCTGTCTCTCTATGTATGTATCTATATGTATCTGTGTCTATCTCTGTCTGTCTACATATCTATCGAGATGTCTATCACTATGTCTGTCTGTCTATTAATGTATCTAGCTGTCTGTTTGCCTTTCGATATCCCTACCTCTGCCTGTATGTCTCTATTTCTGTGTGCCTATCTTTGTCTGCCTGCCAGTCTGTCTGTCTATATGTCTATCACTGTCTGTCTCTCTCTTTCTTTCTGTCCATCTATATATAGGTTCATAGGTTCATACTAGGCTATCTGCCCTAGGGCATTTATAAGCCTAGCCAGAATGTGTTTGGCTTTCGCCACCCATTTTAAATTAATTTTGCTATGCCCTTTTTTGAGGTTAGTATACTGTGCCTCTGTCTAACAGTGACACAGAAGTGATACCCGGGGTAAACCTACGATCTCCCATCCACTCATCAAGATTCCTCTTGAAGAGAGTCAATGAGGGACTCTGCCTAACCTGGACTGGGATTTTATTCCAGAGTGAAGGGAGCCTCTGGGTTATGAATCTGTCCCTCCAGCATGTCCTATTTATTTCAGTGCTGAGGTTCAAGTCTCGAGTGTGTAGCTCGATAGGATTTGGATTTTCTGAGGTGCAGCATGTCCATTAATTCCGGGTTGGACATGGCTTTATACGTCAGGCACAGATCGCCTCTGAACAGGTGGTATGCCACTGAGTAGAGCTGGAGTTTCTTTAACCGGGCAGCATATGGCATCTGTTTGAGCCCTTTGATCCTCTTGGTGAGGTACTTTTGGGGTCTTTCCAGTTGCTGCAGGTGTCTGGTAAGGTACATCCCAAAAGGGGCATTGTACTCAATTATGGTCCTGATGAGGGATTAGTAAAGAGGCATGATGACCTCTGTGAATCCCTTCATGATTAGGTGGGCTATATAAAATGTTTTTCTAACCACTTTGGCCACGTGGTTGTCAAATGAGAGATTGCTATCAACTTGGGTCCCCAGGTCCCTAATTACTTCTTCTGTACTTAATGGATTACCACCTATGTGGTAATTTGTGGGCACTTTGTTTTTGCCAAAGGGGATGACTATACACTTTTGGCATTTAGCTTGAGGCCATGGCTCTGGCACCAGTTGTCTGTTTCTATGAGGCCCTTTTGGAGGATGCTTGTGTCGGCTGGAGAGTCGATTATGGTGCCCAGTTTGCAGTCATCTGCGAACTTGGTCAGCCACAGTCCTTCCCTGTTGGCCTGTACCTCTGAGAAATATATACTGAACAAGAGAGGTCCCAGGACTGAGCCTTGTGGGGCGCCACTTGTAACTGGTTTGGAGTCTGACATGGCTCCAGCAATTCTAACCATGTGGGTTCTGTCCTTGAGCCAGTTTGCAACCCATCTAGTGACATAGGGGTTTATATTTAAGCTGGTGAGCTTTATCTATAATGCCAGTGGGGTATTGTATCGAAGGCTTTTGAGGTCCAGGTAGGCTATGTGGACCACCTTCCCCTCGTCAATGGCCTTGGTGACTGTTTCAAAGAAATCAACCAGGTTTAAGAGGCAGGATCTGCCCTTAACAAAGCCGAACTGGGTAGGATCCAGTGTCTGTAGGTCCCCAATATCTTTATTTATGAGGTCCATGATGATCCTTTCCATAGCTTTGCAGACCAAGCTAGTCAGGCTTATGGGGTGATAGTTTCCAGGATCCGTTGAGGCACCACCTTTGTGGAGAGGGACCACAGTTGCTGTACGCCACTCTTTGGGTACATATCCTGTAGTAAGGCTGAGACTGAACAGTAGTTTTATGTTTGGGTTTAGCTCTTCTTGGAGTTCATGTAGGACACAGCCCGGGACACCATCTGGTCCCATTGATGCTGTGTTTTTTGCTTTGGAGAGGGCGGCTCTTACCTGAGCATCTGAGATGTCAGGGGGGCAGCACTCTGCTGGGATAGATATTTGCCCTTTTGGTGGGGAGGGGGGGAGAAGTTTGTGCTGAACCTGTCAGCTAGGATGTTGGCAATGTCTGTGGGTTCGGTGTATTTTTTGTCATTTTGGACTAATTCTGAGCATATCTGGGAATTACCACCCAGGTTCCTAACATAACTAAAGAAAGCCTTGTGATTATCCTTAGTGTCCTGTGCAATTTTTCTCTCGAAGCTGGCCTTAGACGATTTTATGAGTGCCCGTAGTTTTTTGCTAATACTGATCAGAGATGCCTTCCCTTTTTGGAATTTTGCTCTATCATTTAGTAGCTTCCTCCTTCTATTGTATAGTTTGTTTATGGCTGGGGTCCACCAGACAGGACATCTGCCTTTGGAGGATTGGGTCTTGGTTTTATTTGAGATCGCATGATCCATGCATTCCTGAAGGTGTTCATAGAATGCGTTTATAAAGGATTCTGCGGTCTGGGCCATATTTTCCACAGTCCCGGGGGCTTTGAAGGATTCCACCTCAGTTTTGAGGAGTGTGAAATTTGCTTTAGAGAAGTTTTTCACTGTGGTTTTCTGGGCAGGGGGTGGTGTTGGGATGTGAATATCCAGTGAGATTAGTTTATGGTCTGATCTTACCAGTGAGGGATACACTTCTGGTCTGGAGCATAGAGTCCCCATGTTGGTGATGATCAGGTCCAGTATGTTTTCCCCTCTTGTGGGAGTGGTAACAAGTTGTTCCATAGCATTTGAGTTTATAAATTCTAGGAACCTTTGAGCTAGGGTGTTGGAGCTAGAGTAATGCTCCCAGTCTATGTTTGGGTAGTTGAAGTCACCCAATATAATGGTGTTTGGAGAGACCTTCTTATTTTCCAGTGTTCTCAGGAAGGCCGAGTGGAGTTCCTGGGTTAGGGAGGGTGGTCTGTAGCAGGCTATAAACTGGAAGGCAGTTTTACCCACTGTTAGTTGCACATGGATAGTCTCTGATGCTTCGTGCTGTGCCACCAACCTGGAGGTGTGGGTATCTTTGGTGAATATTGATACTCCCCCTCCTTTTGTGGGTCGGTCCAAGTTTTGGGGCCAAAAAGCATGGTATGAGGTATAACCTGGTAGTGCTGGGGTGGTCTCGGGAGCCTTGAACCAGGTTTCTGTTACTGCACAGATATCGATGTTCTCCATGCTAAGGAGAGTTTTGAGTGCGTGCATCTTGAGGTTTAGACTTCTGGCATTGAGTAGCATTACTCTTAGTTTCTTATCCCTTGTGATACCTATGGAGGTGGGTTTGTCTTTTGAGCCTTGCCTAAAAAAGGCACTATGGGGTTAGCAAGAGCCTTTGCCAATATCCGAAAGCCCAGGGGTGACAGGTGCAAGCCGTCCCTAGCTAAGCATCGTGGCTTGTCGAGCATGTCATTCCAGGCTGACAGGCATTGGATCCCCTTTGAATGACACCAATACTTAAGCCAATTGTTGAAATTGATCATCTTGTCTTCATATTGTGGCATCATATGGGTCTAGGTGTCTGTCTATCTGTGTCTGTCTTTCTCTCAGTCTCTTTCTATATATGTGTCTATCTGTCTGAGAAAATGCAGCACTGCCTGGAATACAAGAATAAATCCAATAAGTCTGTGCATAACTTTCACTCAACAGAAAAGGTAACTTGAACTCCACAGCTAACACATGAGTATATGTTGATGTAATATAGTGAGTATAATCATATATATAAAGCTGAGTCTGGAATATGGCTTCTGAGCCTGGGAAGAACACCTGTTATTGTCATAGTACAGTTTAGTCTGCCTTTACCCAAAGGTATGTCATAAAAGGGAAATACAGTGATTTTACATCACAAGTAAGGAGGCAAATCGGACTGAGAGGGAAACACAGAAGTCATAGTTTTGAATCAGGCAGGAAAACCAAAGAGAGGCAAGTCTCCATTTTGCATAATGGTTAATGTCTTCACTTCATAGACACAAAGTACAGGGTTTGATTCTAAGCTTGGGTGGTTGTCTTATAGTGGCTCTTCAGGGCAGTTAGCCTAATATTCACCTAAGAATCTAAGAAGTAACAAAGAACAGCTGCATGTAGCATTGCCAG
This sequence comes from Protopterus annectens, assembly GCF_019279795.1. NCBI lineage: Eukaryota > Metazoa > Chordata > Ceratodontiformes > Protopteridae > Protopterus > Protopterus annectens. Next base: position 1,441,845,823 of record NC_056746.1, on the reverse strand, counting down.
TATTTCTGGAGGGAGTCGGATTCCTGCTCAGTGGGTGTCTAGAATATTCTAAAGAGTTGTCTCAATCAGTTTTGTATTTAAGACAAATGCAGTCTGGAACTTGTATCTGAAACCTGGAAAAGTGTTAGGAGTTGTTGTCCTATAAAGGAGAAATGAATGTAATTACCAATTTGTATATGGTAAAGTGTGTTAAATGGAAAATACTGATGTCTGTTAGTATAGTACTTGTGTTTATATATACATACAGTGGCATACTGACCACCGAGCCTGTGAAGATGACTGCATATGTGAAAATGGTTATACAACAGGTTACCAATACAAATTGTGAGCATGAAGATCTTTACCCAGTTTCAAAAAAAAATTGAAGTGCCATTTAGCTAATGAATATCAGCACTCTTACTTCAATGGTACAGATTAATATCACAGCTCTTATTCTCAACTTGTTATCCATTGCTTACTACTTTGGATATCAGTTTGGTAACTACACTGTGACATTTATGAAAACTCTACTCCACACATTTGCAGATTAGGTACATACTACCTGAAATTGTGGAAGAGCAGATTTTTACATTATTTCTTTCACTCTCACACTTGCCTATCTTTTATCTCTTTAGGTTGTCTTTGGATATGTGATGTTTACCATTGTACTTACACAGTATGCAGATTTTTTCCCCCCATGATTATATCTTTATATAAATATTGTAATGTAAATGAGTGCCAATATTAAATGCTTTGGGTAGTGGCTGAAAAGGGTCTTGTAGAAGTCTACATGCCATTTTAACAAACAACCTCTAATGGATAAATACCATCAGTATTAAAAGTCATTTGTAATTATTATAAAGGAATACCAAGATTGTGATGACTGAACAGAGACTACATTTAACTGAACTCTGACTATAATCTATGTGCACTGCTGAAAACAGACTGGACTTTGTAGACTTGCATTTATAGGATTTGCTAAATATGCTTATTGGAACAGCTTAGCAGTGTGATTTATATTCTTATATAAAGAAAAACAGGCTGAGCCAGTCACCATGGCTGATATAAATCCACTTTAATTGTAGAGACAAAAGGTAAGCGCTTTCACAAGCCTCTTGACCTCTTCATCAGACTCAAATGAAATCCTTTCATACACCTACTTTTATACACTCAATAATAAATTAAAACATTAATTAAGAATATCGGTTATTTAATTATGCATGCTAAAACTTCATATAAGGACTTCATTTAAAAAGTAGTAAAAAATATAGCAAAAAATACATTTGTCTGATAATAACTCATTAATGCTTAATTGTCCTAGCTTTTAGAAAGGGTTTCAGGGACACTGCCTCATTAATCCCTGGAGAGGTATGTGCATTCACTCTGAGTATCCATCTTTGCTCTGCGAGCTCAGTCCTGTTTTGTATGTCCCCACCCCTCATTCCTTCCTGCAGAATCTCTAGAACAATAAATTTAAAGGAATGGCGTCTGCCCTTAGTTTCTACATGCTTAAAAAGAGCATTTGTTCCTTTATATTGGAAATATCTCTGTAGTGCTCCTGTATGTGTTCCTTTAGCATACAACTAGTCTTTCCTACATAGTAAGCATTGCATATTATGCAGAAAGCAAAATACACTATATATTTTTTTCTGCAGTCAGCATAGTGCCTAGCTTGTAATTCAAAGTGCAGATCAGGGTGGATATATGTGGTACATGAATTAATATGCCTGCATGCTGAACAGTTCCTGCACATATAAGTGCCTTTTCTTTCAGATAAATTGTTCAGTCTATTACTTTTTGTTGCCATAGCACAGTTGACGTTTAAGGGACCTCTTATTTTTAAAAGCAAAACTAGATGCATCTTCTATAAAACCATCCAGGTCTCTTAATAGTTTTCAAGATGAAAAGATCAGGTTGATATGCTCTCTACTTGAGATTATCCTAGAAAATAACCGGTTTAGTTTTGGAGATGTGATGTACCTTCAAAAGACTGTTGTGGCAATGGACACTCCGTTGGCCAACAGCTACGCCAATCTTGTGTTGGTTCAATGGGAATGTGAATCATTCCTGGAGAAAGAGGAATTTAGGAACAACTTAATTTGGTACACTCATTTTGTTGATGACATGTTTTTTCTATGAAAAGGTACGTAAAATGAATTTATTTAATTCATTGAATATCTGCATGGCACTACCTCTTTCTTGAAATTTACGTAAAATTTTCACAGGAAGAGATAGAATTCCTTGATGTTAAACTAAGGAAATCAGATATTCTAGGGATTCAGACAAGTATTCACAGGAAACCCACGAGGAAAAATGCTTTGCTATATAAAGACAGCATGCATCCGAAATTTGTAGGTAAAAATGTAGTGAAAAGGCAAATCCTTAGGCTGATGAGACTACATAATGATGAGTCAAAGCTTAAGGCAGCATTAGATAAGCTTAAAGAAGAGTTTTTAGAGAGAGGGTATCCTGGTGATATGTATAATAAATATGTAGTTGAAATGAAGAGAGAAAAAACACCAGAGGTAGACCCCTTTTTTCTGAGGGAGCCAATAATACACCACATGTGAATGGTAGTAATGATGGTAAACTTAGATTCCCCCTTACTTTTAGCAGTGACATTAGTATTTTTTGTGAAATATTTAAAAGAAATTGGAACATCTTGAAAGCTATTAGAGACCTGGATGGTTTTATAGAAGATGCACCTAGTTTTGCTTTTAAAAATAAGAGGTCCCTTAAACGTCAACTATGCTATGGCAACAAGAGAAATAGACCGAACAATTTATCTGAAAGAAAAGGCACTTATATGTGCAGGAACTGTTCAGCATGCAGGCATATTCATTCATGTACCATATATATCCACCCTGATCTGCACTTTGAATTACAAGGTAGGCAGTATGCTGACTGCAGAACAAAAAATATAGTGTATTTTGCTTTCTGCATAATATGCAATGCTTGCTATGTAGGAAAGACTAATCGTATGCTAAAGGAATGCATACAGGAACACTACAGACATATTTCCAATAAAAAGGAAACCAATGCTCTTTTTAAGCATGTAGACACTAAGGGCAGATAGCATTCCTTTAAATTTATTGTTCTAGAGATTCTGCAGGAAGGAATGAGGGGTGTGGACATGAAAAACAGGACTGAGCTGGCAGAGTAAAGATGGATACTCAGGTTGAATGCACATACCTCTCCAGGGATTAATGAGGCAGTGTCCCTGAAACCCTTTTTAAAAGCTAAGACACTTAAGCATTAATGAGTTATTATCAGACAAATGTATTTTTTGCTATATATTTTTACTACTTTTTAAATGAAGTCCTTATATGAAGTTATAGCATGCATAATTGAATAACTGATGTTTTTAATTAATGTTTTAATTGATTATTGAGTGTATAAAAGTAGGTGTATGAAAGGATTTCATTTGAGTCTGATGAAGCGGTCAAGAGGATCATGAAAGAGCTTACTTTTTGTCTCTACAATTAAAGTGGATTTATATCAGCCGTGGTGACTGGCTCAGCCTGTTTTTCTTTATATCTGATTGTTTTGTGTGAGCCAGTTCTTTATCAGGTAGCTGGTGCTATTTTCTTTGCTTTATATTCCTCCATGTTTATAAACTTCAGTTTAATATATAAATATTAAAATAAATAAATAATACTAAAAAGCTGCTAGAGAGACTGCTGTCTCTGTAAGCACAGCAGATTGCTACAGGGGTAGATACAGCAGGCATAAATGCATTTTTTTTTTTATAAAATATGAACATCTAAAGTTACCTGAAAACTACTGCCAGATATGACTTGTAAGGACTGAAATAGCAGATCTGATGTTGTTAATCTTCGTTCATTCCTTACTGATGGGTTATCGGTTCCAACCTCGGAACTGAGCCGGCCAATATCAAGCTCGCGTCAGCCAAAAATTCTCGAGCCAAGGTCCTACCCAGAATGCTCTTCTCCCTGTTACCTCAGATCTCGTTTTCTGCATTGCTATACAGCCGTGTCAAGCCACTCTCTCAGCTAAGTATCTAATTTTTTGAAAGATTCTATACATTATTCTTACTTTAAATATTTTCAATACTTTATACTAATATTTTCGCACCCTATTGTGTACTTTAGACTCTCTCCCTTTAGTCGAGTTCCTTTATTACCCTTTTTCTTACCTTTGAGGTAATTCTTCATTACCATCATTGGCAATTCTTCCTTCTTTCTTCTTACCCCTTTGGGTAGTCTTTCCTCTTCTTTTTGATACTGTTTTTCTTCTCCACATCATGTCAGATAAGAAAAGTAGCGTTGGTTTCAAGCAGTGTAAGGATTGTGGCCGTAAGTTACCACTATCCGATGGCCATGACTTATGTGTCTACTGTCTGAATGTTTTCACCTTACTGTGGATCCCCCTTGTGGGATTTGTAAAAATTTTTCTACCAGGACTCTCAATGAGAGGAAGAGTAAGTTAATTTTGAAAGGTCTTCTCAAGTCTCCTTTCTCTGAGGCTATTTCTGGGTCGGAGGGCTCACCCTCTCCTGTTAAAGAGGAAGAATGCCTCTTAGGGGGTTTATCATTGAAGTCACTCCCCTCTTCTCTCTCTGGAGATTGTAGGGAGTCGAATCATAAGAAGTGAAATTGATTACTACAGCACTGCCACCTGTTACCCTGTCGGCTCCGGGCTCGGCACTGCCCCAAATTATTCTGGCTCCAGCCATGTCTTCCTTATCGATACCAGCACCGGAGTTCCCAGTGCAGACAACTACAGCTCCAACAGTTCAGTCACAGCCCTTACTGCCACCATCCATTCAGGTACAGTCCTCTTCGGCACCGTTGGTACAATCCCCTTAAGCTCTGAGTATGACTCTTCTGTACTCCATAGCACAGACATTTTCTGCACCGACTTGTGCTTTGGTGCAGTACTTCTTGGCACCATCTTTATTACCAGTGCAGACACTTTCTCGATGGCACCATACCCATCAGGGCAGACTTTTGCCTTTACGGTGCAGACACCTTCAACTACTGTGGTGCTGACATTGTCAGCACAGACTACTTCCACACCATTTTCTTCGATGCTGACGTCCTCTGTTCGGGGCTCTGTACCTATTGAATTAGCAAGGACCAAGTATTCTCCTTTATTGGATCTATTTGCTGGCAGTCAATATAGTTCTTTTCTAGAAAGGCCAGAATCGCCATCAGCTTTCTCCATGAGGTCAACCAAGAGTCTCTCTGAACAAGATGTTTTGTGGCTTGTTGACCAGTTGCTTGTGGCCAGATGTCTCTCTCACCCATTGAGGTCCACATTCCCTCCTTCAGGTGAATTTATATCTCCTCAAACTCCAATGTATACTCCTCCTTCAACTTCTACACAAGTTTCGAAGCCTATTACTCTGACAGCAGCTTCCCTTCCTCCGACTCCAATAGTGGATCTCACTTTGGAACTGGAGTCGTCCTTGTGGCCTTCAGTGCATTGGGCATCAGGCTCTTCTCAGGCCAGTGGCTGTGCCATGGGGGAGGGCATTCCTGGTTCCATGCTGATTTTTTTCTATTGCACCCTCTCTCTCTCATGGTTCGCGGTCCTCTTGAGACTCCTGTTCTGGGGGTGGGGCGTGACCCCAGTTCCAAGGTTGTCGTGCTCTGTTCCAGGCTCCCATGCCTCCTTGGGTGGGCCAGCCTTCCAGGCCATGGAGAGGGGGCTTGCCTCTGCTGGCAAATCCCACATGTCAGAGTCTTCACCCCCTCTGTGCCACAACTGTCACAAACCACAACCACCGGAAACCAGGCACAAGGGCCTCATATTTCTCCTCCTCAGAAGACCCTCTCTTTGCAGTCTTCCCCAGAACTTCCCACTGAGGAAGTACCCCGCAAAGCATTGTGCAAGAGGAAGCACATGGACTCCACTGAGAAGCCATTGACTGAAGATATGGATTTTGATGATAGGGAAAGGTCCCCATGGTCACCCTCTGATGAGGTGTCCTTTGGTGACATCCTCAAGATCCTTAGACAGAGGGGTGACTGGAAGTCCTCTAATCCTTCTTCTGAGAAATCCATATTCCTGCAGGTCTTTCATGCCCAGCCCCCTACCTCCTGGGTCACCCCACCTGCCGATGAGCTCATCCACTCATTGTCCAGTGCACATGAAAGGCTACTGACACCCTGGAAGTGATACCAAGGAGACCAGATAAAATATTATCTCCCCCAGCTGAGCACCCAGACTGGTCACGAGGTCAGTGGTGTCTGCAACTAAGAAGGATTTGGCAGAAGAGAGCCAAACTGGTCATCTGCTCAACAAGGAGTCCCAGGTGATTTACAGACTAGGAAAGCATGTGTTTGCTTAATTGACCTTTGCTGTAAGGTCTTTGAACTATTGGCACACTTTTCCAGGCTTCAGAGGGAGCTTATCAACCAGCTCTCTGAAACCTTGGCAGGAGCTGTTTCTGACGAGGTCTGTGACAATGTGGCTTCTCAGATAGCCATCCTAGAGTCCATTTCCATATCTTCCATGCGTCTTATTTCTCACGCAACAGAAGGGGTGGCTAGAGCAGCAGGCGCGGGTATAGTCACCAGATGACATGCCTGGATGCGCCTTTGCAGACTCCTCTAAGGCTTCCTTCATGAAAGCCCCCATTGAGGCTGCTTCTTTGTTTGGCCCTAAATTGAAAGATATGCTGGCAAGGTGCAAACAAGATGGCAAGACCCTGTCTGCCATTGGTGTCAGACACTTCACTCCTCAGTGATTCTACTCCAGAAATCAGAGGAGCAGGAAGATGTGGCACAGGAAATCACAGGACTCTTTCCGGGATGCACGTGCCGAGTTTTCCCCTAGAGGCAGAGGAGGAACCTCCAATGGAAGATGCCCCATTTTGGGCAGAGGAGGTCCACGAAACCAGGGTTCCAGAGATTACTTCTTTGGCCAACCCTATCAGCGCTCTTGAAACGTTGCCTGACTGCTCACCTCTGGAAGTGGTCAGGGGTCATTTTTCCTTGTACCCCACTGCCTGGCAAAATACAACCACCAACTCTTAGGTACAACAGATAATATCCAGAGGCTATCGCATCCCCTTCCATCCAGAGTATTACCCGACGTTCCACTCCATCAAAGGGAAGCAGCAGCACATGAAATCCAAAAGCTGCTACAAAAAAGAGTCATCCAGATGGTCCACCCAGACCAGATAGGATCCATTTTTTACTAAAGGTTCTTTTTAGTGCCAAAAAAGTCAGGGGGCTGGAGACCAATTCTGGATCTCAGCACACTGAGCAAATTTGTAAAAACAGAGAAATTCCGGATGGTCATGGTTCAGTCTATCCTTCCTCTTATGGAAGAAGATGATTGGATGTGTTCTGTAGATCTTCAAGATGCGTATTACCACATAAAAATGGACAAATGCTCAAAAAGATACCTCCGCTTCCACATAGGAGCCAGTCACTACCAATTTTGAGCTCAGCCCTTTGGTCACTCTACAGCCCTCAGAGTGTTCACCAAATGCATGGCAGTGGTTATCGCTCACTTGCAACTTCAAGGATTTCAGGCATTTCCATATCTAGATGACTGTCTCCTCACCACCCCCACCAAGTGTCTACTAGACAAAGCTCTGTACTACACTCTCATAACAGTTTAAAGCCTGAGAATCACTATAAACTTGGAGAAATCCAACACGACCCCAACTCAGTGTTTGGAATTTATAGGGGTACTGTTGGACATGAGAAATTGCACAGCATCCCTTCTGGACCACAGGCTTTAGAGAATAAAGCAACAGCTTCAACCGCTGCTCTATCACCACAAATCTCCCAGTCAATCTATACTTCAACTCTTGGGGTCAATGGCAGCCTCAATCACCATTGTTCCTCTAGTCAGATTTCACATGATGCTCTTTCAGTGGCTACTTCTCACTCAGTGTTACCCTCTACAACATACTTTGTCTTTTCAGATAAGTGCAACTCAGAGATGCAAGCAAGATTTACTCTGGTGGATGTCTCAAAATCCCCAACAATGGCCTTGCCCCTTCAATCCCCATCAACCAATAGCCACAGTGACCACGGATGCCTCCCTGATGGGGTGGAGGAGCTATGTCAGGGAAACTCGGTCCAAGGCACCTGGTCAGAGACAGAGGCCCTTTTACATATCAATGTCCTGGAACTGAGGGCGGTGCTGCTAGCGTTGCAAGCATTTAATTCCATCCTTCCATCAGGGACTATTGCGATCCAATCAGACAAAATGTCAGTAGTCTCGTACATCAGCAAACAAGGGGGCACCAGATCTTACCCATTATGCCGAGAGGCCTTGAGAACATAGCAATGGGTGATAGCTTCCAACTGCTTTCTAATTGCAATGCACATTCCTGGCAGCTCCAACGTGATAGTGGACAAATTGAGCAGGTGCATTCTACAACCTCAGGAGTGGTCCCTCAATCCTATGATAGCGGCAAAAATCTTCAACCGTTGGGGCCAGCCTTCCTGTGACCTATTTGCCTCCCCAACCAACTACAAGTGCAGCAACTATTTTGCCCTTATCCCCCCTCAGGGAAAGTCACCGAGAGATGCTCTAGTCCACTTGTGGCCCTTGGGTCTACTTTATGCTTATCCTCCTCTTCCCCTCATCTCCCAATTTCTGAAGAAAGCACAACAGTTGAAGAGCAAAGTGATCCTCATTGCTTCATATTGGCTTTGACAAGTCTGGTTTCCCTTCCTCTGGCTTCACCTGCTAGATCAACCATGGATCCCCAATCCATCCGCAATATTGATCTCCCATCTGCAGGGTCTGATTCACCCCAATCTAACAACCCTGAAACTGACAGCTTGGTTTCTCCACTTCCAATGATTGCCAGGCATGAAAACCTTTCATCCCCTGTGCATAATATTCTTATTGCATCTCATAAGTTGTCCACCTGACTAATCTATCTTAACAAATGGAAACAGTTCTCTCTATGGGCAGCGAATAAACAATTAGATCCCTTGTCAGCCCCAATTTCGGTGGTACTGGATTACTTATCACATCCTTTCCACTCTGAGGTGTCTGCCTCTACTATTCGTGTGCATTTAGCTGCCATCTCAAATTTCCATATTGGTTTTCAAGATTCTTCACTTATGTCACACAGACTCTGTAAAATTTTCTTGAAAGGGGTTATCCATCTAAAACCTCCCTTTAGAGAACCGGTACAACCTTGAGATTTGGCATTGGTTCTGCAAGCTCTAACAGCACCCCCCCTTTGAACCTGCACCTTCATGTGATGTAAAATATCTCTCTTGGAAAACTTTGTTTCTGATTGCAGTCACATCAGCCAGACACTTGTCAGAACTTCAAGCCATGTGTATCAAACCTCCCTATCTTATCTTCCATAAGGATAGAGTATCACTGAGAACTAATTCTTCCTTTTTACCAAAAGTGGTGTCAGAGCGGTCTATCAACCATTCTAACAAGGGAGAGTATTGCCTACACTCCTTGGATGTTCACAGGCAAATACGATTTTATATGGACAGAACAAAATCTACCCGTAAATCAGACCAACTGTTTCTGGCTTTTTCTGGACTTAGGCACGGTCATCCTGTATGAAAAATTACATTGGCTTCATGGTTGAGAAATTGTATCACCTTTATCTACAACAAAAACAACATCACCTTGCCTCACAGAGTGAAAGCTCATTCTACAAGGTCTATGGCAACTTCAGCAGCTTTCCATGCTAAGGCTTCCCTCAATGATATTTGCTCAGCTGCAACTTGGGCCAAACCTCATACCTTTATTCTTCATTACAAATTGGACTTGGCCTCCAGAGGTAGAGCTTCCTTTGGCTCCATGGTGCTCAGGAATGTCCTTCCATGAGGGCCACCCAGGGATACAGGTAGCTGGGGACTCTGTCCCATCAGTAAAAAATGAACGAAGATTGACAAAGTCAGATAAAGAAGTTATGTCTTACCATAACGTTCCATCTGTGTTGTTGATCTTTCATTCATTACTTCGCACCCTCAGTCCCTCATCCAGAGGTTCCTGGTTGATCTCATGTACTCCTTTTATTGTAGGTCTCTTATGACCAGAGGTAGCATCTACTTTTATTGATCAACTTGCAAATTCAATCTGATGTAAAAGGGAGCAGAGCATTCTGGGTAGGACCTTGGCTCGAGAGTTTTTGGCTGATGCGAGCTTGATATTGGCTGGCTCAGTTCCGAGGACGGAACCCATAACCCATCAGTAATGAATGAACGAAGATCAACAACACAGATGGAACGTTGTGGTAAGGCATAACGTCTTTTTTCTGTCTTGCATTTAGAATGGGAATATAATTGAGGATATTGTAAACTAACTGTGCTACAGATCTTCAGGAAAGAAGTGCAACCATTTGACAAATGCATGCTGAGCCTCCAACAGCAGGTATCCACTATACTAAGTAACAACACCCACCTTCTGTGAATCACACAACAGTGCACCTGTGAAAAAATCAGTTCAGAAGACTGTATGGATGTTCATCTGCAGGATTCACAAAGCCTCCGTGTAAGAGTTAGCAAGTCTTACACGGAGGCTGCAGTTAAACGGGGTGATGTCAGCATGCCATGCATATTCATGAGGGCATGCTGAATCACACCCTAGGCTAACACGGTCCATGTAGCAATGTTGGGGGCTTGTCCGCATGGTGAGACCTGCAAAGGGACACGCCGCCAGAAGAATCACAGTCCCAAAAGGAAACTCCCACGAGCGAGTCCGCGGAAATGTCAAGAAACACAACAGCGCACATGCCCCTACAGACTATTAACCCAACTGAAATGTAAAATGTAAAAATGAACAGTTTATTTTTTGTTTTATTTCAAAAATGTTTGCCCATAATTGCGCTCGTTTGCGTGGGTGTGCCCTTCGCTCAGCCACAGTTAGCAGTCATTGAAAAACCATATAAGCTCTAAATATGCAAAATAAGCCAAGTAGCAATAGTGTAGCGGTAGAGACGTCGGCCAAAGAGGAGGCAGTCACGGTTCAAGCCCCAGCATCATCATTTGTTTATTTTTAGTGAAATAAGCACGAAACAATCCCCTGACATATATGTATATATATATATATATATATATATATATATATATATATATATATATATATATATATATATATACAATTATAATTTAAGTAAAATGCAATGAAATGGGCCATGTATTTATGAAGAAATCTGACACAATAAAAAAAATAAAATATTTTATAAGTGCCCATGGCTGAGCAGTGCTCTAACAAGCTGAGTATGTTTGCCCGCAGGTGACCAGTGGTTTAACAGGTGTAATAGGAGTGCCCGGAGTTGAGCAGTGCTTTAACACGCTGAAAGTGTGTGCCCGTAATTGCGCAACATTTCACACAGCGTAATATGCGTGCTCATAGCCAAATAATGCGTTAACCAATGTAGCCTGTTTGCACAGAGCTGCGCAGCGCACCAACCGGCTTACCAGCGGGCAACGCTGAGCAACCTGTATCAAAGCCGCCTTTAAACAGACACACCTCCTAGCCTGTCTAGACAGTAGTAAAATAAAAAAAAAGCAATGCCCAGGCTCGAACCCAGGATACTGTGCATCATAGTCAAAGTACTGAACCACTAAGACATGACAGCTGTACTGAAAAATGCAGTATTAGCATATATATAGGAATGAATGGAAATAGAAGCATGACAAAGCAGGTTTTGTGAAGCTGATACAATTCCAAAATGGCCAATCACAGATAAGTGGGGGAAAAACGGCATATATAAGCCCCATAGGCGGGAATACACAGCATAACTGATTGTGGAACCTATTTGCAGTCAGGATGGCAGGTGTAGGAAAGGGTAGTCGCTTTCGAGCACAGAGGTGGGGTGTTGAGGAGTCCAAATACATGGTTTGGCTCCTAGTTCAGGATCATGAGGCTCAACTCATGCAGGGCCAGGTTCTGTGGGGTGCATATAAGGCAGAGGCATGGAACCGGTTGGCACATGATCTCACCAGTGCCACAGGCATACCAAGGACTGGTGAACAAGTCCATCACCACCATGCGGACCTGAAGAGACGGAAGCAGGACCAACTGAACTGTTGGATACAGGAGGCCCAGCAAATATCCAACACCCGACTACTGAGTAAGTATCCATGTAATTATGTATGTAAGGAATTATCCTAGCTGATATTATGGAGATGTATGTTCCAATATTACTTCATTTATATTACAGCTGCAGGTGTGCATTCCACGAATCGGCGAGCCTATGGTGATAGGCTGGAGCGGTTGCGCCACCAGGCAGGTTAGTAATTATATTTCTGTAATTGTTATACAATATAAGTGAGACAGCTTGTAAAAGAGTTCAGTGTAGTCACATATTAATAAAGTTCAAATAACACTAGAAGAAAGATTCTGCTAGTACTGTATGATTAGATAAGTGATGCAGCCTGTAATCCAGAAATAAAAAGTAAACAAGTCTGAAATAGTGATTACCCACCTGAAGTGTAATATCAGATAACCTGCAACAGCTGAAAATCAGTGGTAAACAAGCTAAAGATAATAGACATGTGTCAAATACATCCCCTTAGAAAATCTGCCATATGAAACAAGTGAGTCTGTTGGAAAGGATTATTGTAATCAGGTATGACATGTTAATAATGCCTAGAATAAAGTACCATCTTGAATTGTAAAAATAAAACAAGTGAGTGTGAGAAAGAGGTATGAATCGACCAAGAAAGCTGTTATAACTTTTGAATAAAGTATACTGCAGTCAGTACATAATGAAATGAATGAGACAGCTACAACCAAAAAGTGAAATGTTTGAAATAAAGTACTGAAGCTGGAATGTGTCTGACCCACAATTTGTATATGTTGCTGTACCCTTGCAATATGGAGATAGTATGGTTGTATGAAATAATGAACATCCACAGTTGTTTAGAGCCATATAAATGAAATGTAGCAGAATGCTGTACCTGAACATAGCCAGATATGAAATGTGTATGAATAAAAATGCAATGTATATTAATATAGCAGTAACAGTCCCATCACCAACATTCCTAAGGTTACATATAGGAAACTGTACTAAGACCTGTAGGGTATATATATCTGCAGCTACTAGAGATGTACAGCATATGTATATGTAGTTGAAGTTGTTAATGAAATATTTCTTTACCCTACCCTATATTCACAAATAATGCCATTCCACAACAAACTGGGTATGTGTATTCACAATCAATTCTTATGGACATTTGTCCTGTTGGTTCAAACATATTTGCATGTACGTTGCTGCATGTGCCCTGTTCACATATCCAAACCTGATGGCCTGTTGCCATCAATCGACCCTGCATGCTGTTGGATTGTGTACTGTTGTTCAAAATATGCATGTGTTATGCTTGCTGTTCAATGTTTGGAATTCACGGGTGTTTGGTTAATGGGAATACTGATGCATGCTGTTACAACTAATTTGGAATGGTATTGTTTGTTACTAACCCAAAATGTCATAAAATATTTCTAAACATAGGACAACAGGAAAGGTGGGTTCCAGCGGACCCACCTCTCCCACCTCAGCTGGCAAGTGCACCTGGCACTAGTGCCCAGGCCGGAACCTCCTCCGGTGGCCCTGTGCCACCTTCAGGTGGAAGCTCTGCAGGGGATGGGGCTCGTCCCCCCTCTGCAAGTGTGGCCAGAGGAGACCGTCCACTCACCCTCCAAAGTGTCAGGTCTGTGGTGCTTAGCGAGATCAGGCACTCTGTGCTTGAACCCCTACGCCAGCTTGAGGCTCGGGTGGCACAACTCATGGGTGTCCCTGCTGCCCGTCCTACACAGCCCCCAGCACAGCCCTGTCCTGGACTGTGAAGGCACAGTGGCAACTGCCCATGGGTGGGCATCTCAGTTCCACTGTTGCCATCTGTGGGCTCATGGGCTCGCGATATCCCAACATCCGTCCCCGTCAATTATGTTTCCCCCCCACATATGTCATACTCCGCCTCTGTATGCATCTTGTTTGTCTTGTCTGTCAACCTCCCCTACCTACCTCTCCAAATATACCTACTTCCTGTACCTCAAACTCCACTCTCACCTGAAAAAAAAAAAAAAAAAAAGGGCACTCTGTTCCTGCAAAAAAATTACGCCCCATACATAGCTGCCCATTTTGCAGACATGTCTGCTGGACATGTGAAGTGGTAATTACAATTGGCTGTAAAACATATTTTGTTGTCCTCACCCCTCTCTCAGGGGTGGATGGTTTCAAATTTCACACCAAATTAGAGACATATGCACAGCTGTTGCTGATAAAGAAATGGGCAACTATGGGCCTTTCCTACATCCTTCCTGCAAATCACAAGCTTGTTTTCCTACTGTCCTACCCTCTTTGTGCCCCCTTTTTCACCACTGTCCTATCCCCCCATTTTCTTTTCTTTCAAAGAAATTAGCATGGGTGTGCGCGAGAGTAAGCAATTTTAAGCAGTAGTAAGCGGGTGTGCTTGTGCTTAGCTAGCGTGTGTTGTGAAGCTAAGCGACAGTGCGCATGCGTGAGCTCCGCGCAAACCAGCGCTAACCCGCTTACAACTGCTTAAAAGTGCCTTGGTCACTCTGAATGACAAGGCCTGTAGTCTGCTCAGCAGCAAAATAAAATTCCTCTGTCAGTCTTGAACCCAGGACCTTGGAAACACTAGTCTGCATAACTTACCACTAAGCCATGACTAATACACAAGCAATTTGTACTGAAAGCAATATATCATGAAATAGTAGGACTGACTGTAAAGGGAATATAGGAAGGCTATTACACAAAGCTTTTCTTGTATCTTTACTGGCAATTCTTGTGGATTTGTATAACATTAGTGTGAGAAGAGAAACAGCCATGCTAGTCGGTAGCTAGTAGGTAATAATGTGACAGTAGCATCTTGCAAACCACACACACTATCAGAGCAGGATAAATGCTGCCATATTTGAACAGGTAAGAGGCCAGACCTTGCAACCGGGACTGATTTACAGGGATGTCCCTGATTTCAAAACAAATGTTAACTGTGCCCCACTGACTCCCTGTGAAATGTACTAACAGTAGGCAGAAAGGTGTTTTGTCCCACGTAAAGGTAACTGTCAACTACTGAAAGTATGCACTATGTGCATGTCAGAAATGGTGTATTAATACACATGCTCAAAATACCCCACAGTCACAACTGCAGAATATCTGACATATATCACAGGTGTATCCCACTGATATGGACCATTCCTTGAGGCTGATAAAAGATACACCTGAGAGTGAGTATCTGAGGCCTGCAAGTGTCACAACCTCACAGGCATATTATTCTGTCTGCTGTCACACAATTTGTGAATAGCTGTAAAATAGCTTCCACAAGCACACCCTCATGTAGGTGTACAACCCACAAATATCAAAGGAGGTATCCAACAAATAACAGAAGGATAGTATAGCAGTTTACAAGCACTGCATGTGCCTGCTATCCATAACTGTTGGTACAAAGTACAAGGTGCCACTACTGCTCAGCAGCAAAATAAAATACCCTTGTAGGTGTCAAGCCCCACACCTTGGCTAGACCAAACTGCATGCAGTACTACCAAACCACAACAATCATATGAGGAATTGCTGCTGAAAGTAATATAGCAAGCATTACAAAGAATGAATGTGAATGGAAAATAGGAAAGCCATAGCAACACATTCCAGTAAAGACACCTAGCAGGCCTTCAAGGAGTGAATGTAAAGGCTAAATAGTGAAGCCATATCAACAAATTGGAAGAGCCACTGCTGTAAACCAGTTACTCCACAAGTCCCACAGGAAAGCACATACTCCCATTTAAACAGTATTAGTATTATTAGGTGTCAGTTAACATACACACTGAGAATAATAAACTGGAGAAAGCAATAGTCAGGTGTCAGTACAACATGCATGTCAGTGCCTACAACACAGCCTGAAATATGAGAGACATACCAACCTTTACACTCACCAGCATGGTCCCCACCTTAAAAATCTGAAAGGGCCACGCCTACCTCACCTAACATTTTATAGCACTGTCCTGAAATCACAGTGAGAACTGCAATTACCACACAGCATACTACCTGCCTATGACACAATGCACACACAAATGTACTCATTGCAATACCAACTATGTGAGGTGGAATGAGTGTGCCACTGACTGTGTGCAAGGTCTGTAATGGTGTGATTGCTCAGCTTGACTTTGTGTCTGTCATGGTAGTGTGTGTCCTTGGTGTGAGGCCAGAGAAAGATTAGTCAGGTATTGGGATACAAACATACTACATTGCCATATGTTGTGCTGTGATTCCCTGTATGTGACTGTGGTGTAGGTATGGTTTTGGCAACAAAGACTGCGGTGCATTACCAGTGACATTTATACTGTGCATTGCATGCATTGCATGGGTTGACAATGTTCCCCATACATTACCTTGATACAAACCCCCAGTGTGAAGCTGTGCATTGGACCTCAAGCAGTGTGCCGACTGCTGGAGTATACTTGTTTGTTGTATGGAGTGTGTCAGGCACTGTCACAGAGTTGTCGGCTGAGCACTGATATGTGGTCATTTACATGTTTATCCCCCAATAGAC
Source organism: Protopterus annectens (assembly GCF_019279795.1). Lineage (NCBI taxonomy): Eukaryota > Metazoa > Chordata > Ceratodontiformes > Protopteridae > Protopterus > Protopterus annectens. The sequence goes on along the minus strand of NC_056746.1, from coordinate 1,441,829,363 downwards.
AGACAGATGCTATATATGGCAGTTCAGTGATATCACTACAATAGAGTTTTATGTGTGCCATATCACTTGCTCACATATTTTTCTTTTCCTTCCAGGGCAATGGTGCACCAGCGCAATCCCATATACTCTGCTGCAGAGGAAGAGGAGATAAACCAGAGCCTGGTGTGGGATTTTGCCACATTCTTTTCCTGCACCAGCCAGAACCAGCAGGAGAGGGCTGCACTGTGGCAAGACCTTGTCTACCGGGTAAATGACATAGGCATGCACAACCGGACATATGAGCAGGTACGCCATCACTGCAGTGATTTAATTAGAAATGTCCATCAGAGTGCGTCTGATATCCACAGGCAACAGCTTGCCACAGGTGGTGGGGCGGCTATACACCCCTCCTCACCAGAATGGAGGGGCTCCTCCTAAGTGTTGTGGCTCCAGCCCAACAACAACATCCGCACACATGTGTAATGATGGAGGCTGGAGCCACCCAGCAGGAGGACTTGGAGTGTGCAGGTAACATGCCATATCTATAGCTGACTGTTCTCTACACTGGTACTTTCTGCATGTGTGAGTTGTGTACTGTGTTTGTAGCTATTATCCTGGTAATTATTGTGCAAGAGTGATATTCTCAATATCGGCAGTAGACCTGTGAAAGCCAACTGTTGTACGACTGAACTGTATCATACTCACAGTATCAATGGCACAGTTGTGCCCACTGACAATGAATGTCTTATTTGTGCAGATCCCTCTGGTGTAACAGCAAGGCAGCCAATACATGCTGGTGAGTGTGTAATAACATTCATTTAATACTTATGATAGTAATAGTAATAATACCCTAAAATGGTATTGCTATGTGTGTGATTGCAGGTGTGTCTGTGTGTGTGTATCTCATGTACTGAGGAGTGTGCATGTGTGCATGTGTAGTAACATTGTGTGCACATTGTAAACTGTGTTTCCTGTCTTCTTCTCATAGGTTCTCGTGCTGCTCTGGTGGTGTGCAGCAGGAAACCTGAATCTGCTGCTGGGGATAGTGATAATGATGATATCTGTGTAATGGCACAAGGAGGTGTGCCAGGGTCTGTTGTTGGTCAGCCAATCGACAGTACACAGCTGTCAACCCCATCAATGCGCACAGTCATCCTGCCAATACATCCATTGTCACCAATATCCCTAGGTGATGGACAGCATACAGTGGGCATTGACCAGGGTAATGTGATATCAGTGGCACATGCATCCCCTCACAGCAGCCATGGCCAGAGTCATGACATGGTACCACACAGGCAGATGTCCAGGGGTTCTCGTGGGAGCATCCGTGGTTGTACTGCCCCTGTCAGACGTGTCCACAGAGGTCTTTCAACCTCAGCTATGTTCCGGGTTGTAATGCAGGCACAGTCACATATGGAACGGTACACCAGACAGGGTCTGAGGGAGCAGAGACACATCGCACTGCTATGAATGACACTATGCGTGACGTTGCTGCTGCCATCCATAATTTCACAGAGGTCATTGACAGACGTTGGGGGGACACATTAGATCTGTTCCACAACTACATGTCCATGAGCCAGGGCAACGCAGGGTGGTTGAGGCATTGATGTGGATAAATGCCAGCAACAGCAGCAGCTGGCAGTCGTCGTGGACAACAACAAACCCGCGGCCGCTCCCATAGTGCCAGTACCAGCCCCAGCAATGCTGGGTCTGTGCTGTCATCAGACCACCATAGGAGACCATGTGCACGTGGCTCTGGACAGTCCCAGCAGGGACATGTCTCCAGTCAACAACCACCTGCTTCTGATGATAGTACCCAGTCTGGCTTAGTACCTGATACTGTCCGTAGCACCCCTGCCAGGCACAGGTACCATGTCCGTGCCAGAGACAGTGATCTGTACGACCTGGCAGGTACAATCTGTGGCTGTCCACAAACACCCGTATATGGCGGCCACAAGGTGGAGCTGTGTACATGCATACACACATGCATAATGCTAACACCTAGGGCTAACACATACACGCACACACTGCATCAACATTGCCCCATCTTCTACGTTTGTCCCTCACTAACACACACACACATACATGTCGATTGGTTGTATCAGTGGCAGACTCAGGCATACCAAGTACACACCCTGTGCATATGATGAAACTGTGCCACCTCCTGCAATCTGTAACATCGATGCAGGACCGGTTAACATGGTGCTGATGCACAGGGTGCCTACATAGATGTGTAGTAATATTATCATGTTGTCAACTGTACAGTGTAATGATATCATTGTGGGTATATCCCAGCATGCCTGATACATTAACAGTATGATTGTCATTGTATTGTTTGGTACACCCTAGTGTAATGTCTGCACATCTTTGCATTCTGCTGGTAAGGCTGTAAACAGAAGGCCACCTACATAGGTAGCACAGGGGATAAGAAAATGGAAGTTATGATACTCAATGGTGGACATGTAAACCGCAAGATGCATGCAGTACAACCTCTACTCTGCATGGAGAATGTTGATATCTGTGCAGTAATAGACAACAGGTTCAAGGCTCCCAAGAGCACCCGAGCACTACCAGATTACACCTCATACCATGCTTGACAGCCCCAAAACACACAACTAACTATGACAGGAGGTGAGTCTCATTAAATGTCAGGGATACTTTGGTGGCAGGACAGGTAGCATACAACCTACTAAGTTGGGGAATGCTGATTGAGGGCTCAGTGTCTGTCATTATAAATGTGTATTAGTTCTGGTTTAAGCACTTGTGCTTCAGGCCAGTTATTTGACATTACAAAGGTTCATGGTCTGCACTCTTGTGGGAGGAGAGGCTGGACTCTGCCCATCTGAGCTGGGAATTTCTGGCTAAAGGCTTATAGTGCCTGCATATTTGAACTGTTTCTTACTGAAATTGGTACACCTTGCTTGCTGTAGCATAACCTAGATCCATGCCTGCTGATTGTAGCTTTGTTTGTATGCTTGTTTGCTTGTTATTTCCCTGAAACACTAATTCTACCTGAAACACAGCTTTACAGCACCTCTGTGGATCCCTAGTGGCATGTGCATTGCTTACTGTATGTATGTCCTTGTTTCACTTGACAGAAAGTTAGTGTTTGTCATTTATGCAATTAAGTTACCTGTAACACATTGCATTTGAGATACCTGGCACTTGCTCACTAAAGCATTTATATATGGCAGCGATAACAAATTAAAAGCACTACACCCTCACAAACTCACCTTGTGTACCTTGTTCCCCATTGGCCCTTTTTGTTGTTAATTATTAAGGAATTCCCAATACTATCCTAGCATGTTCAAAGGTCAGTTGTCAATCTCCTCCATGGTCCAGCTGGTGAATCTGGGAATCTAGAGGCAATGTTACAACTGCCTCATTTACACAGTCAACCCTCTCCTCCTCCCAACAAATTCCACCACATGTGAGAGATGCAACCATATATCCAAACTGCAGGCTAAGCTCTCTCAACTCAGTACTGGCAAAACCTGTCAGGAGGAGAAGGAAACCACAGTCACTACAATTCCAGTCTCACATAGACCTACCACGACAGCAATCCAAACAAATAAACACACACAAACATACTCGGAGTCTCTAAATAAAGGTCTGCCTATGCAGCAGACACCTCCAAAGCAGACACACAAGCAACCGCTACCCCAAAACAGAACGCATGCAACACATAGCTCACAAAGCCAGTGTGCCGAACAGTCACAGCATGTAAGGCTAAACAACATACCTGCTACACTTGTGATGGGTGCCTCTATCGTCAGGTACACTGATGTCCCACTCACCAGGCTGAACAAGGAGAAGGTCACGGTGAGATGTCTGTCGGGCGCTATGATCTGCTGCATAACACAAGCACACGGGTCACTCCAAGGCATGTACAAATATGACTCAGTCAGTGTCCATGCCAGTGAGAATGACCTGAGACGTACCTCCCTGGACTACTTGATGAGAGACATAGAGGAGCTCTCTGAGCATGTGGCCCAGACTGGTATGACCCTGACCTTGAGTAGCATCTTACCCTCACCAAGAATGATGCCGCAATATGTAGACAATATGATCAATTCAGACAATTGGCTTATGTTTCAGTGTCATTCAAAGGGGATCCAATGCTTGTCAGCCTGGGATGACATGCTCGACAAGCCACACTGCTTTGCTAGGGACAGCTTGCACCTGTCACCCATGGGCTTTCGGTTATTGACAAAGGCTCTTGATACACCCATAGTGCCTTTTTTAGGCAAGGCTCAACAGACAAGACCACCTCCATAGTTATCACAAGGGATAGGAAACTAATAGTAATGCTACTCAACGCCAGCAGTGTAAACCTCAAGATGCATGTACTGGAAACTGTCCTTAGCATGGAGAACATCAATATCTGTGTAGTAACAGAATCCTGGTTCAAGGCCCCCAAAAGCACACCAGCACTGGCAGGTTATACCTCATACCATGCTTGTCGGCCACATAACTTGGACCGAAACAGAACAGGAGGGGGAGTATCAATATTCATCAAAGATACACACACCTCCAGATTGGTGGCACAGCACAAAGCATCAGAGACTATCCATGTGCAACTAACAGTGGGTAAGACTGCCTTCCAGTTCATAGCCTGGCACACACCACACTCCCAAACCCAGGTAACCCACTTGGCCTACTTAAGAATACATGAATATCTGCAGGTGTCTCCAAACAACAATATATTGGGCAGCTTCATTTACCCACACATAGACTGGGAGCTTACTGTAGCTCCAACACACTAGGTGTAAAGTTCCTAGAATCCATACACTCAATTGCTATGGAACAACTTGTTACCACTCCCACAAGAGGGGAAAACATGCTGCACCTGTTCATCACCAACATGTGGACTATATGCTCCAGACCAGAAGTGTATCCCTCGCTGGTAAGATGACACCATAGACTACTCTCACTGTATATTCACATACCAAATGCAGCCCCTGCACAGAAAACCACAGTCATAAAGCTGTGTAATGCAAATTACATGTATTCACATGAGGCAGGCTTCACACATGGGAACTATTTCAGGTCACAGGTACATATGTCTATGTGGCACACACATACCTCATGTGTGCATTGACATTACTGATATGATCTATGTCATACAATATTAAAAGCAACACTCCACACACATGGACAAACTGTGACAAAAACATACATGGCATTTGTAAGATTCAAACCCCTACCTAATTATGTTATGACACTTGAGAGAAATGCATTAGCAGAGCACGCTATTCGCATTTCTAGGAAGCTGTTCTTCTCCTGCTGTACTTATAGGGTGCTGACATCATCAGTGTTTAGAAAGAGGAATGTGCATCATGCAGTGTGTTCTTGTAGTTGGCAAAAGGGACATTTCTTTCACACAGACTTGCACACACACTAACCCCTCTCATTCAAACACACACACTGAGCATTTGCAGGATTCAAATCCCTACCTAACTATGTTATAACACTTGTGAGATATGCATTAGTGGAGCGCGTTATTCAAATTACTGGGAGGTTTCCTTTCTCCTGCTGTTCTTATAGGGTGCTGACATCATCATTGTTTAGAAAGAGGAATGTGCATCATGCAGTGTGTTCTTCTAGTTGGCAAAAGGGGCACTTCTTTCACACACACTAACCTCCCTCACCCAAACACAGACTAATCATTTGCAGGATTCAAACCCCTACCTAACTATGTTATGACACTGGGGAGAGACGCATTAGCAAAGAAAGCTATTCAAATTAATTGGAGGTCTCCATTCTCCTTCTGCACTTATAGGGTGCTGACATCATCAGTGTTTAGAAAGAGGAGTGTGCATCATGCAGTGTGTTCTTCTAGTTGGCAAAGGGACATTTCTTTCACACAGAATTGCACACACACTATCCCCCCTCACCCAAACACACACACACACTGAGCATTTGCAGGATTCAAACATGGATTTGACATTGCAAATTCAACCCCTGGGATCTCCACTGTGTCCCTGCTTGACGGAGGCACAGCACACTAGCCTGAAAATGTGCCTTCTGTGACCTACTTTACAGAGGCACAGTAGCCTACTGTACTGGGGAGGCAGATGGCAAGCACACTCTGGCTAAGCTTGTATTCCCTAGGGCAAACAGCCTAGTATTGACCTCTACACCCATATGTTTAATTTTCAGATGCACAATACTTGTTGCTGATAAACTGTTTGCAGGTCTTTATTGCCATAGCTTTCCCTGTTTCTATGTACAACTTGTGTATCTGTGGAAGATGTTTGAATATGTGTGGGATCCACTATTTAACTTATGTCTCTGTAGTCATTTAACTGTGTGCACTGGGCAGATTGCTGTATTGTGGTTGGTTCCTGGTTTAACACATACAAATACCAGATATGTGTGGCCAACTGCTAAACTGAGACATGGCCTAAGTGTGTGAGCATGCCCAGTTCAGGCATATTCCATGGCTTGTTGCCTGACATATGTCTCATTTATCAAAGTGTGCGAGCATGCCCAGTGTGTGCTTTCCATATGTTGAGATCTGCAGTCCACCATATTTGTGGTTGTGTGTGAACTTCAACAATATTTCACATTTATAGTTGTGTGTTGGGAGTCATGTTGTGTATATACTGCCCAACTGCTTTGTGTCTGAACCTGACAGGGATTATACTGTGCCTGATGGGTTTCCATGGGATGGTTTGCATACAGTTGTCAACATCCTTTCATACTGACCATACACTGTAATATTGTATAGTGTACTGGTTCAGTACTTTCACTGTGGTGGACAGTATCCTGGGTTTCAGTCATATCACTGCTTTAAATATTCATAGTGAGTACACCAGACTGGTTAAGGGCCAGTTGTGCACATATGACCATGCTGCATTTTGGTCGGATATGGACTACTTAAACCAGGCTTGTCGAACATTGGTAGTGTATTCCACAACTTGGGTGGACATTGACAAACACTAGCAATGTGGCCTATGCCATTTCTACTGCTAGTCAGAGAGTGTGTTTGTCCTTCAACACACATTGTAACTGGATTTTGACATGACATATTTCAAGGTTAGTATACTATGCCTCTGTCTACCCATGACATAACAGTGATACCCAGGGTAAACCTACCATCTCCCATCCACTCATCATGATTCCTGTTGAGGAGAGTCAATGAGGGACTCTCTGGCTAACCTGTACTGGGAGTTTACTCAAGAGTGGAGTGAGCTTCTGGGTTATGGATCAATCACTACAGCATGTCCTATGTATGTCAGTGCTGGGGTTCAGGTCTCTCATGTGCATAGCTCACTGGCATTCAGATTGTACAAGGTGCAACATGTTCATTGATTCCGGCTTGGACATGGCTTTATACATCAGGCACAGATTGCCTCTGGGCAGGCAGTATGGCACTGTGTGGAGGTGCAGTTTGTTTAATCAGGCAACACATGGCATCTGTTTGAGCTCTTTGATCCTCCTGGTGGGATACTTTTGGGGTCTTTCCAGTTGCTGGAGGTGTCTGCTGAGGTACATCCCACAGGGGCCATTGTACTGAATTGTGAGGCAGATGAAGGATGACTGAAGAGGCATGATGACCTCCCCTGATCTAGATCTGACTACCTTCATGATTAGGTGGGTATATGGTATGTTTCTGTAACCACTACAGCCACATGGTTGTCAAATGCAAGATATCTATCAAATTGTGTCCCCAGGTCTCTTATTACTTCTAAAGTACTTCATGGGTTAACACCTATGTGGTAATAGGTGGGCACTTACAGTTTATCCACAGGGGATGACTATACACTTTTCTGCAATTAGCTTGATGACATGGCTCTGGCACCAGTTGTCTGTTTAAATGTGGCCCTTTTGTAGGATGCTTGTGTCAGCTGGAGGGTCACATAAGGTGCCCAGTTTGTAGTCCTCTGCAAACTTGTTCAGACACAGTCCTTCCATGTTGGCCTGTACCTATGGGAAATATATACCATACAAGGGAGGTCCCAGGACTGAGCCTTGTGGGATGCCAGTTGTAGCTGGTTTGTAGTCTGACATGGCTGCAGCATGTCTGACGATGTCAGTTCTGTCCTTGGGCTGATTTGCAACCCATCTATTGACATAGGGGTTTATATTTAAGCTGGTGAGCTTATCTATAATGAAGACGTGGGGTATTGTATGGAAGGCTTTTGCAAGGTCCAGATAGGCTGTGTGGACCACATTCCCCTCATCAATGGCCTTGATGACTGTTTCAAATGAGTCAAACATGTTTAAGGGGCAGGATCTGCCCTTAAGAAAGCCACGCTGGGTAGGGTCCAGTGTCTGTAGGTCCCCAATATCTTTATTTCTGAGGTCCATGATGATCCTTTCCATAGCTTTGCAGACCAAGCTTGTCAGGATCCTGGGGTGATAGTTTGCAGTATCCATTGAGGCAGCACCTTTGTGGAGAGGGACCACTGTTGCTGTACACTGCTCTTTGGGTACATATCCTGTGGTAAGGCTGAAATTGAGCAGTAGTGTTATTTGGCATTCCATTCTTCTTGGAGTTCATGTTGGACACAGCCCAGGACACCATCTCATGCCATTGATGCTGTGTGTTTTGCTTTGAAGATGCTGCCTGTTACCTCAGCATCTGCAATGTCAGGGGGCCAGCACTCTGCTGGGATAGATATTTGTCATTTTGGGGGGGGGGGTTTGCACTGAACCTGTCAGGTTGGATGTTGGCAATGTGTGTGGGTTTGGTATATTGTTTGTAATATTTGGTAATTCAGAGCATATCTGTGAATTCCCAACAAGGTTCCTACCATCATTTAAGACAGCCTTGTGATTATCCTTAGTGTCCTGTACAATTTGTATCTCCATAGATTCATAGGTTCATACTGGGCTATCTGCCCTAGTGCATTTATCAGCCTAGCCAGAGTGTGTGTGGCTTTTACCACCCCTTGCTATGTGAGTGTTATGCCCATTTAGGGTTTACTTTATTGTGCCTCTGTCTAGATGTGACACACTGAAGACCCCCAGTGTAAATCTATGATCTTCCATCCACTTGGCAAGATTCCTGTTGAAGAGACTCAGTGAGGGGCTCTGCCTAACATGGAGTGGGATTCTGTTATAGAGTGTAGGGAGCCTCTAGGTTATGAATCTGTCCCTCCAGCACATCCTATTTATTTATGTGTTGAGGTTGACATCTGTCGTTCTCGCGGCTCTGATGGATTTGGATTTTCTGAGGTGGAGCATGTCCATCAATTCTGTATTGGACATGACCTTGTACATCGGGCATACAGCGCCTCTGAGTATGCAGTATGTGACTGCATACAGCTGGGGTGTTGTCAGCCAGGCAGCATATGACAAATGTTTGACACCTTTTATCCTCTTGGTGAGGTAATTTTGAGGTCTTTCTAACTGTTGCAGGTGTCTGGTACGGTACATCCCAAATGGGGCATTGTACTCAATTATGGGCCTGATAAGAGAAGAATATAGGGGCACAATGACCTCTCTTGATGTAGATGTGAATCCTTTCATGATAAGGTGGCCAGTATAGGTGGTCTTCCTAGCCACATTGGCAATGTGAGTGTCGCATGTGGGGTTACTGTCCACTTGTGTCCCTAAGTCCCTGATTACTTCTTCCATACGTAATAGATTACCACCTATGTGGTGATTTGTGAGTACCTTGTTTGGTATTTGGGGAGACATTCATACTCTCCAGTGTCCTCAGGGAGGCTGAGTGGTGTTCCTGGGTCTGAGAGGGTGGTCTGTAGCATGCTACAAACTGTACAGTGGTTTTTCCTACAGTTAGTTGCACATGGATGGTCTCTGATGCTTCATGCATTGTCAGTAACCTGGATGTGTGGGTATCTTTGCTGACTATGGATACTCCACCTCCTTTTGTGGTTTGGTCCAGGTTTTGGGGCCGAAAAGCATGATATGAGGTATAACCTGGTAGTGCTGGAGTGCTCTCAGGAGCCTTGATGCAGCTTTCCGTCACTGCACAGACATCAATGTTCTCCATACTGGGGAGGGCCTCGAGAGCGTGCATCTTGTGGTTTAGACTTCTGGCATTGAGCAGCATTACCCTTATGTTTTTTCCACTTATGTTTTCTGGGGAGGTGGGTTTGTCTTTTCAGCCTTGCCTACAAAAGGCACTATGGAGGTGGCAAGAGCCTTAGCCAATATCCAGACACACAGGGATGACAGGTGCAAGCCATCCCTGGCAAAGCAGCGTGGCTTGTCAAGCATTACATCCCAAGCAGACACACATTGTATCCCCTTGGATTGACACCAGTAATTGAGCCTATTGTTAAAGCTGATCATACTGTGTTTGTACTGTGGCATCATTCTTGGTGGGGGTAGGATGCTGCTCAGGGTCAGAGTCATACCGGCCTGGCCTACATAATCGGAGAGCTCCTCTATGTCTCTTTACATGTAGTCCAGGGAGGTATGTCACAGCTCATTCACACCAGCATGGACAATGACTGAGTCATATTTGTACTTGCTTTGGAGTGACCTGCATGATTGTGTTATGTGGCAGATTGTAGCAGCCTACAGGCAGCTTACTGTACCCTTTTCCTTGTTCAGTCACGTGAGTGGGACATCAGTGTGTCTGACTATGGAGTCACCTATTACAAGTGTATCAGGCATGTTGTTTGTCCTTACGGGATGTGACTGTTTGGCACACCGACTTTGTGTACTATGTGTTGCATGTGCTATGTTGGGGGTAGTGGTTGCTTGGGTGTCTGCTTTGGAGGCCTCTGTTGATTTGGTGGTTTTTAATTAGAGTCTCCAGGAATGTTTTTGTGTGTTTATGTCTTTGGTTTGCAGTTGTGATAGGTCTATGTGAGTGGGTTTGTGGTGTGTGTGGTTACCTTCTCCTCCTGACTAGTTTAGACAGTACTGAGTTGAGAGAGCTCAGCCTCCAGTTTGGAGACGTGCTTGCATCTCTCACATATATTTGTATTTTTTGGGGGGAGTAGGGGGGTGTCTGTGTACATGGGGCAGGTGTAACATTGCCCAAGATTCACAGATTCAACTTGTTGTAGCTGGCCTTAGTGGATTTTATGACTGGCCATATTTTATTGCCATAATACTGATCAGAGATTACTTCCCTTTTTGGGTTTGCTCTATCATGTGGTGACTTCCTCATTCTCTTGCATGGTTTGGTAATGGCTGTGGTCCACCATGCCAGATGCCTGTGTGTATGGTATTGGGCCTTGGTTTTATTTGGGATTGCATAATCCATGCATTCCTGACTGTGTTCATAGAATGCATTTATAAAGGGTTCTGAGGTGTGGCCCATATTTTCCACAAGCACAGGGCCTTTAATGGATTCCACATCAGTTTGGAGGAGTGCAACATTTTCTTTATACATGTTTTTCACTGTGGTTTTCTGGCCAGGGACTGTGGCAGGATGTGAATATCCAGTGTGATTACTCTATGGTCTGATCTTACCAGTGAGGAATACACTTCTCATCTGGCCATAGAGTACCCATGTTGCTGATTATCACATCCAGTATGCTTACCCCTTTTGTGGGAGTGGTACATTGTTCCTGAGCATTTTGGTTTATGAATTCTAGGAACCTTTGGCCTAGGGTGTTGGAGCTCGGATAATGCTCCCAGTCTATGTTTGAGTATTTTCAGTCACCCAATATAATGCTGTTTGGAGAGCTAGATATTTCCATGTGTTCCAACGTAGGCCAAGTGCAGTTCCTGGCATTAGGAGGGTAGTCTGTAGCAGGCTATAAACTGGCAGGCAGTCTTAGCCACTGTTACTTGAGCATGGATAATCCATGCTGCTTCTTGTTGTTGTACCAACATGGGGGTGTGGTTATCCTTGACAATTATTGCTACTCACCCTCCTTTTGTAGTTTGTTCCATGTTTTGGGGCTGTAAAGCACCATATGAGGTGTAACCTGGTAGTGTTAAGGTGGTCTTGTGAGCCTTAACCCAGTTTTTTGTTACAGGACAGATATCAACATTTTCCATGCTGAGGGGAGTTTAGACTGCATGCATCTTGCAGTTTGGACATCTGGCATTGGGTAGCATTACATCTAGGTTCTTATCCCTTGTGATACCTATGGAGGTGGGTTTGTGTTTTGAGCCTTGCCTATTCAAGGCACAGTGGGGGTGACAACAGCCTTTGCCAGTATCCTACAGGCCAGGACTGATAGGTGCATGCCATCCCTAGCAGGTGAAGCATCGGGTCCTGCTCAGCATGTCATCTCAGGCTGGCACGCATTGGATCCCTTTTGACTAACGGCAATACTTAAGCCAATTATTGTAATTGATCATCTCGTCTTCATATTGTGGCATCATGCTTGGTGAGGGTAGGATGTTAGTCAGGGTCATCATGTTTGCATATACTACATGGTGTTATATTGCTTAATACATGGCAATGATGCCTCAGGTGGTGCTGCAGGGCTGTCTATGTTGGATGCACATACTACACTCCCTGTACATGGTTGATAGCAGGTTGTGTCAACTTAGGCATCCCTTTTACTATATGTGTGAGTCAGAGAGAGGTATCATTTCCTGGGTTCCTACTGAGCCAGTGTATGTGCTATGCATTGTCGGTTTGCCAAGGCCAAGGCATACTGGGCATGCATCCTTCTGCCTACTGGGGCAGGCTCAGGTTGTTCCTCCTCTGTGTCACGCTCTGCCTGTGCTTGGCTTGACAATGGTGGGGGGCTGTTTGGCCCAGCCCTATGTTGGTCCTGCTGCAGCTGTTTTCGCAGAATCATATTATGTAGCATAGCACATACCATGATGATTTGGGTACATGTAGTTGGTGAGTACTGCAAGGCTCCACCAGATGTGTCCAGGCACTGGAACCGTGACTTGAGCAGCCCAAACACACGCTCGATTACATTTCGTGTTTGTGCATGTGCCTCATTATGGCGTTCTTGTTCAGGTGTGTGTGTGTTTCTGATGGGTGTCATCAGCCACGGCTCCAGTGCATAGCCAGCATCCCCCACTAAGTGACCATGTGGGATGTCCCCATTGGCAAATGTCTGGTACAGCTGCGTCAAATGCCATATATGGGAATCATGGTAGCTTCCAGAGCAGCCAACACACACATTCATTATTATGCCCTGGGCATCACACACGACCTGGCAGTTGATGGAGGGGAAGCCCTTGCGGTTAATGTAGGCCCTACCCCACTCTCCGGCTGGTGCTTTGATGCGTATATGCGTGCAGTCTATTGCATCCACTACCTCAAGGTATTCCGCTATTTGCTGGAAGAGATGCATATTGCTGGCCAATACCTCACGGGAATTGGGGAAATATACATGCTCACTGACATGTTCTGACATGGCATCCAGGAACTGGTGCAGTACCCTGGATGCTGATGCCTGTGATATCCCCATCATATCACCAGTTGGTCTCTGGAAGGTACCTGTTGCTAGTATTCTTAGGTCAACACATACCTTGGTTTCCACTGGGATGGGTTCCCCTCTGTTCGTTCTGTGTGTGAGGCGTGGCCTGCACAGCTCAACAATTTGCTGCAGGAGGTCTTTGTCCACTCTATAGCGCTCCACTATCTCCAGCTCATGTAACCCCTGGTAGGTGACCCTGGGCCTGTACACTCTTCTCTGTCTCCTCACTGTGAGTTGTCTGGCAGCATTTGCATAGTCACCACCCTCAGCAAGTTGCATATGTCTCCTTATAACAGCTATGGTAGCCCCTAGAATTTTTGGTCTGAGTGAAGCTTTTTCAGTTTTCACTTCTAGTAGCTTACTACTATGTTGCAGTGTCTCTTGAGAGAAACATTCTGCACTGTTGTTTGCAGAGTTTTAAGTGCTGGGCTGGGCTACTGTTCTGCCTGTGTAATTGCCTGCTTCTGATTGTTTTCACCTGCTTCCTACTATTTTCCATGCTTCCTTTTTCCCTTCTGTTTCCTCAGGGGGGAACAACGCTCATACCAGCATAACCATGCTCACAGCGGCTAACACGCGCGCACACATGCTTAGACAGACTAGAATCTGCTTATTTGGGTTAAAATGCGCACACACCAGCGCAAACAAGCTTACAGCTGTTTAAACAGGCTCCTACATGCTTAGTCTGCCTTAAACATGCGCACTCACGCTTACACGCGCGCACTCTATCTTACTCATGCCTACCAGCGCGCACACACGCGCATGCACGCCCAGCAAGAAACTGTGGTGTTATCCATAGTGTACACCTTCCATTTCTTTGCTTTCCCATGCCTACTTGTTGACATTCCTCTTTCCATGATGTGTGACTGACAGCTTTCACATGCCACAGTGCTCCAATGAGCTGCATTCCTTTCATACATTCCCCCCTTTGATGTCACCTATCTCCTGCTCTGTTACTCCCCCTTATCCTACTCCTACACTGCACAGATTGTGCTCATTTTCTATGTAACAGTGCGATTCACTATCCTACCACTCATTTACATAGGATTGCCTACTAATGCTTAGTTACGTGTCTTACACTCCGCTTCCCCCCTTAGCAACCCTTACTCAGTGGCCATGTTGTTTTACCCTGCTGTTCCCTTCCATTGTATACTCATGCTTTGCATAAACCCACATTTGTGAGTTTAATATTTTTATTTATTTTTTTTATAGCGCAGCCCATTTGCGCGATGCTGCCCTACGTTTAAACATTGGCGATCGCCGAAAAAAAAATTATTTTTATTTCATGTTTGCATCAGGGTACGTTGCCAGTGGCCACATATTTGGCCATTGGCATGCTGCCTGCGACATTTGCAACCTTTATTTGGAGCTGACAAGGCTCCATTGTGTTATTTGCAGAACAGTACTCAGTTATCAACTGAGTACATTTCTGCAGATAACACGGCTCTTACACGGGCAGGTTTCTGCTTCCTGGATCGCAAAATTACCTCATTTGCATGCCTTTCAGCTGCCAGTGAGGTAATTAGCATATCCACACCCTGCCCATGTAAGAGCCGTTTTAGATGCTCTCTTACACACACATTCAGGCTGTTCCTGGATCGCGATGGCTGCATGGAGTCTTACACTACTCTTAGACTCCATGCAAGCCATCATGAATCCTGCCCCATGTTTATAGCATTCATGAGATGTACAACTAGAAGAGCCTTGTTTCAAACTGCTAGTCCTAGTTACTGTCCCCACTTCTAACCAGGGACTCACTTAAAGCCATTAAGAACCTTGGGGATGCTGCTGCAAACAATCAGCAACTGAAAACAAAAGTTCTGGCTTGGGAGGAGGTTTTACTTGAAGCATATTTTATTTATTTAACACTTGTTTATGAGGAAAGTCCAACTGGGACAAGGCCCATTTTCAGCACTGGCCCAGGGAGAAACTCTCCAGACACATGTCTTTAGAACATGGGAGGAAACTGGAGGAAACTCACGCAAATGTTGGGAGGACATGCAGACTACACACAGAGATCACTCCAGCTGAGAATCAAACCTGAGAACCTCTTGCTGTGAGGCAGCAATGCTAACCACTGCACCAACCATAGTTACTTGCTTCTCATAATCGCATGTGCATGACTACATATATATCTTGAAGTTGTAGCTAGACGTTATTTAAATAATGCAGTTCTAAACTTCTTGACTGTAGAGAACTTTAAACGAACACTCAATAGCAATGTAAACAATAGGCATTCCAGACTGTAATTATTTTAAAAAGATAACTATTTTAATAGAAAGTCTGTCGTTAGTTGAAATTGCAAACCCCAAGTCAGGCTTGCATGCACCAAGGATTAATAATAAGCCCTCTTTTAAGTACTTTTCTTTATCTGCAAATATGAAAAAAAAATTGATTTGGTTTGTTTTAAATGTATACAAGTAAGCATAGCACATTGCTGCACAGTTAATAACAGCTATACTGCACCTGTAAAAATTATTAAAGTTAGTCGGAAAGTTATACCTGGAAGTATGCCTGTGAAATATAAAATACTGAACTTTTAACTACTAATACTATGTAGTCTGCTGTTTACCCCATGCTGCTACTAAAAAGAGAAGCAACGGGTTGCTGCCTTCTGGGAGCATAATATGTTTGTAAAAATAAAACAACCAATCAGAAACAGTAGTATGTATATGCAGCATAATTACATTGGTTAAATCACATAATGTAAGCATAAACCAATTAATAAAACATCTAAGTTATATGTGTAGTTTGAAACAAAAGTGAGTAGCCTATAATAGGCAGAAATGCAAACCATTCTAGGTAAAATATTGCACCCAGTATTGTTAGTACTAGATGTAACGCATAATGTGATAATTGATCAATCTTTTCCTCAATGCAAAGAGCTATACAATATATAAATCTTGCACTGTGGATATAATGCCAGAAATACATATCCCACCCTTGAAGAAGGTAGTATAGGGCTAACAAACAGAAATGGAGCTAAGATTTCACTCTGAATGGAATGGTAGATAAGAATGATATTGAGTCTTGCCAAAAAACTCTAGTTGTTAAATTTATGAAAGAGGCCGATGTGAAGAGTCACAGGGAAGGACCCTTAGTTAAGGAGACACTAAGAAAAGTAGGTTTTGAAACTAAAGAATAGGCAGGTGAATCTCATACTGAAGGAAAGTGGAAAGGACCTGAACATCGCTCAGACATATGATACTGTGTTATTCAATATAGAGCAGGACATGTATGTATTTATTAATTTGACTGTGAACAGGTAGAGGCTTGAGGAGAAAAGCTCTAAGGTAACATTTAATGCAATTAAATTTTACAATAACACAATTTATAATGCAGTTTCAGTGAATACATAAAGTAACAGTCAGTATAATATATGTATTGTATTAATATTCACAAACATTAATATATGTACTGTTGTACTGATATTCACAAACATTAATATACATGTACTGTATTGAGAATTTACAGACAGAGTGGATTATAAGACATGTAGGAGTAATTTAAGAAATACAATAGAGTGAGGTGTTACAGGGGATAAGCAAGTATTAATTGAGAAATAGAGATGGAATAGTAATTTGCTTGTATTATTTATAAGTAGGTATAATTGTTTAAGAAGTACAATAATATGAGGTATAATAAGGGAATAAGCTAGTAAAGTAATAAAAAATGTGATGAAGGGTTTTAGTAGAGCTATATCCCTGATGAGGAGCAAGGACAAAGCCAGGAGGCAGACAAGTCTTAAAGTAATGGTTTGAAAAGATAGTGTGGGATTGACCTGATTTTATATAGGAATTCTGTTCCAAGTTCTAAATACACTATTGGAATAGAAACTGACCCCAGCGGTATATAATATATCATTGTTTCAAGATTTAGTACAAGACCGCATATTGTCCCCCTACTTATTCAATCCATATACTGAATACTTCATGTGAAATGCCGATTAAATAAATCAGATGCTATAATCAAATTGCTAGGAGAAATCTTAATATCCTCAAATATGCAGATGATGTAAATCTGATGGTTGAAAGTAAGGAAGAGTTTAAGATCCTGACGATGAAGGTGAAAGTGGAAAGATATGAAAAATGTGGAGGCTCGGCTTCATGATCTCTGCAAGTGGTGATTCACATGAAATTAAAAGATGTACGGGAAACCTATGGCTAATTTGGATAATAATTTACAAAGCAAGGACCTTGCATTATCAAAAATGACTAATTCAATATCTGTCTGACTGTAAAACATGAAGAAAGAAGAAAGAGCACAATAAGATTTTCATGACCTTGAAAGTAGAAATCATTTTAATATGAACACTTTTTTTATCTTTTACACAAAGTTCATCCGAATGAATGCATCAATCAAAACATTGTTTAAACATAACATTAACAATTAAATTTCTATTTAAATAGAACATTAGAAAAAATATGTAACCTATCATCAATTAATCGTTTTGAGCAATTTTAAAACACTTCTTTCAACACTAAATCATTAATGACCAAGAAATAAAAAAGGATTTTAGAAACAAAATAAAGTGGCAATTAAATTTAAGTATTCTATTTAAACAGAATTTTAAATTATAGTGTAGTCGAATCTGTCTCTCCAGCTGTAATATATGGCCATAAGGGTTAGACTGTAAATAAGGCTGTTTGCAGGAACATAGCTGATTTTGAACTGTGGTAATGGAGAAAACGTCTTATAATTCCTGGGACTGTAAGAAAATCAAATCGGACAATTAAGGAAATAAATCCACACTCTTCACTGGAAGGGTTTAAAGTAAAACTAAAACCAAAACTTGGCTACTTTAGCCACATGGTGCAAACCCAGGATTTGCTAGCGAAGGCACTAATCTTGGGAAAAATCAAAGGCAAAAGAAATAGGAAGCAGCAGGTGCTAATGTAAATAGACAACATTACTGAAGTAATGCATGGGAATCTGCAAGAGCTTCGATTAAGTAGTTCTCACCCAATAGACCTGAACTCTTAAAAGTCTTTGAGATCAATATGGTCACATTTAACTTAAAAAAAAAAGAACCGAAACAGAAAACTATCTGTACACTTGATGGAAGAAATGTATTTATTTATTTTGTGAGCTACCTTTTATAGAAGATTAACTAGATGAAGGGGAGAAGACTGTTTCTTTACTTATAGGAGAAGAGGCCACATCCTCCATATCACATCAGATTGAAAAGAAAAATACATGCCAATTTCAAGAAAACCGAAAGGGATAATGATACCCTATGAAGACCTAGGGAGAACAGAGTAGGTAGTGGTGGGAAAGAAAAGAGAGCAGGACCACTACAACTAAGAAATTACCTGCTGCACAGTAAAAATCAAATAGAGGAATGAGATGCTGAACCATTTACTATTTCCAAAACCTTTAATACACTTGCAGTGAAATGAGCACATGGTCAGATCTGTGGTAGTTATTTAGGAATGGTTAAAACAAAGGTTAAAGTTTTGGGTGCATTTTACTGACCTGGTGTTATATATGGGACATATAAAGATGTTTGTGCAATTTGCCCTGAGTATCAAAAGACAGCATCAGATCTGGGACTTAAAAATCATCTGATACTGTTGCCCATTGTAGAGGTCCCTTTTGAATGTTTATCAATGGATATCGTGGGTGCCGTTATGAAATTATATATTGGCTCTTGGTGTGTTAAATGGTAATAGTTGATTAAGCAACACAGTTTCCTGAGTAAGTACCCCTATCAAGGGTCCATGTAAAATGTATAGCAAAAGAACTAGTAATGCTCATCTGTAGGGTTAGAATTCCTTGAGAAATTATTACTGACCAGGATACTCCATTCATGTCCAGTGTGATTCATGAAATTTGTGAGTGCGTAAGGAGAAACAGTTAAGGATATCTGTATGCTGCCATCAAACAGATGAGTTAGAGAAATACGTAAAAAACACTTTACTTCAAAGTCGCTGCTATTAAAAGCTACAGAAATAGAAAAATATGGGACCAGTTAGTGCCATATCTTCTCTTTTGTTGTAAGAGAAATACCTCAAGTTAACACAATGACAGAGAGCTAACTCTATACTTGTAAAAGTTAACAAGTCAGCATTTCCCCCTCCATAGTATACTGTGGTATATGCCCTTAGGCATACTTTCCTTCCCATACTACTAACCAGTGTTAGTTTTACCGACATAGCATTACTGTCATGAACTATACAGTACCTGGCTATGTGTCATTTTATAGAGAATTTAAAACAGTTTGGTTCCACTAGTACATTTTTTTAGTTACAGGTGAAGCATTATTCTAAGGTGAAGGTGTATTACTATCCCTTTGTGCATGCACGTCTGACCTATAATCTGCAAGTGCACTTAGTAAAAAAATCCTTTTAGCACTAGCTATTTGTTCAGGAGTCTTATTGTCTGTTTGGGCTGTTCAATATCTTAAGTTAATAGATTGCCCTTTTAAATATATCTATAGCCAGTATTCCAAAATGGAACTTAGACTGTATATAAATCAGGTTCTAGCCACAGATTCAACGTATGTTGTAAGTTACACACTTGCTGTCTTATTAGTCTGTCCATGCAAAATGTGCAGTTAAGGGTAAAAGACCGCACTTCAGTGTAGACCCCTCTTTTTGCTGAAATCATGTTTCAGTTTTTGATAATCATGTACATGAGTCTTTGAGACCTTTGTAAATTTCAATAACTCTACAAGTAAGTGGGATGACAGAATTCTGCCCAAACAGTCTGACACCAGTGTTTCCTAGCTGCATAACTTTCAAAAGCAATTAAGTAAGCCTATATGTCATCTTCTAGTCTAAGAATTTTCAGAGTTTTAACAGACCTAGAAACTCCCAGAAAGTGGACAGGTGGGTCCTTAGAAATGTGCAACTGAAGCTGTGCAGGTGTTGCTCAATGGCTGTATTCATTTTAAGGTGGAACAAGTATTGGTTAGGTGCTATGCTACACTGAAGTGTTGTGGAATTTATTAATACCTTAAACATTTCCTTCATTTTCCTAGTAAAACATAGTATCTCCAGTTAGTATGCACAAGAACTGATCCCATTACAGAGCTGGTCACACTCAAAGTATTTAACAACATCCTTAAATACAGTACAGATTTTTCTGCAATTTCATATTCCGCAGACTGATTTGTATGAGACATGTAACTCGATAATTTTGGGCTAAGTTCAGCATATCAGCATGAAAAGAGTTCTGTTTTTCCTGCCAGAAATAGCATTATAGTATATTGTTTTGTTTGTAACAAAATAATCACTGGAGCTAGCTCTCTTGTTGGAGGCTTCTGCATGTTTAAAACAAGTAAGGTTCATAAAAGAAGAAAATGTAGTTAATATTGCCAACATCCTAGCTGACAGGTTCAGCACAAACTTCTGCCCCCCCCCCCACCAAAAGGGCAAATATCTATCCCAGCAGAGTGCTGCCCCCCTGACATCTCAGATGCTCAGGTAAGAGCCGCCCTCTCCAAAGCAAAAAACACAGCATCAATGGGACCAGATGGTGTCCCGGGCTGCGTCCTACATGAACTCCAAGAAGAGCTAAACCCAAGCATAAAACTACTGTTCAATCTCAGCCTTACTACAGGATATGTGCCCAAAGAGTGGCGTACAGCAACAGTGGTCCCTCTCCATAAAGGTGGTGCCTCAACGGATCCTGGAAACTATCGCCCCATAAGCCTGACTAGCTTGGTCTGCAAAGCTATGGAAAGGATCATCATGGACCTCATAAATAAAGATATTGGGGACCTACAGACACTGGATCCTACCCAGTTTGGCTTTGTTAAGGGCAGATCCTGCCTCTTAAACCTGGTTGATTTCTTTGAAACAGTCACCAAGGCCATTGACAGGGAAGGTGGTCCACACAGCCTACCTGGACCTCGCAAAAGCCTTCGATACAATACCCCACTCAGGCATTATAGATAAGCTCACCAGCTTAAATATACACCCCTATGTCACTAGATGGATTGCAAACTGGCTCAAGGACAGAACCCACATGGTTAGAATTGCTGGAGCATGTCAGACTCCAAACCAGTTACAAGTGGTGTCCCACAAGGCTCAGTCCTGGGACATCTCTTGTTCGGTATATATTTCTCGGAGGTACAGGCCAACAGGGAAGGACTGTGGCTGACCAAGTTCGCAGATGACTGCAAACTGGGTGCCATAATTGACTCTCCAGCCGACACAAGCATCCTCCAAAGGGGCCTCTTAGAAACAGACAACTGGTGCCAGAGCCATGGCCTCAAGCTAAATGCCAAAAAGTGTATAGTCATCCCCTTTGGCAAAAACAAAGTGCCCACAAATTACCACATAGGTGGTAATCCATTAAGTATAGAAGAAGTAATTAGGGACCTGGGGACCCAAGTTGATAGCAATCTCTCATTTGACAACCACGTGGCCAAAGTGGTTAGAAAAACATTTTATATAGCCCACCTATTCATGAAAGGATTCACATCTAGATCAGGGGAGGTCATCGTGCCTCTTTACTCATCCCTCATCAGGTCCATAATTGAGTACAATGCCCCTTTTGGGATGTACCTTACCAGACACCTGCAACAACTGGAAAGACCCCAAAAGTACCTCACCAAGAGGATCAAAGGGCTCAAACAGATGCCATATGCTGCCCGGTTAAAGAAACTCCAGCTCTACTCAGTGGCATACCGCCTGTTCAGAGGCGATCTGTGCCTGACGTATAAAGCCATGTCCAACCCAGAATTAATGGACATGCTGCACCTCAGAAAATCCAAATCCCATCGAGCTACGTGCTCGAGAGACTTGAACCTCAGCACTGAAATAAATAGGACATGCTGGAGGGACAGATTCATAACCCAGAGGCTCCCTTCACTCTGGAATAAAATCCCAGTCCAGGTTAGGCAGAGTCCCTCATTGACTCTCTTCAAGAGGAATCTTGATGAGTGGATGGGAGATTATAGGTTTACCCCGGGTATCACTTCTGTGTCACTGTTAGACAGAGGCACAGTATACTAACCTCGAAAAAGGGCATAGCAAAATAAATTTAAAATGGGTGGCGAAAGCCAAACACATTCTGGCTAGGCTTATAAATGCCCTAGGGCAGATAGCCTAGTATGAACCTATGAACCTATGAACCTATGAACCAAACATTTCAGTCTGCAGCAAAATAAATTCCTTTCCATTCTCATCACAAATCAAGTCAAAAGCAATGCTGCTTTATATTCAGATACAATATTCTCATAGAGTCAATGTTCTGGTACAGTAGTTGGAAAAATAAAATGAATGATGCTTAGAATAAACCAAAATATGCTCTTTTTCACAGAGCTCACAGCTAACAGCTGCTTGGAGTTCTCCTTCAAAGGGTTAATCTTTCTTCTCTCGGGGGGCACCTTTTAGTTACCTTCCTTATTTCTTCCTTTTGATGTAGGTACGTCCTTCAGGAACTGTCCCAAAGACTGTGTTTGAACCCAAAGATCATGAAACTCCTCTACATCAGCAAATGGGACATTAAGCATTCCTGTGTGCAGCAGTCTGTCTTAATTCTAACCTTGTCACTTTCTGGGTTAGGATCTTTTCTTTTTTTTACAAGGTATCTTAGACATGTTTAAAAGAGCATTATCTCATATTCTGGACTAGTTAGTAACATTAGCAGAATGTTTAGTACTTGATGACTGATAGCTTTCTTACTGCAATTTCATTTTAAACAATCTGCAGTGGAAGAAGCATCAGGTAATGAGGTAACATGTTTCAAATGCGAAGGGAGGATTCGTATAAACTTTTTTTCCACTAATTCTGAGAAGAATGAGAATAACAAGAAAAGCTACTCCTGTGGAGTGTAATAAAGCTGAAGCCAACATTAAGTCAACGTTGTGTTATTTAGAGGTTGAATGTATCCTTTGTGCAATGAAAAACTTGTCAATGATGGAACAACAAAAACCCAGTAATGTGAGAGATGTCATCTAAAGATGAAATGATGAAACATGCTTATATAAGACTCTGTAAAAAAACAGATGTCTGGACGAAGACAAAAAGTGTTCACAGAAACAGAACTCAAATCGAAGATTAAGGACGACACACAAGTGAGGACACATGGAACAATGAAAAAATAGTAAGTACTAAAGGTATGGGAGAAAGGAAAACAAGCACATTCCCCGTTCTGAACACATTCCTGTTATTTAGGAACAGAAATCTAAAGAAAAGGGAACCCTCAAGAGGCTGGTACAGATAGTGGAGAAACAAAAGCTGAAAGAGATGCTTTTAACCAGTGTATATCTTGTGAAGGAAGTCTTAGGAGAAGTTCCACTGCCAACCTGATCGAGAGAAGAAGCCATACCTTCCACAAAAAAAACATGCTGGTGAAGATAATGAATCTAAATCAGTAGACTTAGGGTAAGCAAAAGAAACTTTAAAAATGCACTAAGCAAATATGGAACTTTAAACCTAGCAAGACATAATATAATATAGAGAGAGTCAAAAGATGACCTCTCGTATAGAGTAAGTGAAGATAGGGAAGACATTCTTCATCGGGTAGTACAGCCAAAACCTTGTAGGACAGTAATAATTTTTTAAATATTTTATTAATTTTCTGAAATATTAAAAAGATAATCAAAAAGAGTAATTATCAGAATATACACAAATGTATTGTTTCTTGAATGAATTATAATACTTAAGTCCCAGTCCTGCTTGAAAAAGCATGACATCCCACCTAATCCATTGCCATTTAAAAAATGTGAAGAATCTGTTTCTTTGAAAAACTTATACAGGTTAAAAAAATCCACCATTGTTTTTTAAATAAGAATTGATAATTTGCTCCAAATGAGGGCACCCTCCAATTCATCCACACCCCCTTTTTCTCAGTTTTGCACCTAAGGTAGGGTAGGGTAGGGGTGTCACTTCAACAGTGGCAATCATTTGAGCCAATGTTCACACCACTAGATGGTTAGCCCTGCTGCTGTTGTTCCATACCATGCACATGCATGCACAGTTGTAACTGTAGCTTATTTAGTGTGGCCAAGCCATCTAATGCATATCTTTGGAATGTGGCCAGAAGCTGGAGCACTAAGAGAAACCCTTGCAAACACTGGCAGGATATGCAAACTCTACACAAAAGGCAAACCAGCCAAGAATCTAACAGGAGAACCTCTTGCTGTACGTTGCCAGTGCTGAGCACTGCGCAGTTGTGCCAGCCTAAATTATAGTCCATATATGATAATTTAATCTCTTTGTTACTAAACTTGTCAACTGTATCACTTTGCTAAGATGTAGAGAAACACCTTCAGCTCTATAAAAATCCAAATGGAATGTCTGCACTGAATTACTGAATTTGTCAATTCCCTGGGCAGCTCACATTTTTTTTCTCCATTAATGGAATATTTAATTTATTTATTTGTTTGCTGACCAGTTTAGTGGATTGATAGCTCTTAAGATGCAGTATGCTGTAGTGCAGTAAACAGTGAAGTCATGAGGTTCAACAAAACACTGACATTCATGTTAAGAAAAGTCATTGATGCAGATGGTAGGAACAACAATACATATATGATACATGTGCTATCTTTGTAATAGACAACTGACATGGAAGAATGACATTTACTATGTAAAACTAACAGAGGTATGTATACACATGAGCCTGAATTAATGAACACCTACACTAAGTGTACACAATCTATATTCAAGAGCATTCATATCACACGTTTGTGGTGCCTATTCACTCAGAAAGATAATATTACATGTGCACATAGTCTACACTTGCTGGTATTTATTTAATGCTGCAAGAAAATCAGTAGAAAAAGTAAAATTAGGAGGAAGAAGATTGGGATTATTCTTGTACTGTCTATTCACTAAGAACTGTATACATTTAATGTAGGCATTCATGAGTCCATCTTATGCAGACATTTAACATGTCAACACTGGAATGTGAACTGTGCAAATTTGGAATTAAAGTGCAGAAAGTTTTATTCTCTTGTTAGACTGACATTAATAAGTAGAAGCTTTATGTATGTCATCTGGGACGTCAGGAGGCATACGCACTGTACTGATTTCAGTACAACTTATTTAGAAGGGGGGTAGCTTTTTAACTAAAAAAAAAAAAAAAAGCTTTGGTAAGCATGCTTGCTGGGTGTTGTGGTGAAGGAGAATGGGAGCTGACATCATGTCCAGCTGGCTGCGAATGGGAAATTAGCTTGAATGGAGCAATCGTTAACAGATAGGAGTGTGAGTGGGAAACGGATCAGAAAAGTATGGAGCAATCAGGTAAGGAGAGTATATGTTAAACAGAGCGGGAAAGAGTGTGTGTGTGTCTGTGTGTAAATGCCCCCACATAACAAAACAGGTGTTCAGGCTCAAACCCTGTACCATTGCTTCAGGGTAAGAAGAACCTAAAGCCCTTAACCACCACCATTTCTGAACTTTGTTCAGATTTGTTTTTCTAACGGTTGTGAGCTATGGTGAGAAGTGAGAACTGAGAACTGAAGTTGTATTTCTCCCATTATTGTTTTTGTTGTTTGCCCAGGTTTTTTGTGCTAAGGTGTGAAGTGAGAACTGAATTTGTATTGCCTCATTATTGGCTTTGTTTGTCCAGGTTTTTTGTGCTAAGAGGTTGAGAGCTATCTAGTAGCCATTAAGTTTCAGTCTTCCTCGTTTTTAACCTGCTAATTTAGCATAGTGGTATGTTGCACTGACCGTAGTGCATATGGTTCTGGGTTCAAGACATGCATGGTGATAACACAGCATTTTATTCTAGCAACTTTCCAAAATTATACAAGCAATGTTTAAAATGTGTCCCTGGTTTTTGGGCTTTTGTCCCCCCCTCAATAAATGTATTTTCTTTGAATGTGGGTTTCAATGCTGTTTCAATGAATGTGAGTTTCAAGGGTAGAGAAGTTTTAATGCTAAATCTAGTTTCATTGTGAGACTGCATTGCTTTGTTTAGCAGATATTTATTGGAGTTTGTGCTGTAAAATGCAAAATAAAACTTTTCTGGCAAATCATTTAGGAATGAAGTCACTAAATAATGACAGACATTAGGTTTCAGACGTCATAACCTTCAGAAAAATGCATACTAAAGCAAGACCTGTTATTCTATCAACTGTCAAGTTTATACAAGATCAATTTTTAGTACTCTTTGTATGTTCCCTCAATATATTTGGCCTTGTCCAGATTTCCTGCATTAAGAGGTTGAGAGGTAGGTGCAAATACATTGCTTTATAGAATTAGGAATATCCAAACCTCTCAACTGTTTCCAATTTTGGCTCAAAATGTTGCTCTCCCCTAATAATTCCTCCGAAAAATAGCAATTTTGGAAGAAAACATGGAGGCTTTACAATTATAAATAACTAATGATCAGAGTTATACATTACTTTTATTTCAGAAATGCATGTAGATTCTTTAATTTTGTCAGCTGCTCAAGGTAACAGTGCTCATATTAAAATGGTGTCCCTTCTTTGACAGGTTCCTAGCTGTATTGTCTGGCAATTTTATATTTTTGCATCACATTTTTGGTCTGTTTTTCATAAAATTGCATTTTTTTCTGGCAAATTAGTGGCAAATCATTAAAGACTGAAGTTAGAAAATAATGGCAGACATTTGAGTTTCAGATTTTATACCCTTCAGAAAATTCATACTAATGCAAGACCTACTACTATTCTGTTATCTTTCTAAATTTATAAGGGCAATATTTAAAAAAAAAGTCTTTATTTTGGGGCCTTTGCCTTAGTTTATTTATGAGTTTGTTGCTCTAAGAGGTTGAGAGGTGTGTGTGTGTGTGTGTGTGTGTGTGTGTGTGTGTGTGTGTGTGTGTGTGTGTGGTAGGTAGGTAGCATACCTCTCAACTGTCCATATTTTGCAGAATGTCCAGATTTTTGCCCCATATTTTTTGTCTGTTCCTCATAAATTTTATGATTTTCTAGAAAACCATTGAAGGCTGAAGTTGCTAAATAATGACACATTTGAGTTTCAGACTTCATGTCCTTTAGAAAAAATCATACTAGCACAAATCCTGTTATTCTAGCAACTTTCTCTTACTAGCACAAATCCTGTTATTCTAGCAACTTTCTCTTACTAGCACAAATCCTGTTATTCTAGCAACTTTCTAAGTTCACGGGAGCATTATTTAATATCTGTCCCTGTTTATTTTAGGCTTTGTCCATATTTCTTGCACTAAGAGGTAGGTGGGGTGTGTGTGTGAATGAAACACCCTAGTTAGGGGTAGCAGGTGGTTAGTAATTTACTCAAGCTCAAAACCTGTACCTTAGTTACAGAAAACAAAAGCATGAATCCTCTACCCCAACTACCATGCTGCATTTTTCAAAGAACTGACTTTTAGGTTAATTTTCAATTCAAGGAACTGAGTTTGAGTGAATCTATATTATATTACTGAAGAGGCATTACAGCGAATGCCTCTTCATCGATACTAAAAGAGCGAACCGTGAATTACGAGAATGGCCGTAGCTTGGCTGGGGAGGGGGGGGTAGCAGTTTGAGAGCTGTGAGTACAAATTTGAAAATCCTAGCTACACCCCTGTATGTCATCACAAACTATAGATGAGAGAGAGAAGGGGAGACAGCTTTAGCAAATAAGGCGAGTATAGCCTTCAGGTACTAATATAAGACGCTTTTAAATTAATATGTGTACGTTCTTTTAAAATGTAGCAATTGCCTATGGCTTTGTCATTGTTCAGCACCTATACAGTTCCAAAGGATGTAAGTAGGAATGTAATTGCTTTTGAAATAATTTAGTATTTGATTCAGAACGCATATCTTGTGGAATAACATTGCACAGATTTGCTACAGGCAGAGTATCCAAAATTATAATTTTAGTAATTGGTAATTGATTTTGATTTATTGTTCTTACTAATCTTGATAGCTTGCATCTTTAAACAACATTTTATAAAGTGGGGCATTTATTTGATCTGCATATGTTGTGATAAAGTATTAAGTAGTCATGGAGTTTGAGACATTTTATCTTGTACAAATTTTCGGTTGATACAAGTTTAGCCATCATATAAAATTTGTTGCAGTTTGTATAACTGAGTTTATTTTTTTTAATGCTAGTTAAAACTGATGATGCATTTAGGCAGCTTTGAATTAGAAGTGTGCTTCAAGTTCTCACCATTGTCTGCTGTGTTGAATGTGGGTTGCTCTCTATAGCATTCCAAGTTTTCTATTTGTTTTGCGTAATTAACCTAAGTTTCAGACATCATTTAGTATGTGTATTACCTATAACTACACCAGTTAATTTTGGATGGGACATTTGTCTATGATGATGTTGTTTAGAAAGGTTATTTTGAACTATGTACAGTAGGCATTTGGAATATTCAGTGTCAAATATGAATACTGTTTTCTTTTTAATAATAGATTAGGTTCTGCAATCCATGTTTCAGTGTCAAAAAGAGCTTGCTGAATGATGTGTTGAATTTGAGCTAACACTGAGGCAGAGCAGATAACTGTTATAATCTGCATATTGAGCTATAGATACTGTGGTATAATCTGCGTATTGAACTATAGATACTGTTATAATATGCATATTGAGCTATAGATACTGTGGTATAATCTGCGTATTGAACTATAGATACTGTTATATTCGGCATATTGAGCTATAGATACTGTGGTATAATCTGCGTATTGAACTATAGATACTGTTATAATCTGCATATTGGACTATAGATACTGTTTTATAATCTGCATATTGAACTATAGATACTGTGATATAATCTGCGTATTGAACTATAGATGCTGTTATAATCTGCATATTGGACTATAGACACTGTGTTATAATATAGATACTGGGGGGGATTCAGTAATCCTCCATGTAGGACGAATGAAGTCCAACTCGGAGACTGCCGTCTAAGAGTTAGACGTCAGCGCGTCATCCATATGCATGAGGGTGCGCTGACTGAACTCCCAGGCTAACACAGAGCGTGTAGGAGTGCAGGGGGCGTGTCAGACTGCCGAGCAGTCCAAATATCCACGCCCCTGCAAGTGCCTAACTCTGCAAATGTCAGCAGATATGAGCGAGTCCGCTCAAATGTGTACACCTCCAACACTACACTCCCCCCACATTCAAAAGCCCTGTACAAATGAAATAAAATGTAAAACATTTTTTTTTTATTATTCACCATATAGCTGCCCGTATTTGCACGTGTGTGCCCATTGCTAAGCTACAGTTAGCAGTTTAGACATCGAAGAGGATAATAAACCACTTATATGCAACTTAAGCCAAATAGAAATAGTGTAGTGGTTGAGCCTTCGCACAAAGTAGAGGCATTCCCGATTCGAGCCTCACCACTCCCCTTTCCATTTTCTGTATGAAATCCGTGCATAAAAATAATTCCTGACATTTACCTTTTAAATTATATTAAAATACATCGAAATGGCTTATTTAGTAGTGAACGATATTTTAAATATATATAAGAAGGTGAAACGGTCATGCATACTAATGAATGCATAAGTAACCTATCTTAAGCAATGTGAAGCACTGCTAAGCAACGTTTACCAGTATTAAGCACATTTAAGAATAATTGCTCATAGCTAAGCACTGGTTTAACTAGCGCAATAGCTTTCTGCGGAGCTGTGCATCGCGCCAACTAGCGAAAACCAAACATGTTTGCGTGGAGGTGCACACCGCGCTAACTAGCGCAACATCGGGCAACATAGAGCAACATTGGGCAATGTTGAGCAAAGTCGGCTAAACACAGCCACACCCCCTACCGGTCAGGCCAAACAGGTCTCGAACCCGGGATAGTGTGCACCATAATCACAATACTGATCCACTAAGCCATGACAGCATTTGATGTTCATGGACTGTCAACACACATATACATATGAATCAAAGTTTACCCAGTGCTAAGCAGGTGTGCACTCAGCTGAGAACTTTCAAATCTGGCCAATCACAAATAAGTGCAGGAAATGAGGCATATTTAAGCTCCATAGACGGGAATACTCACCATAACTGTTTGTAGCTCCCATCTGCAGGCAGGAATGGCTGGTGTCGGAGAGTGCTCTCGCTTCCGAGTGCAACGGTGGGGCATTGAGGAGTCAAAAGGGATGGTTTGGCTCCTTGTCCATCATCATGATGCTAGACTCCTGCAGGGCCAGTTCCAGGGTACGGAATACAAAGCGGAGGCCTGGAACCATCTCGCACATTAACTCACCAGAGCCACAGGCATCTCTCGGACTGGTGAGCAGGTTAGACATCACCATGCAGACCTGAATAGATGCAAGCAGGACCAACTGAACCTATGGATACAGGAGGCCTGTGGGATGCAGAATGCCCCACTACCGAGTAGGTAGCCATGGACTGAAGTATGTAAAAATTGTCAGTGTAGTCGATAGTATGGATATGTATATGCCTCAATATCACTTCATTTACTCCACAGCTGCAGGTGTCTGTGCTGCAAATCAGCAAGCCTATGCAGGTAGGCTGCTAAGGCTGGGCCACCAGACAGGTTAGTAATTTTCTGCATGTACTGTTATATAAAATATGTGAGCGAGCCTGACTAAAAGTGTCTTAGCCCAATAATAAAGGTATAATAAGGCTTGAATAACCTCTCTGCATGAACTGTTATGTAAAATAAGTGAAAGAGCCTGAAAAAGATTGTTGTAACCCATTAATAAAGGTATAATAAGCCCTGAATTAATTCTCTGCATGTATTGTTATACAGAATAAGTGAGAGAGTCTGCAAAAGAGTGTTGTAAACTATAAATGAAGGTATAATACATCCTGAATAACATGTTTGCATGCACTGTAATAACAAATAAATGACAGAGCCACTAGAAAAGTGTGTAATGTAATTAATAAAGGTATAACACCTGTAGTGTGTCCGTGTCACTTTCTTTGAAATGTTGATATACTCTTGCAGTATAGAAATAGTAGTGTTGTATTAAGTGCTGTCAACCCACACTTGGGTAGGCCCATAGAAAAAGGACAAAGGGAGTGCCAGTATCTCTTAAGCATATATACAGTCCTCAACTATAGTTTCAAGGCTGGCATGTATAGGTAAATCTGGCACATGAGTAGCTTGTAATTGTGTGCACCGGAAATGTCAGTGTGTTGCTAAAAAGGTAGGGGGCTGTTAAAATATAACTGATAATGTCACCTGAACACATCCAGATATGTAGACATATGAATATAAATAAAATATATAAATACATAGCAGTAACATCTGCATCCTGGACAGTTTGTATTTTAGATACAGGTCAGGTACATAATGAACTAGCAAAACACATCCCACAATGTAATGGACATTGCCTAGTGTAATAATACATGTAGGGTATATATACCTGCAGTCAATAGGAATGTAGTGTAAACTATAAGTTCATATAAGTTGTTAATGGAGGTATCTTTTTACATCCTACTGTATGTGCATAAACAATTCAATTCCACACCTCAATGGGTATGTGTAATCTCAAAATATTTTTTGGGACATATGTCCTATTGGTTTATAAATATCTGCATAACTTTGATGCATGTGCCCTGTTCAAACACCATAATCTTGGTGGCCTGTTGCCACCAGTCATTCCTGCATGCTGTTGGAATGTCCACTGTCATTCAATATATGCATGTATTATGCTTGCTGTTCAACTGTTGGAACTGTGGTGTGCTGGGTTAATGGGAATATTACTGCATGCTGTTACAACTAATATGGAATGCTGTTGGCTACATTGTCATTAAATATACCTAAACACAGAATGTATGGGAAGGCCGGTCTCAGCGGACCCACCTGTCCTACCTCAGCTGGCGATGGCACCTGGCACCAGCAGGTCCGGTGCCCAGCCCGGGACCTCCTCCTCCATTGGCCCTGTGCCACCGTCGGGTGGAAGCGCTGCAGGGGATGGGGCTCGTCCCCCCATGCAAGAGTGGCCGGAGGAGGGCCACCTGTCACCCTCCAATGAGTCCGGGCTGTGGTGCGTAGGGAGATCCAGCGTTCAGTCGCTGATCCCCTACGTCAGCTCAAGGCAAGAGTGGAGTGACTTACGGGTGAGCCTTCCCCTCCTACGCAGCTCCCAGCACAGCCACCCTCCAGGCTGTGAAGGTGCAGTGGTGACTGGCCATAGGTGGGGATCTCAGTTCCACTATTACCATCTGTGGGCTAATGGGTTGCGATTTCCAAACATCCTTCCCCATCAATTGTGTTCACCCACCCCATGTGTCATATACGGCCCCTGTATGCGTCTTGTTTGTCTTGTCTGTTTACCTCCCCAACCTACCTCCCAAAATATACCTACTTCCCCTACCCCCATTCCACTCTCACCTGAAAAAAAAATGGGCAATCTGCTCCCACAAAACAATTATGCCCCATACAGAGCTGCCCATTTTGCACAAATGTCCGCTGGACACAGAAACTGAAATTCAATTGGCAGTACAGCATACTTCGTTGTCCTCACCCCTCTCTCAGGGGTGGAAGGTTTAAAAATTCCCTCCAAATTACTAGTATATGTACAGCTGTTGCTGTTAAAGAAATGGGCAGTTATGGACCTTCCCCACATCCATCCTACACATCCCAAACTATTTTCCCTACTGTCGTTCCCTCTTTGTGCCCCTTTTTCACCACTTTCCTATCTCCCCATTTTCTTTTCTTTCAAAGAAATGAGGCGGGGGTTAGCGGGAGTAAGCACTTTTAAGCAGTAGTAAGCAGGTTTGAGCGAGTGTGCACATGTGTGTGCTTAGCTAAGTATTGCTAAGCGTCTCACAAACCCACTTACAACTGCTTAAAAGTGCCTTAGTTACCCTGCATATGAGGGGCCTTGTTCTGCTCAGCAGCAAAATAAAACACCACTGTCAGTCTCGTACCCGGGACCTTGGACACATTAGACAGCATGAAGTACCACAAGGCCACAATAGACATTCAGTAGGATGTTGCTGAAATATATATATCATGCATCAGAATGTGTGAATGTAAAGGAAAGATAGGAATGCCATAACACCAAACCTGTTCTGTGGAACTTTACCAGCAGTTGTTGTGGAATTGCATTACGTGACTGTGATAACAGAACCAGACATTCTAGCAGTAAATACTGTTACAGCAGCACTTCACAACCCCCACACAGTATCATAGCAGGACAATCCCCACCCAAATGTACAAAATATCAGTGTGTTCAAGGTACAGCAAGGATGTAGGTAGGCATACTTAGTGCTGGAATTGTCCAGTTTCATGAGCATCCTGTTATAATGTCAACAAAATAAAAAGCACAAACAGTGCAGAAGTTAGTACATTAATATCCACACTATAGCTGTTTCCAAACAGTTCATGTGCCAAATTAAAACATCTCAATAACTACATATGTATGGCAGCTAATTGTAGATGTTGTGTAGAAACTCCATACTCCCATGCATCTTGTGTTAGTATTTCTAGGGATGAGTACAGTTCTACACTGTCAACTGTATACTGGAAGAGGCAACATTCAGGTCTGAGTACAACATACAAATAACTGGCTACACCCTTAGCAACAGTTAGAAGAAGTATACCAACCTTCTGACTTACACAATGGTGTTCACAGCAAACAAGCATGGTCCCCACTCTGGAATTCTGAAAGGGCTACGCCTACCTGACCTAGCAATTTATAGCACTGGGCTGCTATGACAGTGAGCACTGCAAGTACCACACAGCAGGCTGCATGCAATTGCCAAATGGTGGCCACCAATTGGTACAGAGGCCATCACATGCACATGTGCAGATACTTATAAAAGCAGTCTGTACTTGCTGTCCACACATGTAATTATTCCATTGCAGGTACAGAGGGAGAGAGAGAGAAAAAGAAAAGAAAAAGTGAAAGAAATATAACAAAAAGAATATATTGAAAAAAAA
The DNA here is from genome assembly GCF_019279795.1 of Protopterus annectens. Lineage (NCBI taxonomy): Eukaryota > Metazoa > Chordata > Ceratodontiformes > Protopteridae > Protopterus > Protopterus annectens. Next base: position 1,441,795,308 of record NC_056746.1, on the reverse strand, counting down.
TCAGTATACTGACAAAAAAATTATGCTGAAAAAATATATTGAAAAGAAACTATATTGAAAAAAATCACTGAAATAAAATATATTGAAAAATATTTGAAATATATATAGAAAAAAAATGAAAAAAAGTATATTGAAAAAGAAATATATTGAAAAAAAATATATTGAAAGAAAATATTTAGAAAAAAATAAATATATTGAAAAAAATATATTGAAAATCAATATATTCTGAAATAAAAATCGACTTAAAAAAAACTTGAACAGTAAAAGAGATATTGAAATCAAAACGTATATTGGGAAAAAAAGTATACCAGGATATATAGCAACAAATATGAACACATACAAAGGAAAGGTATGTAACAGCTATGTATTTACTGGAATGTAGTAGATGTTTATGAAGAGTACTCTATATAGTTTGAATCATCCATATATGGCAGCAGTATGTATCGATGCACAGATGCCCTGCATAACCACTGGCATGGGGAAATGAGTGTGTTGCTGTGTGCAGTAGGATGTGATAGTGACATATGTAGTTCAGCATTAAATGTCAAACATCTGATCCATGTTATCTGTGTTCTGTACAGTAGTGTGTACAATGTCTGTTTGGGGTAGTAGCCCATACGGTCATGCAAACATGGATGTGACAGAGTAACAAATGCATGATAGTCATATTAATGTGTAGCTTAGCATTGGCAACAGCTGTACTAGTATGTTAATTCAGCATTAGCAGCTATGTATACACCCTCTAATATTACTGTGTGCTCACATGTGACACCTGTTCATTTTGCAGCAAGGCCCAAAAGGTCAGCTGTGAGGTACATGTGCTTACAACAGTGTGGTCCTTGTGTGTGTATGGCACACACATACGGAGAGATCTGTCTGTGTCAGATATATTAGCATCTGTACATGTGCATTGAGCAAGGGACATACTGCAACTGTTTGTGAAAGGTGGATATATATATATATATATATATATATATATATATATATATATATATATATATATATATATATATATATATGTTGTTGAAGGTTGTTATGTGCATATTTCTATGTAGGTTGTAGTGTGTGGCAGACCAGACAGCATACAGTGCTGGTATATGACATGTGGTGGTTAAACGCTGTGGGTATGATTCATCAGGTTTGCAGTGTTGCAGCCATTGAGGCCTGCTAAACCTACATGGGCTGAGAACACCTTCAACACATTCTGCACAACACTGTGCAATGTTATGACATAACTGTATACGTTACAACCTTCCCATACTTGATATTCCCACCATGACAGGTGGACTGTATATGTGCCTATATGTATATCTATTTGTACAGCAATGGATGTTCATATGTATGTGTGTGTGTGTGTGTGTGTGTGTGTGTATATATATATATATATATATATATATATATATACATATATATATATATATATATATATATATATATATATATATATAGAGGGAGAGAGACAGGGTCAGAATTACTGCAACAGATGCCTGGTGACAAAGCCATGGACTCAAGCCCAATGTAGACACTGCAGTGGCATCCCTCCTTGCAAAGACTCAGTACCCATGAACTACCACATAGGTGGTAGTCTACTTAACACTGAAGGTGTGATAAGAGACCATGGGACACAGGTGGACAGTAGTCTCCCCTTCGATAGTCACAGTGCCACATTAGTCATGTAATCTGTCTACATGGCACACGTCATCACAAAAGGTGTGTCATCCAGGGAAAAATAGGTCCGTGTTCCCCTCTACTTCACACACATGAAACCCAGTATAGAGTACAATGCCCCATGTGGTATGTACCTCAGAAGACATCTACAGCAAGTGGAAAGGACACAGACATACCTCACAAAGAGTGATACCGGTGTCAAACAGCTGCCCTATGCAGACTTTCCCACAAACCCACAACTAGACTGTGTCGCATACCGCCTACCCAGAGGTGACCTCTGTCTGACATACTAAGCTATGTCAAACACAGATCTGTTGGACATGCTCCATGTAAACAGATCACAATCTTAACAAGCTACACACTCTAGGGACCCAAACCCTTTGACCACAATAAACAGCGCATGCTGGAGGGATAGATTCCTATCTCAGAGACATCCCATACTCTGGAGCAAACCAACTATCCATAGCAAAGAAAACTCCTAACTAGCAGTCATCATAAATAATCCTGGAGGTTGTATGGGAGATAGTGAATACACCCAGGCAATCACCTCAGTGTCTCTGCTTGACTGGGCCATGTGAAATTTAAATACCTGTGTGTCAGAGGCCAGGGTAGTATGGCTAGAGTTCTATAGGCCCTAGGCCCAATAGTCTCTTACCCACCTATGAAGTGATACACACCTACATGTACTTGTTGCAATAATCGATATGTGAGGTTGACTGAGTGTGATGGTGAATGTGTTGGTGAATGTGTCAGAGTTTGGTATATGTGTGATAGCTTAGTGGGAAACTGTTTCAGTCATGGTATTATGTGTTCTAGCTGTGATCCCAGCAAAAGATGTGTATGCAATTGGAAGGCAGGAAAAGCAGTATGCCATACGGTCTGACGTAGTCCCTTGTTGTCGACTGGGGTGTCCCATTGTAGGCTAAAGCAGTACATGTATGCTTATTGGGTGTTACTGCTGGTGAATCCAACTCTTGTATGAACCGTAGTACTACCTGAAGCTGTGTGCCTAAACAGCACAGTATGGTGTATGTGAACATTTATTGGAACCACTGTTATGTGTGTTCCCTGTAGACCTCACGGATTACATACCTCAGGCATAAGGTCTGGTATCTACTGACACGCAGTACTGTAAGGTACACAGGTAAAGGTCACCTGGGTTGCCATACCTTTGTGTCTGTTATGTATGTCTGCTGTGTGTGTGTGGGTATGCCTGTACCATGGCCTCGGTCATATGTGTGTTACAGGATATAACTGCGTATTTAGCAACATGTATAGTCTAGTACAGCAGTATGCCGCCTATATTAACTAATGTGCACATATGTCAGGCAGGGGTCCACCATCAACGACTAGTGTGGTATACTGGTAATACTGTCAGTGGACTTTACATTCATTGCAATGGACTACATATTACATGATGCATTAGCATGATATATACCTCCTGTGGCTAGGTGGTGCATTGTGTCACATACAGTGTGCCATGTACTGTTGTATAGTCTTACATACTGGTATAACTTTGTTGCTGTGCAAAACATGGTTTGATATATATAGTGTGTCAGGCACTGTCAGGCATCTGTGTGTTGAGAACTGATATGTGGTATTGAAAGTGTGTATCTTCTGACAGCCAATAGGTTGCTATATATGGCAGTTAATTTATATCTGTACTTTAGAATGTTATGTGTGCCACATGACTTGCTCACAGATATTGTTTAATTGTCTTCCAGGGTAATGTCCCGCCATCGTAACCCGGCATATAGCATGGCCGAGGAAGAAGCCATCACAGCAAGCCTGGTGCAGCACTATGCGCTGCTGTTCTCCAGAACCAGCCAGGACCAGCATGAGTGGGCTGCGCTGTGGCAAGATCTTGTCTGTAGGGTAAATGACATAGGCATGCATAACCGGACATATGAGCAGGTACGCTATCACTGCAATGATTTAATTAGACATGTCTGGCAGCGTGCGTCTGATATCCGCAGACAATAGCTTGCCAAAGGTGGGGGGGGTAGCCATCCATCCCCCCCTCACCAGAGTGGCGGAGCTGCTCCTGAGCCAGGTGGCTCCTGGCCAACAATAACCACAACAATTAACATGTATCATCATGGAGTCTGGAGCCACCCAGCAAGTTGACATGGAGTGTGCAGGTAACATGGCATAGCTATAGAATACTGTTACCTCTATTGGTAGAGCATGCTTTTGTGAGATGTGTACTGTGTAGTTAGATGATGTGGTGCCTAGTGTTGTGCAATACTAATAATTAGGAATATAATCTGTAGGCCTGTGACTGTCCACCATTGTACTACGGTAAGATTGCAAACACACAGTAGCAATGCCACAGTTGTTGCCACTGACAAAGTGTCTGATATCCTTGTAGGCCCCTCTGGTGTGACAGCAAGGCAGAAGAGCCATGCTGGTGAGTGTGTTATACCTTTAATATTGCTAATTAAATGTGCATGTCATAGGTGAGGTGTAGGCTATGTACACGTAACACACCTATGCATAATGCATGCTGTGCATGTTTGCTGTGAGTCTATGCACATCCTAGTAATGTGGGTAGCTGCCTAAAACACATACAATACACAGAGCATCCCACACAATTGTGGCAACACTGTAGTGGACATTGGATAGGCAGAGTCGATACGCATGCACACAACATACACACCTTTGTCATACGTGGTACACATTAACATGCTACACATGGCATATTCAGACACCCGCTGTAAGGTCCCACTTCAGTATCCCAAACCTCATCCACACAGCACACATAATATACCTGAAAGGTAGATGCCTCACATGTGGCTGTGCAACACTCTTCATCACATAACATATTCATGTTAGGCAATGCCCCCTATTGGGCACCTCACAAACCCATGTAACAACTGGCCATGAAATGGTGAATGTAGCCATGGTACTGCAGTTCATGTACAGCATGCTATGTGCTGGTCTGGCACACATTAGTAGCCTTGAGTGACCACATGATGCTGCATGATGATGGCTCATGATACTACACCCCATCCAGTTACAGTGGCCACAGCAATACACATATCATGAATTGCTATGCACCTCAATGTTGTGTGTGTGCAGACATATGCACCTATATGCAATATGCATAGCAATCCCCATTTGTAGAAAGTGACACACATATGTCTTTTAATGCTATGGGGTGTATAGGTCACATGACACACATTGTGTATGTGTGATGTTTCATGTTGCAGTTGTGTCGTAGCATGCCATGTCATGGCTGGCACTGGCATGTCCACAATATGTCCTACACTCACCATAACCACTGTACAATGGCTATGTTGAGCAATGGTATTCCATCAGGTATAGATGCACCACTCATCCTGTGTGTATACATAGCATGCATGTGCTACACCTGTGTCCACAATCATCCGCTAAAGACACAGATGCTCTAATCTGAAATGGATAGCTATGTGACACACTGATACACACCCAACCATGGTATGTATACCTGTGACTGATGGTGCACAGGACATTGCAGAGCTTTTAATACCTGCACAGCAATGTTGTGTCCATGTACACATTGCATTCCAGGGTGAGGCCATTCACTGAACAAAACACACATACATCAAGGCCATGTATACTGTTATTAGCAAGGGCTGTCTACACTCACACTGCATGCTGCTGAGCAACACATGTACAGCATGCTGTCACGTTTGATATAAATGTTTGGCTTGTGATACTGTACCCCAACATCACACGCTAATGAGCATGTTCAGGATTGCTGGTGGTGTGTGTGTGTGTGTGTGTGTGTGTGTGTGTGTGTGTGTGTGTGTGTGTGTGTCTGTTCTAGTGAGGAGTGTATTTGTGTGCATGTGTGCATGTGTGCATTTGTGCATGTGTTCATGTGTGCATGTGTTCATGTGTTTACGTGTGCATGTGTTCATGTGTGCATGCGTGCATGTGTTCATGTGTGCATGTGTGCATGTGTTCATGTGTTTATGTGTGCATGTGTTCATGTGTGCATGTGTTCATGTGTGCATGTGTGCATGTGTTCATGTGTGCATGTGTGCATGTGTTCATGTGTTCATGTGTGCATGTGTTCATGTGTGCATGTGTGCTGACATCATGTACAGGTCGTAAAGTGGGTTTCCTGTCTCCCTCTCACAGGTGCTGATTCTGGGCTGGTTCAATGCAGCAGGGAAACTGATGTCACTGAGCATGATAGTGATAATGATGATAGGTTTGTTGAGGCACAGGCATGTTTGCCAGGGTCTATCGTTGGGCCACCAATCGACACTACACAAGTGTCTACCCCATCCATGCACACAGTCATACTGCCAATACATCCATCTCCAATGCCCTTAGCAGAGGGACAGCACACAGCCGGCATTGGCCAGGACAATATGGTATCCAATGCACATGCATCCTGACACAGCAGCCATACCCAGATGTCTGGAAGGGTACCACATAGGTAGATGTCCAGGGGTTCTCGTCGGAGCACTGCTGCCCATCATGCCACTGGCAGATGTGCCACAGGTCTTACAACCTCACGCATGTTCCAGGCCCTTACTAGAGGGACAGCGTACAGTCAGCATTGACCAGGACAGTGTGGTATCCATGGCACATGCATCCTGACACAGCAGCCATACCCAGATGTCTGGAAGGGTACCACATAGGCATATGTCCAGGGGTTCTCATCAGAGCACTGCTGCCCATCATGCCACTGGCAGACATGCCACAGATCTTACAACCTCATGCATGTTCCAGGCTGTCATGGAGGCACAGGCACGTATGGAACGGTACACCAGAGATGGACTGAGGGCACAGAGGGCAGATAACACCACCATAATAGACAGTATCCATGACCTAGCTGGTGCCATCCATAATTACACTGAGGTCACCGATAGACGTGGGGAGAGACATTAGATGTCCTCCGTAATGTCATGTCCAAGTGTCAGGACAGTGCGGGATGGTTCAGTTGTCGATGTGGACATATGCCAGCAACATCAAGAGCTGGCAGTCACCACGGATGTCCCTCAAGCAACAGCGACTCCCGTAGTGCCAGTACCAGCCCCAGCATGTTGGTGGTGGACTGTCCATAGAACATCCTAGAAGACCACGTGCACATGGCTCTGGACAGTCCCAGCAGGGACCTGGGTCCAGTGCACATCCATCTACCTCTGGGGATAGTACCCAGTCTGGTTTGGTACCTGATAGTGTCAGTAGCACCCCTGCCAGGCACAGACACTGTATCCGTGGCCAGAGATGGTGATCTGTAAAGCCTTTCAGACACAGTCTGTGGCTGTCCCACAAGTACCCGTATGTGGCAGCCACATAGTGGAACTGTGTGCATGCAGACACACACACACATAATCCAGACACCTAGGGCTAACACATACCCACACTCATTACATCAACATTGGCCCATACCATTATTCTTGCCCCACACACACACACACACACACACACACACACACACACACACACACACACACACACACACACACACACACACACACACACACACACACACACACACACACACAAACACACACATACATGTCAATTGGATGGCTCACTGTAAGCCTCTGGCAAACCAGCAACACACCCTGTGCATATGATGAAACCTTTGCCACCTCCTGTCATCTGTAACATCAATGCAGGAACAGGCTACCATGGTGCTGATGCACAAGTTGTCTTTATAGCAGTATAGCAATGTTAGCATGTAGTCAGCAGTAGAGTGTAATGATATGCTTTAAGGTGTATCTAAGCAGGCATGATGCATTAAAGCTATGATTGTCATTGTAGTGTGGTTTACACCAGTGTTAGTTCCAGTTGTATATTGTCTGCCCACATGCCACTTGGCTGATGTGTGCAGTATTGGCAGCATGTATTAGTGAGTGGACAGTATGTGTGGGATGTGTGTAGCACATATTTGCAGGTGTACAGTTGTGGTAATGGTGGAGGTGCACTGTCTGCATGTACGTGCATAGTGGACACATGGGCAGGGTGACATGCTCTGTATTACACAGTAACACTCCATAGTTTCTATTGGTGGCCAGTATGCATTGTACTACACACATTTTGGAACCTGACTACACATGTGTGTATGACATGGTTTGACACTGTGCTGTGGGTGATACTGTTACTATCTATCATTGTTCTGCATTCTGGTAGTATACATGACTTCAACAGCCTGACCATAACCAATTGTTAGATGATGTCTTGACAACTGACACACAGATGTGGGACACACATCAACATTTGGATCCTTCAGGTACTATACTATGCCAGTAACCAGTGGTATTCAGCTGCACCCATTACTGAGACCACTCCTGTTCGGCATATGGCTCTCTTAGGTACAAGCAATCACAGTAGGGATATGTCTGTCCATGTGTGCTAATGCATACTGTGGCCTATACTGCATTCTCCAGATGACACACACATCCTCCACAAGGGTATCATACAGACAGATAACTGTTGTCAAACCCATGCTGTAAAGCTATAGGCAAAACTAGGCATAGTCATCCACCTTTACAGAACATAGTATCCCCACAGTACCACATAGGTAGTAGCCACCAACATGATGAACTGGTACCGATGTGTACATGCAACCTAGTGTTCCGTCATCTCTCCTTTGATAATCACATTCCCTAAGGTATTTTGAAATCCCTTGGTGGATCACATAAGCAAGAAGGGGGGTCTGCATGCATGTCCACACAGGTTGTTGTACACCTATAATGCAATGTCATCATTGACAGACTCTGCTGCATTTGAACAGGTCTAACATATGCCTCGGCCATAAACCGTCACTCACACAATTCAATAGAAACCATAATGAGTGTGTGTGACATGGATGACGTAGGCCAGGCATCACTGCAGTGGCTGGCCTTTTCACAAGCATACAGATGTGACCTAAGGTCTGTGAAGCAGCAGCACAGTTTGGCAAAGATGACAACTGTGTACTTGGACAAAGCAGAGTTCACACACATGTAATGATTGAGGTAACATGTATGTATATGTATTTGTCTCACAGCTACCTAACATGTGCAATGCCTACTGATCTGTCATACAGTGGTAAATGCAAAGTTCCCAACCTAATGGCCAACACATAGAGTACACACACACTCACCAAGTGCAGGATTCAAACCCCTATGTAATTACGTAATGATACTAGAGGAGTACGCATTAACACAACATGCTATACACATTACTGGGGCTGCTTTTTTCCACAGGTATCAGACTTGACAAAGTTTGGTTTAACACCTTTAAGGTGTTTAACTACTCTCCTAAAAGGTTGCTCCTTCCCAAGGAAGCCACACACACACACACACACACACACACACACACACACACTTATGAAGTGCAGGATTCAAACCCCTACCTAACTGCTTCATGATACTAGAGGCGTACACATTAACACAACGTGCTATACACATTACTGGGGGGGGGGTTTCCACAGGTATATTTGTAGGATGGTGACATCATCAGACTTGACAAAGATTGGTTTAACACCTTTAAGGTGTTTTACTACACTCATAAAAGGCTGCTCTTCCGAAGGAGACCACACGCAAACACACACAGTTGTCAAGTGCAGGATTCAAACCCCTACTTAATTGCTTCATGATTTAGAGAAGGACATATTAACACAATGTGCTATACACAATACTGTGTATTGTTTTCCACAGGTATATATGTAGGATGGTGACATCATCAGACTTGACAAGGAATAGTTTAACACATTTAAGGTGTTTTACTACTCTCCTAAGGATTCAAACCCCTACCTAATTGCATTATGATACTTGAGGAGTATTCATTAACATGACATGCTATGCACATTACTGGGGGTTATCTTTTCCACAGGTATATTTGTAGGATGGTGACATCATCAGACATGACAAAGATTGGTTTAACACTTTAAAGGTGTTTTACTACTCTCCTAAAATGTTGCTCTTTCCCAAGGAGACCACACACACAAACACAGTTGTCAAGTGCAGGATTCAAGCCCCTATTCAACTACTTTATGATACCAAAGAAGTACGCATTAACACGACATGCTATACACATGACTGGGGGCTTTTTTTCCCACAGGTATATTTGTAGGATGGTGACATCATCAGACATGACAAAGATTGCTTTAACACTTTTAAGGTGTTTTACTACTCTCCTAAAAGGTTGCTCTTTCCCAAGGAGACCACACACAAACACATGTGGTTGTCAAGTGCAGGATTCAAACACCTACCTAATCACTTTATAGTGCTAGAAAAGTACGCATTAACACAACATGCTATACACATTACTGGGGGGTTTCTTTTCCACAGGTATATTTGTAGGATGGTGACATCATCAGACTTGACAAAGATTGGTTTAACACTTTTAAGGTGTTTTACTACTCTACAAAACATTTGTTCTTTCCCAAGGAGACCACACACAAACACTTGTCGAGTGCAGAATTCAAACCACTACCTAACTATGTTATAATACTACAGAAGTACGCATTTACACACCGCACTATACACATTAATGTGAGTTATCTTTTCCACAGGTTTATTTGTAGGATGGTGACATCATCAGACTATACAAAGTGGGTTACATTAGGTGACATTAGGTGGGCTACATTGAAGGAATGTCTAAACACCTTGGCCATGTGTTCATCAAAGGGAAGTTTACTATCTACCTGTGTCCCCAGGGCCATAATGACTTTCTCCGTACATACTGTATTACCACCTATGTGGTAATGTGTGTGCACTTTGTTGTAACCAAATGGGATGGCTATGCATTCTTTGGCATTCAGCTTCAGGGCATTGCTTTGACACTAGGTATCTATCTCTGTAAGACACTTCTGGAGGATGTCTGTGTTAGCCATAAAGTCAATTATGGACCACAGTTACCATTCATCTGCAGAACTGCTCAGCCATACACCTCCCGTGCTTGCCTGTACCTCCGAGCAGTATCAAATGAACAGGTGGGGTCCCAGGACCAAGACCTGTGGGATGCCATTTGTGACTGGCTTAGAGTTGGACATGGCACCAGCAACTCTGAACATGTGTGTTTGATCTGTGAGCCACCTGGCCACCCATCCTGTGACATAGCTGTTAATGTTCCAGCTGGTATGCTTGTCCATGGTGACAGAGTGGGGAATGGTGTGGAAAGTCTTTTGTGTGGTCTGGGTGGCCTGTGTGGACTACTTTCACCTCCATCTATGCCCTTGGTAACTGTTTGACATAAGTCAACTAGGTTTATGAGCCAGGATCTGACTTTAACAAGGCAAAGATGTAGAAAGTCCAGTGTCTGGAGGTCTCCAATGTCTCTGTTTATGGGGTTCATGACAATTTGCTCAATAGCTCTGTAGACCAGGCTGAATAGACATATTGGGCAATGGTGTCCATGTTCTGTTGTGGCACCCTTTTTGTGGAACTGGATGACTGTTTGTGTATGCCATTCTTTGGGTACATAGCCTGTGGTACGCTTGTGTCTGGACAATGAATGTAGGTAAGGGTCTAGTTCCTTAATGGCCTAGTGTAAGACGCAGCCTGGGACACCATCCTGTCACACTGATGCTGTGTTCTTAGCTTTGGTGAGGGCTGTCTTTACCTGGATGTCCATGACATCTGGGGCTCTGCATCCTTCTGTGATGGGCACAGGCCCTTTTGGGGGTGATGGGGGAGAGTGTACGCTGAACTTGTCCCCCTGGATGTGTGCAATGAAAGTTGGTAAGTTGTATTTCTTTCCTATTTTCAGTAGCTGACAGCATATTTGGAAGTTGACACCTACATGTCTGGAATGGCTACCGAAGGCTTTGTGATTGTTATTCTTACATTCCTTGGCTATTTGTCTTTTGAAACTGTCCTTGGATTATTTTATGAGCGATCATTGTTTCTCCCTGATAATGATCTGCGATGCCTTTCCTTTACTGAAGTTGGCTCTATCATGTGTTTGTTTCCTCCTTCTGTTGTCCAACTTATTTATGGCAACAACCACATGATTGTTGTCCTATTTTTGGAGGAGTGCATCTTGGTTATATTTGTGATGTCTCATTCCATGCATCCCTGTGGATGCTCATAGGATGCACTTGTAAATGATTCTGCAGATTGTATACCATTATCCTATAGCAAGAGGGCTTTGCAACGCTCCACTTTGGTCTTGGGAAGTGTGCAGTTTGCTTTTGCAAATGTCTTCACAGTGGTTTCATTGATTGGATGGGGGTGCCGGATGTGGATGTCCAGTGTGAATACTTCATGATCTGATGTTATCTTTGGATACATAGCCTGTGGTACGCTTGTGTCTGGACAATGAATGTAGGTGAGGGTCTAGTTCCTTAATGGCCTAGTGTAAGACGCAGTCTGTATATAATCTCCCCTGACCCCTCTACAAAACAATTAGGTGTCATTATAGACAATAATCTAAAATTTGACCTACATGTTAACCAAACTATCAAAACCATCAATAAAAAAACTAGGGTTACTTTACAGAATAAAAGCCTTCCTAACCCCTCCAGCTAAAATTGCCATAGCCCACTCTCACCTTCTTTCAACCCTTCTGTATGCATCTCCTCTACTCTCGAATTTAAACAAGACTGTCCTTAACAAACTCTCAATTTGCTACAACCACATTGCCAGGTTTGCCACTGGGCTGCCTTTTAGAACACATCATTGCATCAATCTAAATCAGCTTGGGTGGCTTGAACTATCCAGCCTAATCCAGTATAGCCAACTGATTATGGCCTATAAAATCCTCTATAATCCGGACAATACTCCTGCACTTAAAAATATTATCACCCCCTATAATAATCCTAGACCGCTTCGATCCTCTAACAAACTACTAATTTAGACTAGCAAAATTAATAACACAGCCGGTGATTCTCTCTTTGCAAACTCTGTAAGTAGATCCTGGAACTCTCTTCCAACTGATATTACCTTACTTTCCACCTTAGGACAATTTAAAACTAGACTCAAACAACATTTGTCACTTAACTGGCTATGTCAATGTATCAAGCCTGGCTAACTCTCTCTAGAATGTGTAAAAATCTGTTAACCAGTTTACTCTGTAATTTAATTTAATCCTGACTTGCACTCAGAATTAACTGTAACCTGTGGAACTTGTTTAATTTGCTTACTTATGTAATCTCTTAAATAGTCTGTTTGTAATATGTAATGCTGGTATTATGTAATGCTGTATCTGCTTACCCTTGGAGCTTTTCTCCCCGGGCCTCCGCTGAAAATGGACATGCATCCAGTCGGACTATCCTAGTCAACAAATGTAAAATAAATAAATAAATAAATAAATAAATAAAGTATTACCAGCAAGGGGTTTACCTCTGTAGTGGATCACTGGTACCCCATGTTGGTGATGATCATGTCCAGTATGTTGCCACCTCTAGTGGGCATGGTGACCAGCTGTTCCAGGTTGTTAGGGTTTTTAAACTCTAGGAAACACTGGGAGAAGTACGTTGTACATGACTAATTCCTCCACTCACTGTTTGGATAGTTGTAATCTCCTCATATAATGGTGTTTGATAGGACCTTTATACTTTCCACTGTTCTCTGGAATACTGAGTGAGGTTCCTGAGACAAGGTACGTGAGCTGTAGCAGGCTACAATTTGATGGGCAGCTTTGGCCAATGTTAGTTGTACTTGCATGGTCTCCTAGGCCTCATGCTGTGCCACTAACCTGAAGGTGTGGGTATCCATAAGGTAAATGGGTACACCCCTTCCTTTTGTATTTCACTCGTGGTTTTGGGTCCACAGGTCGGAGGGATTGTGAGTGTTTTACGTGGAGCATATCTAACAGCTCTGTGTTTGACATAGCTTTGTATGTTAGGCAGTGAACACCTCTGAGTAGGCGATATGCAAGGGAGTATGGATGGAGCATTTTGAGATGGTCTGTGTATGGCATGTATTTCAGGCCGCTAATGCTCTTTCTGAGGTATTGCTGCTGGCCTTCCAGTTGTTGTAGTTGTCTTGTGAGGTACATAGCAGCAGTGGCATTGTACTCTATTATAGTTCTAATGAGTGATGAGTAGAGGGGAACATTGTCCTCTTCTATTCTGCATGAGACACATTTTGTGATGAGGTGTGCCACATAGGAGGGTTTCCTGACTGCTGTGGGAATATGATTATCACAGTTGTATCCACTGTCCACCTGTGACCCAAGGTCTCTTGTCACACTTTTGGTGTGAAGTATACTACCACCTCTGTTGTAGTTCTTGGCTACTGAGTTTTTAACAAATGGGATGACAATGCACCTTTTGGCATTGAGCTAGAGCCCATGGCTTTGACAGCAGCCATCTGTCTCAGTGAGGCCCTTTTGTAGGATGCCCACATCTTTTGTGTTTACAATTATGCCGCCTAGTTTGCAGTCCTCTGGAAACTTCAGCAGCCACAGACCTGCCATGTTAATGTTTACTTCAGGGAAGTAGATTCTACACAGCCTGGGAAGTTATCTGGTCCCATGGCTGCTGTGATACTGGCTTTGGAGAGTGTTTATTACTTGTGCGGCCGTGATGACAGCAACTTTGCAGTCTTCCATTATGGAGATGTGCTCTTTCATGGGTGAGAGGGGAGTAAAGCTAACAGTGACCCTATCTGCCAGGATGTTGGCAATATCAGTTGGCTCTGTACATTTACTGCCATTGAGCTGTAACTCAGAACAGATCTGAGTGTAACCATTACATGAACCTGTCTGTTGGGCAGGGATCTCCTGAGTAGACAGTATGCTACAGAGTACAGATTGGGTTACATTCAGTCTTGTTGCATGGGGTGACTATTTGAGGCCAGTAATCCTCTTGTTAAGGTACTTCATTGGTCTTTCTAGCTGCGGAACGTGCCTAGTCGGATTCATCGCAAGTGTGTTGTGGTACTCTCTGACAGGTCTGATGACTGCTGAGTAGTGGGAACCTCCTTTGACCTACATGCACAGACCTTGTCAGTTTGTGTGTACACATAGCATGGTTTTCCAACCACTTTGTGAATGTGTTTCTGGAAGTTGGGATGACTATCCACATTTGTCCATAGATCCCTTATTATCACATCCATATTTAACCTAAGTGTGTGAGCATGCCCAGTATGACCTTTCAGTGTGATGCTGAATGGATCCACTACATTTGTTGGAGTGTGTGAGCACGCCCGGTATAGACATTTATACTATATGTGTATGGAAAATCAAGTTGTATTTTTACAGCAGGGCTCACCTTTGTGTCATAGATCAACAGGGATCATGCTGTGCCTGCAAGGATTCCATGCGACACTTTGCATAGACTTATCAACATTTCTACATACAGAGGTGACAGCTATTCTTTGTACATTTCTACCCGGGGGCACACCTGGTTGTTACTGTAGGTGTACATAGCATGTGGGTTTCAACTGACACTTATACACATTTGCTATGCCTGCACTGCTATGTACAGGACACCATTTCAGTCTGTACTGTTGCCTATCATAGTGGCTTGCGGCATACTACTGTACTACAGATGTTAGCGTCCAATGTCACATATATTACACTGCGACTTCATAGTCTACACAACCCACATCACACCGCCTAGCCTGATGTTATAGGCGTGTGGGGGAGGTTACCCATTTGCCTCTTTAGGGGCATGATACTGCATTTCTTTGTGTTTGCATTAGTGTACAATTGTCCTGCTTTGTCTTTGCCACTGCAATGCTATCATGGCTCAGTGGCTCAGTACTGTGACTATAAGGCATAGTATCCTGGGTTCAAGCCCTGTCATTACTTTTTATTTTCATGCTGGGCAGACCAGACTGCTTAAGGAACAGTAAAGCAGATATGAGCATGTTTAATTGACTTTGGTCAACTTTGGCCAACATTGCTCAACGTTGCCCAATGTTGCGCTAGTTGGCACGAGCAATTTTGTTTACATATACTAGATATTGGTAAAAGCTGCTTAGCACTGCTTTATATTGCTTAGTACATGGCAATCATGCCTCAGGTGGTGCTGCAGGGCTGCCTATGTTGGATGCACATACTACACTCCCTATACATGTTTGGAAACAGGTAGTGTCAAGTTAGGCATCCCTATTATTTTATGTGTGAGTCAGAGGGAGGTATCATTTCCAGGGTTCCTACCGAGCCAGTGTATGTGCTATGCATTGCCCCTTTGCCAAGGCCAAGGCATACTGGACATGCCTCCTTCTGCCTACTGGGCAGGCTCAGGTTGTTCCTCCTCTGAGTCATGCTGTGCCTGTGCAGGCCTTGGCAATGGTAGGGGGTTGTTTGGCCCTGCCACATGCTGTTCCTGCTGCAGCTGTTTTCACAGGATCATGTTGTGTAGCATGGCACATACCATGACAATTTGGGTACATGTAGTTGGTGAGTACTGTAAGGCTCCACCAGATGTATCCAGGCAATGGAACCATGACTTGAGCATCCCAAACCCATGCTCGATAACATTTCGTGTTTGTGCATGTGCCTCATTATGGAGATCTTGTTCAGGTGTGTGTGCATTTCTGATGGGTGTCATCAGCCATGGCTCCAGTGCGTATCCAGCATCCCCCAGTGGGTGACCGTCAGGGATGTCCCCATTTGTAAATGTCTGGTACAGCTGCGACAGATGCCAGATATGGGAATCATGGTAGCTTCCAGGGCAGCCAGCACACACATTCAGTATTATGCCCTGGGCATCACACACGACCTGGCAGTTGATGGGGTGGAAGCCCTTGTGGTTGATGTAGGCCCTACCCCGCTCTCCGTCTGGTGCGTTGATGTGTATGTGCGTGCAGTCAATTGCACCCACTACCTCAGGGTATTCCACTATTTGATGGAAGAGACGCATGTTGCTGGCCAATACCTCACGGTCATTGGGGAAATATACATGATCACCGACATGTGCTGACATGGCATTCAGGAACTGGTGCAGTACCCTGGATGCTGATGCCTGTGAAATCCCCATCAGTACCTATTGCTAGTATTCTTAGGCCAACACATACCTTGGTTTCCACTGGGATGGGTTCCCCTGTGTTGGTTCTGTGTCTGAGGCGTGGCCTGCACAGCTCAACAATTTGCTGCAGAAGCTCTCTGTCCACTCTATAGTGCTCCACTATCTCCAGCTCATGTAGCCCCTGGTAGGTTACCCTGGGTCTGTACACTCTTCTCCGTCTCCTCACTGTGGGTTGCTCAGCAGCATTTGCAATGGCACCACCCTTAGCATCTTGCACATGTTGCCTTATAATAGCAATGGCAGCCCCTAACATTTTTTTTGTCTCAGTTAGGCTTTTTAAGTTTTCACTTCTCTTTGTAGACTGCAGTGTTGCAGGGTTTCTGGGAAAAACATGGGGGGATGTTGTTTGCAGAGTTTTAAGTGCTGGGCTGGGCTAGGCTAGTGTACTGCCTGTGTAATTGGCTGATTCTGATTGATTTCACCTGGCAGCTCTGCTAGTACTCCTTGGTTAACTTTCTACTACTTCCTTTCCTTCCTTTTCCCATTTCTGTTTCCACAGGGGGCAGTGCCGTGCAAACAAGCGCAAACACTTGCACAAAAGTGCACATGCGCTCACACAGCCTTACACAGGCTTACACGGGCTTAGGCGGGTGCACATTCGTGCATACAGGCTTAGATGGCCTTACACAGGCTTACAATTGGCACACACATGTGCACACTGGCTTAGATGGGTTTACAGGCTCGCACACGCATGCACACAGTGTAAGCAGCTTTGCAAGAGACTTCAGTGATAGCCACAGCGTACACCTTCGGTTTCTAGGTTTCAGTTTATACAACTGTAGACATGTCTCTTCCAGTCCTGAGTAACTCACAGCAACCACATGCCACTCTGCTCCAATAATCTTACAGTCTTTGATATATACCCCCTCATGATGTCACCTATCTTCTACTCAGTTACTCCCCTAATCCTACTCTTACACTCTAGGGACATGGTTCACATAGCAGGGAAATTTGGGATTCACTATCCTTATACTCATTTGCATAGGATTGCCTACTAATGCTTAGTTACATCTCTCAGACTGAGCTTACCCCCTTAGCAACCACTACTCAGTAGCCATGTTGTCTTCAGCCTGCCATTCACCTGCATGGCAGATGAATATTGTGAATAAAATACATATTTGTGGCTTTTATTTTTTGTTTTTAGGGTTTTTAGAGCACTGCACATTTGCGTGGCACTGCGCTATGCTTAAACATCGGAGATAGTGGAAAAAAGTTATTTTTTTATTATTTTGCAATGGATAAAAATGCCAATGGCCATATATTTGGCCATTGGCATGCTTCGTCAACTAGATGCATCCTTTATTTGGAGCTGTCATAGCTCCGTTTTGCTATTTGCAGAACGGTACTCAGTTGCCAACCGAGTACATTTCTACAAATAACACTACTCTTACTCGGATAGGTTAGTGTTTCCTGGATTGCAAATTTACCTCATTTGCATAGCTTTCAGCAGCAAATGAGGTAATTTGCATAAACTAACACTGTCCGTGCAAGAGTCGTTTTAGGAGCTCTCTTGCATGCCCCTGCCGGCTGCTCTTGGATTGCTCGGCAGACATGTTGGTTGGATGGAGTCTTACTCTACTCTTAGACTCCGTGCAAGCCTTCAGGAATCCAGCCCACTGTGTTATAATCTACGTATTGAACTATAGATATTGTGGTATAATCTGCGTATTGAACTATAGATGCTGTTATAATCTGCATATTGAGCTATAGATACTGTGGTATAATCTGCGTATTGAACTATAGATGCATTAGTTACTTTTCTGTGTGTATCTTTAATGAAGATGTTAAACATGAGACGGCCGAGGATAGATCCTTGTGGAATATCTACTGTAATTGGTAGATATGAGAATTAGGTATTCTGACATCATAAACATTGAGCTGTTTGTTGAGAGTAGTTACTAAAACAGGACATTGTTTCATTCCTTATTTCTTGACTAAGTAATCTTGTTAGAGGTAATGTTCATGAAACACTGTTGAATGCTCTTGAAAACTGTAAGTTAAGAAAAAATACTAGTTGTCCGTGTCTCCTTTGCTGATTTATGATATTTAAAATCAGTAAGGCTGATTTTCTTCTATAAACTGGTCTTGATCCCATGTTGAATTGGAGATAAATTGTTAGTTATGAAATGTTGACGTGTGTGTGTCATGAAATGTTGATGTGTGTGTGTTTGTTTGTGTGTGTGTGTGTGTGTGTGTGTGTGTGTGTGTGTGTGTGTGTGTGTGTGTAATTTTTTTTTCAAGAATTTTTGAGAATGTTGAAAGAATGGTGCTAAATGTCCATAATCTGAAATATCTAGTCAGGTGCCACCTTTTACGAAGTGGGATGTTGTATGACATTTTTCCAGTGTAGTTGGGTAGGCAGGTATTTTAAGGCTGTTGATCTGTTTGAGTATTTCTATAGAATATACAAAGCCATCAGGTATTTACCAGGAAGACCATATAGTGCTAATGTAGTACATGTTATACTTTTTAAATGTGTGTTGCTTGAACTAATGGAAGTATTTGAAGACTAAAGGAGCTGTTTACATTATGTCCTAGGTCACTGTAGTAATCTGGGTATTTCTGAACATTTCTGTAGGTTGATTATAGTAATCTGTATTAATTTTACATTCAATGCTGTAGGTATGACTCTTCTGGAACTGGCTTTGATTGAACTTCTTTACATTCTTTCGTAAAATTACGGATATGATTCCAAAATTCTTTTGGATTTGCTTTGTTGGATGATTGTAACTTGAGAAATGCTCTCTCCTATTTGAGTGCATCATTTGTTTTACTATATATTATAGCAATTTGTATTGTTTTAGTTTTGTTGGGGTTTGGTTGTTTTCCATTTTTTCATAATTTGCTTCTGAGAGATGTCGTTTGTTTTCCCACTGACTTCCCATGGTGCAGCTGTTAACAAAACATTACTTTTTTTTATTTGTTATAATACATGACAGTGTCATTAAGAAAAAGTGTTTGCAGGGCCAAATAGTTATGCATTTGAGTTTTGTTTCTGTGAACTTAACTGTTGTAGTGTTTTATGTCTGCAAACAAACATTTTTGAACTGCATTCAACGACTAATAAAGCATTCGACCCTTTCCTCCTCCTCCTTTAAAATCAGCAATGAAGAAACTGCTAGTTTATTTTATAAACATGTCCATGATTCCATTTTAGAAACTATGGCTCGTTGGCATTCTGTTGTCTTTTGTGAATCTTGTCATTATGACCATCCTGCTGTCACTATCTTCTTTTAGTAGACTTTATGTATAAAGTCTTCAAGTGAAACCAGGAACAGTTGCCATTGACAAGCTTCCTCTTGAATTTCTAAAAACCTTGCAAGCTCCATCATGTATGTAGTATTTCTATTACTTCATCATCTAGTAAAGATTATCCCAAAAATCTATAAAAAAGACAGTCACTATTTTCATTATTCCACTCCGTAATGGTGTCCTATCATATACAATAAATAACTGTAACTAGTTTTCTTATTGCCTCCTTTAACAAAAATTCTTGAACAATGTGTTTTTTTATCTACTTACACATTAAATAACAAAACAAATCTAATAAATTACATTGTCCCAGTCCCCTTCAATAAAACATGTGACACCACAATGACATTTGACTACCTTTATTAATTTCCAATTTGACTTTATTACATCATTTCAAATGTTAATTGTAACATGAAAACTTTGTAACCACGACATGTCAAATCCTTGTAATATATATCAGGGCAGCGTACCTCACTCACCCTGCCTGAAAAAGCAGAGTCCATACCTCTGCTCACTTATTCTTATTAGTCAAGCAGTGTCCTACCACTTACTTTCATCCCCCCAAACTTCTTGCATCAACACCCAACACCAAGTGGGGGAACAGAAGAGAGACAAGCCTACCCCTCTTCTCCTCCCACCAGCCTGACCACAGGCTGTTCCTCTTCTCCTACAAAAGAACTTTCACCAAACCTTCTAAAAATAAACTTAAAATGTACATTAAACAAATTTAAACCATACTCATTCAAATGCACCCCTTTGGATCTAAACCAAACCGCGTCCCTGTCAACAAAATCCCTATGGTCTATTGCATACATACCCAAAGCACCCAAATGCTGTACCAGCCTAAATGAATAAACCTCCATGTGCACTCCAAAGCCACAAACTTAGTGGCTTTCTTCCAACACAAATGCGATACTATCTCAGACCATACAATGCACATTGCCTGGATATAATGTCTGCAACATAACCAGATCCTCCCTTATCCTATCCATCACCAATTATTCCCAAATCATTAACAGCCAAATGTATCATCGATATTAAAAGAAGTCCCATCTTTGACCATATCAATGCAACTTCAGCCGTAAGCTCATTCCACCCAAGACCTCTAATCCCATGCCTACTACCTGTCCACTCCAACTGATGGAAACCCAGTTCATTTCCATCCATCCTAATTGCAGCCCCCTTCACCACCCAATGACTATATGAATGGCCCAAGATGACAATCTCCTTTCCTGAAAGACAAAAATAAAACATACCTAATATATGGCATTTGAAGACCACCTCCCTACTCTGGATGGCCTTAATGGCTGTGCTTTATCTTGCCAAATCTGAAGCCCTACCAATACAAAAAAGAAAAAAAAGTGCATGAAAAACATTGTCCTGGAGAACTAATACAATGCAGAGTCCTTCTTATTACATATAAAAACTGACTACCTGTTACTAATTTACCATCCCTCAACCAAAAAAATAAATCCCAAGGGCCCCGCACAAGTATGCATCAATCTTTCAGCCCAAACCACTGGGCACAGGCCCTCACTCGTATCATTCCCAAGAACTATCTGAGCGTCCTTCCCGAACTGATCCTTTTGAGACCGACATAACCAAATGTGTACTGTCACTGGAAAAACCATGACATCTCTCCAAACTAATGAGCCCAACAGTTCAGACACCCGTAATGCTTCAAAATACATCCATAAACACAAAGTTACCCACAAAATGTAATCCACTGAATCACCAGCCACTAAAGCTAACCCCTTCAATAAAAGTTTCAAAACCTGTCTTGTCAAAGGCCACCACCAGTCCATATTCACACCAACCACTCTACCCCATCTTCTCTACATCCACCCCACCATCCAAGACTTCATGAAATCATGCAGCCCTGCCACCTGTGAAAATGAGATCCGGACACATGCTCAACTAGCATAAGTCCGAATCAGAAAACATCGAACACACATACACAAAAGCGCTTAGCATCGAAAAGCGCTTCCGTGTATGTGTGCCTGTTTCGTAGATTGGACTATTGTGGGTAAGGGAAAATTCCCTTTTCCCCACTGTAGTGCGATCTCGGTGTGAGAATATTAAAGTGGGGGGGGTGGGGGGTGCAGGGGGGTGAAGCCCCCCTGCAGAAACATAGATTTTTTTTTTGAACTATACATACACAGAAACGCTTTTCGATGTTAAGTGCTTTCGTGTATGTGTGTTCAGTGTTTTGTGATTCGGACATATGCTAGTCGAGCATGTGTCCTAGACCTGTGCAAATATACTAATCACTCCCAGGTCCACACTGATTGCCTGCACCACCTTACCTTGCCCCCAAGCTTGAGTCAAATAACACAATAATTGTTCTTCCCATGAAATCCCTTCATCCTTAGGCAGGTGTAAAATAAATTTATCAAAATCATATAATGTCCTTCCAAACGCTGTCTGGTACACACTGCCCACAGCTCGCAGGTTACCTCAGCCCAAGACACCATCAGCTCTTCTGCTGCCCAGGGACAAATTCCAAAATCTGGAAAACTGAAATTGAGAAAACTGTCAGCAATCCCATTCTTAACCCCTGCCACATGTGTAACTGTGAAAGAAAATTTCTAGTAACAAACTTTGCAAAACCAACTTACATAAAACTAACAATAATGTTTTAGACCTAGCAGTCTCCTGCAAAAGCAGCACCACTGCCAGATTGTCCTCATAGAAAATTAACCTCTAGTTATTTATTTATTTATTGGCATTTTTTAACCGGGAGTCAGGGGCCCATTTTCTGTGGAGACCTGAGGAGAAAAGTTCCAGAAATAATGCAAGTTGTTATGATATTTACAAAATATTAAAGTAAGGTCACAGAAATGAAGTATAGGTCTACAATTTGTACAAAGCAGTACAATGCATAGGTAAAATAACAGTACAATGCATAGGTAAAATAACAGTTTGCAAGTACAATTTCCAAAATCTGAAAACAGTATATAAGCATGGGCCAAATAATAATTAAAAGGTTTAGAGAATATTACACTGAGTACAGTATGAATACAGTTTGTAGAGCAAGTACAAGGAGGAAAAAAAGTTGTTAGATTAAAGCAGATATGATGAAAAGCGAGGAGACTAGGTCAAGTAGGGGTTTGACAAGGGCATGACCAAGTCTTCAGGAGAAAAAGTTTAAGTTCTTTCTTAAACAGGTGTTTATGCTGAATGCTTCTTATGTTGAGATGGAGTGAGTTCCAAACATGGGCAAAAGAGTATTTGTAAAGGGTCTTACCAATGTTTTTGTTGAGTTTGTATAACTGAAGGAGGCATTCACTGGGAGTATGTAGGTGACGAGGGGGGTTATAGAAGGAGACTAAATTGGAGATAGAAGCACAGGATGAGGGTTCATATAGGATAGAGTGCAATATGTAGCTGGGGTATAAGTAGCTGTTTGGAGAATTCTGGCCATTGGAGTAACGTAAGGGCAAGACAGTGGTGAGATTTGTAAGGAAGGTTGGAGGCAAATCTGGCAATTTTATTATAAGTTTGCTCTAGTTTAGTGATGAGATGTTTGAACATGAGTAAGGATAGGGGCAGAGTAAAGAAGGCAGAGTAGGAGTAGGGCCTGAGCGAGGAGGGTTTGGAGGGGGGTGACAGAAATTTTTGATTACAAAAGAGAAGTCCAAGTTTCTGGTGGTATTTTTTTATACTTTGTTGAATATGAATATCAAATTTTAATTCATTATCAGTAACTCCAAGTAGTTTAGGAAGGGGTTCAGGTTTAATAATGGTGTTGTTGAGAGGACATAGAGAAGTAGGCTTTGTGCTGAGCAAGTGTTTTAGGGAGGAAGAGAAGGAGTTTGTTTTTTTTTTTTATTTAATATGAGTTGGTTATCAGAGAGCCAGGTTTTGACAGAGGAAAAGGTTTGTTGAGTGAGCGCTAGTAGATCAGGGATACTGTGGGCAGAGGTAATGAGGGTGGTGGAGTCAGCGTACTGTAGAAGTGTAGAGAGGTTAGTAGCAGAGTGAAGTTTATTAGAGAATATATTAAACAGGTGGGGGCCCAAAATTGATCTTTGGGAACTCCAGTATTAACAGCACCAGGTGAAAGAGGTGCGAAATCCTGAAAAAACAACCATTTTAACTGAAATGTGATAGTTTTTTTGCAGATAAATTGTGCACTGCTCTTAAGGTATAGCAGGCTTTGAGGTGGAATATTTATGTTAAGATCAGCATACACATAAAGTCCTGCTTGTTTGTTAGTTACTTTAGTACCAAATGATAGGAGTTTTACTTGTGTGCACAATATTATGATAAATAAGGGAGCTGAGGGGAAATTCCTCATGCTCAGCAAACTACTTTTTGCTAGTTGTAAACTGCCATCAAGTGGTCTAAGAAGAAGGGTTTTAACTAAACTAAAGCACTGAAGGTGAGAAATGAGGAATAAAAAGAGATAAAAGAAAAAGATGCTGCTTTCCCTCAACCTCTCCTGCCAGACTACCAATGAAACCCAGATTTGGTGTTGACTCCAAAAAGGCAATATCCCTTTCCACTCATTCCTCCAATGTGCTGGCCAATCAGCCACAAACCATTCTTCACCAAAATCACACCCATCCTGATACCACCAGCCACATCTGTAAACAATTGCAATTCCTCTTGACTAACCAAATTCGACTGCCAAAAGGAAACCCCATTAAGCCACTCCAAAAAAGACAGAGTGCCAAATCCGCCCATACCAACTTACTAATTCTGACCGTATGATGTTTGACCCCTGCCCCTTTTAGCAGAAAGGCCACTGACTTACAAAAGGTACTCCCTGGATGAACTACCTAACAAAAAAAATTAAAATCCCAGAAAAGCTCCATATCCTCCCTGATCCACGCCTTAGCTTTAAACACCACCCCTCCAATCTTCTGCTTCATATGGACTGTCTTGGCTGTATGGAAACCAAAACAACCCATGTTCTACATCTACTACTAAACCCAAAAAATCCAGTTCCTTAGCTGGACCTTCCATCTTCTGCTTAGCCAATGGGATGCCCAACTCTTCACATGTCCCCAGAAACTCTCCCAGACCTACTAACCCTCCTCCAAACCTCTTGCTTACTATCAAGAAATAATCCAGATAATGCACCACCCTCTGTGTGCTCACATGCTGCTGCCAAACCCAATGAAATACAGTGCTAAATTTCTCAAAATTAGCACAGGCTACCAAGTATCCCATTGGCATAGCCTTGTCAAAGTATAACTTGTTCCCAGCTACCATACCCACTCATCCCCCCACACTGACAAAAGGCAAAATGCCAATTCGATGTCAACCTTCACCAGCCACAGATCCTTAAACTCCCCCCTAATAATTTTAATGGCATCATCAAAAGACGCATAACTGACCTCTGCATCCTCCATTGAGATAGTCATTAACAGGATTCCCTACCAGTTAAGACAAATGGTGAATCAACCAGAAATCCCAGGGCACCTTCTTAGGAAATAGACCTAGCGGTGAAACCTTTAAGACTATCAAAGGGTGGGGTATCAAAAGGTCCCAACAAACTACCTCCCAGCCATTCCTTCTCTACCAAACCACTCAAAATATCCTCCTTCCCCTGTACAAATTGCAGATTCTTGCAAACTACTCCAGCTGCCAACACACTTGATTTAATAGAACACCCCCCCCACAAGAAAACCCATCAATTATTTCTTCCATGAGATAAATCAGAAAATTGCTGTAGCATCCATCTCAATGCTTGCACCTTAAGCACCCCTCCTTGCAACCCCCAAAAATTCCCCCTATTTTGTAGATTCTGAAACCCATGAAAAGAAGAAGGTAAGCCACCCACCTTGGTTATCAGCGATCCCAAAGTTACAAAATTACCCTCTTGCTAACCCCACTGCCCCACTGCGTGCATCCGCGGCCAGCATCCCTGCCTAACAAGGCCCAGCATACCCTTGCTCCATCCACTGCTAACTTAACCCCTCTACTAGCAGCTCCAAGGCTATCTACCATAGTAGTCAAATGGCAGGATGTCTACCGTCCAAATGCTGTGACTGATCCATCGCCTTCCACTTTTAAAACCTCTGATCTTACCATAACCAGGTGTTCCCTACCTGCAGACTCTGTGTCTCATGGATCATGAGAAAATTAGCCAAGAGTGGTAAGGCCTAGACAGGATCCTTCTCTAACCAAACTGTCATGTAATAAATAAAGCCTAACACACAAATATCCCATGTTCGTTGCTGCAGCCTACCTACCCTTCTCCTCCCCAAAGCCAATAAGGCCACCAAACGGTCTTTACTGTTTGCGATTTCTGATTCCATCAGACATTGAACCCCATCCGCCTCAATTAATTAAAAAATATCGATGTACTCTCCCTTCCTGATTTTTTTCCTTGACTGAAAGCAGTATGCGAGGGGTCAAAAAGAGCCTCCCCCCCTTGCCCCAGGGCCTGCATAGCTAACCAATCACCCAGATATATCCTGAAGTCCGACCCAACCTCATGATGTTGTGACACCGACCCACCTGTGGATGACCTTAAACTCCCCATAATCAAGCTTAAACCCTCCTTATTGCCAAAAGCCTCTTCATGAACCAGTCCCCCTTCACTAAACCTCTGTCACTCTTCAACAATGCCACCTGCTTCACTTGCTCTTGATGTACCTAACCCCTACCTATCTCCACACTACTCCCAAACCATACCAAATCTGATATGCCAAAATGAGAACTCAGCAATGAGTTATTACCTGTGACCTTATTGCACTCCACTCCTGTGGCTGGAACATCCGCTGTAACAGCATCCATCACTTCCCTCTAGCCACCAGCTTGCTGCTGGACATCTGCTTTTGCCTCTTCTGACTGGACTCAACTCGATCTTAAATCGCCGAGGACTCACTAGCTGGCAATTCCCGGAATAACTGCTCCACCTGTGAGACAATAGCTGTCCATCTCAGTCTGAAGTCTATGCTTCACCATCTGCAAAAGAAAAGACCACCGTAAATGCTACTGTGAGTGAGAGAGAGAGAGAGAGAGCAGGGAAAAAAAAAACACAGGCTGAAAGGAGCAAACCCTGTACCATGTGAAGTGCAGCTCATAACCTTACCATCAGCACCCAGCCCACAAATAGGGACATTTTTTTTTAATTATTACTATTGCAAACTTAGCCCTTTGATACATAACAGGTTCTACATTAGCATGGCTGTCTGCAGCTTCTGACCCGATATGACTTCTGAATCTGAAGTGTCTGCCATTATTTCCTAACCCTTCTTTAAGTACTAACCACCCCTACCAAACACACTACCAAATTATGAAAATGGAGCTAAACATAAGGCTAAAATCTGGACATTCTTGCGACAAGCTGTACTAATGAGAAAGATCCTTTATGGGTATACCCATTTGTCATTCCGGGCATGGAGCATTGCGATACACATGGGGCTTGGTGATTGCTTCCATGCCTGGTGATTAGAGGAAGGGGCCTGCAGATGACTGTGGACTTAATGTTATACCACTCAACTTCTTAACTCCTGAAATCTAGACAAAGCCTGAAACATTGGGGGTCAAAGATCCATGCACAGGGACAGATTTTAAATATTGGTAATTATAAAACTAGAACTTGATAGACTAACAGGCAATGTGTTAACATGGATTTATGAAGGAGACACCCCCTTCATATAAAGTATGAAACTCAAACGGGTGTCATTATGTAGTGTCTTCAATCCTCAGTGACTTGCCAAAAAACTGCAAATATTTATGGGGAAACGGACCTAAAGTATGAGGCAAAACCTAGCCATTCTGAAAAATGTGGACAGTTGAGAGGTCTGCTTACTGCAAATATCGGTAAATGTGCGTGCAAGGACTGCAGGTGGACACCCCCAACCATCAGCACAAGCGCTCTTCTCCAAATAATGTCCCCAAGCCCCACTTCGCATGAGTAGAATGCAGCCATTACCTAAAGGAACTTGCAGCCCATGAAAAAGTATTCACGGCTCACTATACTTCTCCTGATTGCCAGAACACCACAGGATAAGACCACCTCCACCACCAATTCCAATGCAGCCTTAATGTAAAAATAAGTAGTAACTCTGCACCGTCAAAATACTGCAATAATGGACTCCAGCCCACCACAAAGCCATGAGTAACTAAACCACCCCACCAATGACTGTCATAAAGGAAAATCAGTCAGAACAACATTACTTCAAGGCAGCTATTACAGTTAACGATATTTAAACACCAAACAACACCACTACCTGCTCCATAAATGCGGCCGATGAACCCATACACCGCCGTTCCTCACAGAGGTAATTAAAGAAAAAATTATGGAAACCTAAATGTTCAAAATAAGGCTACACTCCTTCTCTATGCTACTAGGATTTACTTCAGTTATCTGAAATTGTGTGTGTTGGTGTACAAGCAGTGTAAGTTTGTTTCTGTTCCGTTCTATACTAGAATTTTGTTTTCCTTCTCCAGTCAAAATGAATTTTTCCAGTTGGCTATTCCCAGTTAATAAAAGTAAATAAATATCTACTGTTTTCTGAACTGTTACTGTTCTGCCGACATTCATTTCATTTGGCAGTGTGTTCCTTATATCACATATTATTTAATGGTCAGTTATAGCTCTTCCCTGGATTCATTTATGAGTACACTAAATGCACACTGTTCTGAGTGAATAGACAGCATAAGCATAACTCACACCGTCTTCCAAATTTTAGTTTTCCTACTAATTTTCTTGCAGCCTTAAATATTAAGGGGATTCATAAAGGTTACCACAAAGTGTAGACTACATGTACACTTAGTGTAAGTGTTCTGAGTAATTACGCAGCACAAAAAATGTGGTAGGAATGTTCTTGAATACAGATTCTGCATGTTTAGTGTATGTGTTAATGAATTTGACCCCTTGTTTTAAGTGCTTTAATGCATTGTAAGTTCAGAAACTCAAACCCTCAAAAGAGATTATTGAGGTAGCTACACACTGTCGCACACACACACACACACACACATGCACACCTTACTAACTTGCCAACTATAAAGACGTGGTTTAAACAAGTGAGGGTAGGAACATTTCTTACCTTAAGAGGAAGTTTGTTCCATAATCAAAGAGCTCCTTCAGTTGAAAAAAAACAATAACACTTCAAACTATTGGACTGTTTTGATATTTGCTTACCATATGCTGTTCCTATTATGAAACTGGTAGCTGATAGGTTTTACCTTTGGGATTAGACATAACATATTGTCATGATGACATCTGTATATTGGTATTGTATCGCTTCTGAGTAAATGGTAGTTACCAAGAAAAACTGCAACCTGGTTAACCTATCTCTGTATGACATACCCTTTACATTAAAAATGTTCTTATGTTCTGAATGTGTTATGTTTTTCTAATGTCATCCATCTTGTAAGAAATGCTAAATGTGTGATCTAATCCCGGTTTTACAGAAAGTTGCTGTCACAGTAGCATTTCTCATAGTAATTGTACTTAGAATATTTTTTGTAGTCAAGAAGCACCTTCTATAGAGTTATTGATATTAGTAAACCTAAAGCTCCAGTCAACTACAGCACCCAAATTCCATGCAATAAGACAAGTAAGAAGAATTTGTTCATTAATAGAATAGCAATATTCTGTATTATCTTGATCAAAGTATAACAATGTGTATTTATAATAATAATAAGCCATTTGAGCATAGTATTAAGGATATCACTAAACTTGGTTTGTTTCTAAGGAGAGTCCAGATAGTGTCTCTAGTCGATATTAATGTGGGGAAGAATATGATAGACATAATCAACTGGGGGTGCACAACAAAGCCCTGGCAAACCCCGTCCCTCGCAAAACACTTTAATGGAAGAAAGTGTGTTACCAATTTGCACTTGACATTTATGAAATGATAGCCAGTTTTAAACCCGGCCAATCTTTTATCTGTTTATAGACTGTTTATTATTAGTTTACGGACAATTGAATCAAAAGCATTTGCCAGATCCAGATAAATTATATTGCTATATTCCAAGATGCAGAGGACAGGAAGAAATGGAAACAGATGATCTGCTGTGGTGACCCCTAACGGGAACAGCCAAAAGAAGATGATGCTATTCTTAAGTCAACTTTATCTGTTACATTTGTATGGAAGTTCATTAAATTGATAAGGAGTGGACACACCTGAATAAAACCATGCAGCCTATATCAAGATCTAACTACCAAGTTTGAGGAGGTGTTCCTTCAAAAGACTAGCCTATAATAGATGTCAAATTAACACAGCCATGTATTTTTCCTTCCCTTGGAATTTGAGCAATGGTCTCTCTAGACTGCTGGAACAATGCCTAGTAACAAGCTTCTTTGAAAAATGTGGGCATGACAGGGTAGAATGGCATTAGATACCTTGACAGTAAGATGGGCATTCGATACTACGATAGTAAACGAGACAGCCGTTAGATACCTTGATAGTAAAAGAGACAGCCATTAGATACCTTGATAGGAAAAGAGACAGCCGTTAGATACCTTGATAGGAAAAGAGACAGCCGTTAGATACCTTGATAGTAAAACAGACTGGCATTTCTCAAGTGCCCACCCTTTTACTCAAAAAGAGATCAGTGGTAAAAGGGCAGTTTGTTAGGGCTGCGAGAATGGATTTCATGGAGGAATGTAATTTTATTGGAAACTATGCTTATTAAGAGGAGCTATCCACCCATCTTAATAGCGAAGCTTAAAAATGAAATGATCACAAAAAGGAGTAGGAAGATCTTTAACCCCTTATTTGGAGGAACCACTTGTTGTAATATTTCAGATTTTCCATGGAACTGCCCAGACGATTTCACCTCATATTCAGCTTCATTTGTCACAAATTTTAACATGGTCAGTGACCATGTCAGGTGGAGCCTAAATAAAAATGAGTTGTTATTAAAATAAAGTTCAGACCTACAAGGGGTGATTCTAAGCAAGCCAAAAATAGTATTCCAGAGAGAAAGAAACCTTTAAAATATTTTAAAAGGCACCACTATGAAAATGGAAAGGAAGAATGAGACAAAGGGAATGAGTAAGTGTGGCAGTTGTAAGCTTTGTAAATGGATTCAGATTAGGCAAACCTTTGTCATCAGAGGGAAATCTTATACGATAAAAGGAAAAATTAATTGTTGCATCAGTGGAATAGTTTACATTGCATTATGCCAAGGCTGCTGCTGTTTTTATATAGGTAAGACCGAATGGATGTTAAAGGACTGAATGTATGAATATTTGTACGACTTATGTTCACAAAAATTAACTAATGCCTTGTCAAAACATATTATAGATTATAAAGAATATCATTTTAAATTTTTGGTGGTGGGTCAATAGTTTAAAAACCCAAGAGATGGCCCATGACAACTTCTTTTTGGAAGTAAGAGAAATTTTTGGCAATTACTGCTGAATGCAGATCATTGGATGGGACTTAACGAAATAACTTCGATCTCTAGTATGTTAAAAGTTATATCCCTATGAAGGTGGACTTTGAGGTCTTAGATGTCTTTAAGTTTTATTCAATATAGTTGCATGTTTTTGATTATTTTTGTAGGTATAAGTGTTTTAAAATGGGGGCGTCAAAAGCATTGTTTTAAGCATGATAGCACTTTAAATCTTTCAGGCATAGATTCATACTTTTGAACCATGTGATTTATTATATTTAGTATTTAAATGATACTGGTTAGGTAGGAATTTATCTGATGAAGTCGGTAAATTAACAGGACAAAAGCACTATTTTGGATTGTTTTATGCATTGTATTTTATGCTTTTTATGTTTATTATTAAAGAGTAATAAGTGTTTCTAGTTTGACATGAGGTTATAGGTTTAGCTTTCTCTCGCTAATGTGTGTTTTTTTTCAATAGTTTGTTTTTCATGGTTTCCTACCTTGATAGTAAAACAGACAGACATTAGACAGGTGCTAGATACCTGGGTAGTAAAACAGACAGGCATTAGATACCTGGATAGTAAAACAGATAGGACAGGTGGGCGCTAGATACCTGGATAGTAAAACAGACGGGTGCTAGTTACCCGGATAGTAAAACAGATGGGCGCTAGATACCCAGATAGTAAAACAGACAGGTGCTAGATACCTGGATAGTAAAACAGATAGGCATTAGATACCTTGATTGTAAACTAGACAGAGAAGTCACCTGGTCAAGAAGATGCATTGGATTTAATCATCTCCCTTGCTTTAGCTAGTCTTGAGTCAGTTGTAACTGGGCAATAGTCTATTCCAGAAGATATTTTAGTCCTACTGGAATGGTTTCTAAAACTGATCATTTAAAAGTTTTACTATTAAACTGAGGTCAGTGATAACCTCCTCCTCAAGTGTTCAGTGAAAAGATAGCACAGGTTATGGTTACTGTTATTCACAAAGCTTAAAGCATTTTTATCCCTTGCATATATTACTAATGTTTGCACTATTTTTCAATGGTCTGTTTAATTATCTTGGTTATTTGGTTTGTTGTAGTGTAGCTGTCTTTGCTTAGGAAAGTTGGAAATTTTTGTACACTGACCAGTGATAATGGTCCTTATTAACCACTTTTGTTAATACACTTATTCCATCAAGGATGGTGGAATAGTTTTCTTGCTGGAGCTCATACCACAGTGGACAATTGTTTGTCTGTCTTAGACAGTTTAACGTAAAATATGTTCCAACATATATTGATATCAGATGAGGTAAACTTGTCTAGCTAAACCCAGCTTTCCAGGTGATGACAGATTGTGCCATGGTCAGCCCAATAGATTTTAATAAGGACAATTCTAGTGAGATTTGTCACACCCAGGATACCTAGATCCCATTTTAAACTAATATGGCTAGAATTCCTGAGCTTAGGGCCTCAATGAATATTACTGACCTGTAATTGCAGATGACCCAAACTACATTAAGAATGTTACTGACATGCATAGGTAGGTCAGCTTTTTGGCTACAGCAACCTCATCTGCTGAATTTTTGTGTTGCTAGAGTGTTGCAAATAGCAGAAGAATTTAAATTTTCAACCGGACAGTATCCTCCATGCATGAGCATTTAAGATCAGAGACAAAAGAATATAGCATCCTCTTTGGTCACAATAGGACTTTTATAAAATCCAGCTGTCCAGATTTGTAATGCACATGAATATTTACTAAAAATCTAATTGTTCATGTCTGTGAGGTGTCAGCATATACAGAGACCTACATCTGATGATGTTTTCCCTATCATAATTATAGGGAAATCATTAGCACATATAGAGACCTGGGTCTATTTCAAATGATCGAAGTTTCAGAACATCGATCATCACATCCTCGAAGACCAGATGACTGAAGTTCTGAAACATCAAATGTCCTGAATGCAGATTGCCGTCCAGAGCGGAATGGCTAATTTACCATTCTCTGCACTGTAGGGAGATCTTGTAGTTGGTATATTTAAGTAGCAGGGATTGTGGGATGCAGGGGGACTTGACCCATGCAAAAACATAAAAGACTACTAGATCTGATGATGATTTCCCTATAATTATGATAGCCACAAAAACTGATACATTTAGAGGATGATTGCTTCAGTTATAATGATTAATGTCATATAAACTATGAAAGTGTACAGTATGTCTTAGTTCAATATTTTTTATTTATTTAAACACCTTGCATTACCCATGAAAAACTTCAGCTTTTCATTAAAGGCAGTCACTTATCCTTAAAAAGGTGGGGGTCAGAAATTTTTTGGTCATTGTTTTCAGAATGTGTAGATAATAGTTTTCTCTGAATGACCCAGGAGGAAAATAGTTTTCTCCTAGGTCATTCTGAGAAAACTATCATAAATGAAGTAATTATTAGTTGTTCCAATAAGAACATTATTACTTCCTTGAAGAAAACAGAGACATCTTAGCTTTGCTATTAATCTGACTACCCTGCTTGTATTTGTAAGTGTACATGCAGATAAGCTTCATACGTTTTACTAGTCTAGCAAAATTTCTTTGAGATTAATCTTTTCCTTTAGCGCTCTTGTAAATAATCAATGCCTCTATAAACAAAACAGGACAGCAGAGGAGATACGGACAGCTCAGGCCCAGAGAATTATTAGGTTTGTATGATTAAATCTTTGTGGTTAAAACAGTTGTATAAAACACCTTTATTGAGAGAAACTGTTAAGTTTCTACAAGATAGAAAACTTCTGAGGGATTGTCATCAAGCATATCAGGTCAAAAGACCCCATCAAAGTAATTTGAAATAATTCTATGACAGGCTGTCTCGTGATGAGGACAGGGATTATCCAGCAGCTGTGCTACATTTGGAGTTCGGCAAGATCTTTGATTCACTTTTAAATTGTAATTTGCTAGACAAGCTTGGAAGGTTGGAAGTGGAGTACAAGTTAGTGTGATAAATGATAAAGTGATTGGAAAGCTGAGCATAAATAGTTGTAAGGGGCGGGGCTACTGTCAAAGGAAATAAAGGAACGTCAGTACTGGGACTTGAACTTTTCATAGTGTATATATTCACTATTGCCATCTGTAAATTATACTGAATTTTGCGTAGGATTGTTGACTCACAATGAAAAGTTCTCTGGTTTGGTTCTCAGCATGGGGTACCTTCTGTACACAGTTTGCATGCCCTTCCTGTGTTTGTGGGGGATTTCTTTGGGTGCACTAGCTTTCTTCCACATTTCAAATATGCGCAGTAGGTGGACTGGGACTCTAAACTGTCCATATGTGTGGGTGTGGGCATGTGTGATACTGAAGAAATACCTGTCAACCTACTTCTGTTCCCCCCTTGCCATATAAAGTCTGCAGATAGTGATGTCAGTCTGTTGAGTCACTGTAGGTGTCAGTTGTGATTTGAGAGCAACAGAGAGAGAGAGAGAGAGAGAGAGATTTGTATCTTGGGTAATCAGGATCAGTTAGTGGATGGATTTGAGGAAGTAAGGAGGCTTGGTCTGAAGAATGACAGCTAATGTTTTTGTAGATAAGTTTAAAGCCTGCATCTTGTGCACAGCAGTCATACACATATGTGGTATAAATTGGAGGATAAGATGGTAGATTTGGTAGATATGTCTGGAAAAGAAATTGTAGAAGTTAGTCACTATTGCTACAAAAATAAGTCATCTAGAGCAGTGAGGGTCATCTTTGACTAAGATGAATAAATTTTGAGGGAGGCGGATACATCCAGGGATATGGATAGTGATGTAGTATTGCCACTGCACATGAGGCTGGTGAAGCTTACTCTGAAGAATTGTGTGAAGTTATGGAGGTCAAAGAGATATGCAAAGCCTCCCCAGAATATTGTGCATAGTTCTGCAGTCCAAAGTGATGCACAACATCTCACGTGAAGTATTGTATGTCATTCAGGAGGCCAAAGTGATGTGTGAAGTCTAACCTCTGGTATTGTTTGTAACGCTTAAGATGAAAGAGATGTGTAAAGCCTCCACTGGAGTATTGTGTGTAATTCTGGAAACCACTGATATGCACAAAAAGCTGTTGGAATGAATACAAAGCAGAATAACAAGAATATTTGGAAGGCAAGTGTTAGAAGAAAAAATAAAATATTTTATATAATCACTTGATAAGGAGGAAGAAAGAGAATAAAATGAGTTTCAGAAAATGGAATGGGTATTATGAAAGAATTTGGGTGAGAAGGGAAAATAATGGTGTGAAATAGCACAGTCTTTAGTTTGAAATAATATTGAATGATTCATAAACACATGAGGGTGGGAGGGCAGTAGATTCAGCTACAGCTAATTAACTGCAACAAACAGAAATGCTGGACAGAGCCTATGTCATTCTAGTCTGCTAACCTTCAGGCATGCTAGTGGAAAATATAATGTTTGTATTGGTGGAAATCAGTCTACTAATGCAGCTGTGAACAATGGAGAGCAGAAAAAAGTTTCCTTAGTGACAACTTATAATGTTATAACTGAGGAAATAGTTAAAAAACACGTAGCTTGTGGCCTATGCTCCTAAGGGAAATAATTTTGAACTCTATACTACCTGATTTTGTGAGTATTGCATATAAAAGAGCTAGGAATGTGTCTGACATTCTGGTACATAACCAATTTTGTTTACCAGAAGTTAATGTCAGTCAGAGCTTAAGCATAAATAAAGGCACTGTTCCATGTGATGGTTCTTCCTTCTGTCAATATGTAGTAAGCTCTTTTTCCTATATTAATGGCATCAAGTTTACAGCTAGGCATGAATATAGTTGTAATACGGAGGGGTTAGTGTATGTGTTGAGATGTGGATGTAAGAAGTTTTAAATAGGGGAAACTTACAGGAGTTTTACGGTCCGGTTGCAGGTACATATTAGGGACATAAAAAAATAAAAAATTAGAGAGACCCCTTGGGAGTCACTTTTTGACAGCACACAACTCTAACCCTGATTCTCTTAGGGGCTGTGTCTTGGAAAAATTGCAAGTTGGCATAGGTGAATGTGTGTCTTTAAAAAAAAAAACTCTTAAAAAAAGAAACTCTGCTGATTTTAAAGCATGGTACTTTGGAGCATCAGGGACTCAACAAAGAATGTAATTGGAAGTATGTGATTTGAATTGTATGCTTAATTGATTAATTGTTTTGTGCAATATGCTGCATATAAGCAAACAGTATTTTGTAGTGTTTTTACTCTTGGAAGGATGTGTAAGCCAAGGCGCTAAGTGTTTCATTAAATTCGCTTACTTTTTGAATCGGTGGTCTTGGTGGTATTTTAATGCTTGCATGCATTCCTCATTAAAATAGTGGTCAGTATCCCCGCCTATCACATTCTTGACCAAGATTTGATTTCCCAGTGTGAGAGTCTGTTCCTCTGGATAAGGTGTTAAACCAAGGTACCATCTGCCTGAATTGTACCTGAATTGGTGGTAGCTTCAGTAGAGAGAAAATGTCCCATGGCACTTAAAAAAAAGTACGGAAATTCTCTAGTATCATGGCCAAAATTGTTCTAGTTAGTATGAATGCTGCTTTAGTGTCTCAATAAAAAAATGTTGCTAGCCTAGTGTGACTAGCCCAGTCAACAGAGAATAAATAAAAATGACGTATGTATGTATGTAAAAATGTTAACTGTGTGCCATAATATTCAGTCATAATCATATATTACGACATTTAAAATACAAAGTCTTTTCAAGTACTTGGTCTACAAACTGAACAATAGTACAACAAAATAATATAGTTTCATAAATAGATATCAAAGTACATTACTGGCTACTCAAAATATTGTCATTGTGCTATTTTAGTCAAAACATCAGTCCAAATAAGCAAATAAAACGCACCAGTATAAATTTACATTCACATACTTTGCATGGGGTTTGTACCAACAACTACACTACACAGAGATATATTTTATAGTAAAGTGTTATACTAGGTTTTATACTTATGACCTCCATTGTCATTAGTGGCCTTGTGCTGAGCATTGACTGGAAACACAGAATGCCCACTGGGTATTATTACAACATGACTGTTTGCTTTATAAAATGGAGTTGCCTTCCTCTTTAATGTTCCGACTACTGTAGCATTCACCATCCTGACTTATATATGTAATAACTCCAAGCAAGTCTTCTGTTTAAAGGTCAACGGGCAGGAAGTGCATCTCTCTTGCTAAGTCTGCAAATGCTTAAGTGTGACAGACAAGAAATCTTATCTCTGCATTAATGTGACTCAGCAAGCCACCTGCTCTGACTTTGTGGTGATCCAAATGTCATATTGTCTCAGAAGATTAATAAATAAAAGTCATCTCACAGCCTACAGAAGATTAATAAATAAAAGTCATCTCACAGCCTACAGAAGCAGAAATGCTACCTATCATTTTCTTACAAACCAGGAACATGCATTAAAGGTATTGCTTTGTGGGAAAATTGGTCTTGAAATTACTACACCACAATGAAGACAAATTTGTCCCTTTGCTTTTTATGTACTTGTGTTTCAATTTCTTTAAATTAAATCATGAATTCTATTTCATAGTTTTTTTCTTGCTTCTAAAGGCTGACCCCTAAGTTGAAATTTTAGAAGAATTTCACATTTTTAAGGCTCAGAGCAGCTTTTAACAAAGACTGCACAGTTGCAGTGTTTAAAGTGGAAAAGCACCCAAGAACAAATTACTTGAGAATAAGTTTGGTATATAGCAAAATAACTCACTTGAGAATAATTGTAGTGTAGCAAAATAGCAAGTAAGTGGTGCCAGGAGTTTTTACAGTTTTAGCAAATCAGTTTAACTGTTTTGTTTGTCCATTAATTGGTTTAGTTTAACTGCCACCGTTTATTGTGGTTTAAAATTTGTCAGCAGTGTTCGGACAAATTAAGTGAAATTAATAAATGTGAAATGTTGATTAAATATTGTATTTTCTCTAAGAATATTTCTAGCAGTATGCAGTGGCTTTGTAGCAGTCCACCTAGCATTACAGTTCAATGGGCAAGAATGTGATCTTATACATTAATAAGGCCAGGATTCATAGACAGTTTGTGTTATATGCTAAATGGAGCCAGTTCCTTTGCATAACATGCAAGACTACTGTGATTCATAAAAATGTTCAGTGCTCTATTTTGCAGCTTGATGCTACACAACTATGAAGGTTTTGGAGTTGCATGTAAATGCAGTCTTCAACTGATGGGACTTGTGCTAACGAGGCCTCTCTTACAGCTCAGTGCACTGCTTTGTTAGGATAGCTGCATAGTAAGTAGGACAACGATATTCATAATGTTCAAGTATATTAATACAGCAGCACAGACAATGTGAACATTTGCACCAGCATGTTGTGGTATGCAGCTATCCAGTTCTATGATAGGAGGATGAACAAGGTGAAGAGGAACATCCTCAACATGCTCAGATTCTGTAACCAGTAAAGGGTGCCATTAGTGTGTACACAAGTGTATATATGTCCATGAGTGTTTGTGGAGTCAGGGGCTGTATGTGAGTGGGTCTATATCTGTGCATGCATGTTAGTGTGAGTGTTGATATGTGTATGTGTGTGTGTGTGTGTGTGTGTGTGTGTGTGTGTGTGTGTGTGTGTGTGCTGGTGGGGGGGGGGGTAGGATCAGGAACCAGCAGGTAACAAAAAGTAAACTGCCTATGTCTGAAATGGGAATGGCACCTAAAATGCTGAGAGTAGTCCGAGAGGGAGGTTAGTACATGACACAGAACTGGAAATACTTGGCACCTGTACGATTCCATGTCCTGTAACAAGGGCGCAAATGTGCAGTTACTGTAGGAACAGCAACTGGGTACTGCATGAGCATGCATTTGTCTCTATTTGTGTATGTGGTGAGGCGTTGCACTGGATTACAATTAATGTGTCAGATGGCACCAAGCTGAATTATATTGCCATATCTGCTATTTATGCGTTCTTTCATTTGTACAGAATCAGATATTCGAGATGTGCAGGGATGAGGCTGCAGTTAATTGCACTATATGTGTCTGACAGCAACACAGCAATAAGCAGAATTAAACTAAGTGACCATTATTTATGCACTTATTCATTCATTTTCTCAGATTGACATGTGTGGAGTGTACAAATTCAATAGACCCTCTGTAATTTGTGTGCAAGGAGGCAGTCTGTGAATGAAACTGACTACCTTGTTGTCATTTGATCACAGGCAGTCATGAATCTGGATATAAGCAGTCTGTGTGTGATAATAAAGCATGTTGACATAAATTACTAGTGTTATTATTAATAATAATAATAATAATAATAATAATAATAATAATAATAACAACAACAACAATACAAATATGAATTCAACCACAAGTAGATAACTGATTTTCATTAAGTCTAGAAAATAGCTATATTGAGTGGATACTGAAGCAGTATGTAGGTGAAAGTGACCAATTTGGCTGGAGTTTGATGACCCAGTGTAATGGATCCCCACTCCATTCTAGTTAAACTGTCCATTCAGTTGATTCCTGCAGCCCCCTTCCTTGCTTTATAGCAACCACTTGCTATTGCTTTACCACAGTCTAAAACTGAACCCTTGCTTTCTGTTTTCACATAAAAGAAGAAAAGTAGGGAAGTTGCCCTACTGAACTCATTTAAATAAAATCTTCACCTAACTGTTTCTCTACTTATATTATTGAGAAGTCCATTATGAGATCAAACTGGTAATGTTATATGAGTGTAGGATTGCTAGAGTTATTTGGGATAAGTGGTTCTATTGTCACCAAACACCCACTACCACAGGTTGTTTTCTTGTAGATAAACAGTTGAGATAAAAAGCTGGCTACCATATTTTCTTTTCTCTTTTTTAAATTCCTTCAAATGTTTTAGGTTTCAAGCACTGTGACAGGATTAGACTCCATTTTTGTGTTAAGCCAAGACTAGAGTTCAAGAAATTAGTATTGCTTAAGACGTTGTTTGCTGAGATCATTCTTCCCAGCACTTGCAAAGCACATGAAATTGCCTCCTTTTGCATTTCTTATGGAGTTACATGTATTGATATCATATTTAATAGGTTCATAGGTTCACAGGTAGGTACTAGGCTATCTGACCAAGAGCATTTTTAAGCCTAGCTAGAGGATATCATATTTAATAGGTTCATAGGTAGGTACTAGGCTATCCACCCGAGGGCATTTTTA
This sequence comes from Protopterus annectens, assembly GCF_019279795.1. Classification (NCBI taxonomy): domain Eukaryota; kingdom Metazoa; phylum Chordata; order Ceratodontiformes; family Protopteridae; genus Protopterus; species Protopterus annectens. Next base: position 1,441,755,024 of record NC_056746.1, on the reverse strand, counting down.
AGCCTAGCCAGAGTGTGTCGGCTTTCACCACCCCATTGATTAATTAACTGAGCCTCTGTCAAGCAGAGCCAATGAAGTGATCCCAGGGGTGTATTTTCTGTTACCCATCCACTTGTCAAGGCTTCTCTTGAAGAGTGTTAGTGAGGGGCTCTGCCTAATGTAGTTAGGAATTTTGTTCCAGAGCATGGGGAGTCTCTGTGACATGAATCTATCCCTCCAGCATGTTCTATTTATTGTTGTGGCAAGATTTATCTCACTAGAGTGCGTGGCTCGCAGTGACTTGGATTTCTTTAGGTGGCGCATGTCCATTAATTCTGAGTTGGACATGGCTTTGTAAGTCAGGCAGAGATCACCTCTGAGTAAGCAATATATGAGGCCAGTAATCCTCTTGGTGAGGTGCTTTTGTGGTCTTTCCAGCTGTTGGAAATGTCTTGTGAGGTACATCCCAAATGGGGCATTGTACTCTATGATGGGTCTGATGACTGATGAGTAGAGGGGCACTATAACTTCTTTATTTCTAGATGCAAAACCCTTAGTAATTAGATGGGCCACATAGAAGGATTTCCTAACTACTTGGCAATATGATTGTCAAAGGAGAGATTACTATCTACCTGGGTCCCCAGATCTCTTATTACCTCTTCTGTATTAAGAGGACTGCCGCCTTTGTGGTAATTCGTGGGTGTTTTGTTTTTCCCAAACGGGAGGACTATGCATTTTTTGGCATTTAGCTTGAGACCATGACTTTGACACCGGGTGTCTGTCTCAGTAAGGCCTTTTTGAAGGATGTCCATGTCAGCCAGAGGGTCAGTTATGGCTCCCAGTTTGCAGTCCTCGGCAAACTTGGTTAGCCATAGTCTTCCTGTGTTTGCCTGTACTTCTGAGAAATATATGCCGAACAGTAGAGGTCCCAGAACCGAGCCTTGTGGGACACCACTTGTGACTGGTTTAGAGTCGGACCTGGAGCCCGCTATTCTTACTGTGTGAGTTCTGTCTGTAAGCCAGTTGGCAACCCATCTTGTGATGTAGGGGTTTATGTTCAGGCTGGTGAGTTTTTCTATAATACCCAAGTGAGGAATGGTGTTGAACGCCTTGGCGAGATCAAGGTAGGCTGTGGGAACCACCTTTCCGTCATCTATGGCCTTGGTGACTGTCTCGAAGAAGTCAACCAGGTTTAGTAGGCATTATCTGCCCTTAACAAAGCCGAACTCAGTCGGGTCAAGTGTTTGGAGGTTCCAAATGTCTTTGTTAATGAGTTCCATGATGATGCACTCCATAGCCTTGTAGACCAGGCTAGTCAGGCTTATGGGGTAAGGGTCAGTTGTGGCCCCTCCTTTGTGGAGCGGAATAACCGTTGCTGTGCACCATTCTATGGGCACATAGCCTGTGGAGAGGCTGAGGTTGAACAGCATGTTTAGGTAGGGGGTTAGTTCATTCTGTAGTTCGTGCAAGACGCAGCCTGGGACACCATCTGGCCCCATTGATGCTGTGTTTTTGGCTTTTGAAAGGGCGGTTTTCACCTCTGCTTCTGTGATTTCCAGGACACTAAACTTTTATGGTATTGTTGTGGGCACTTTTGAAGGTGAGAGGGAGGTGAAGTTTACACTGAATCTATCTGCCAGGATGTTGGCAATATCAGTAGGTTCAGTATATTTTGTGCTATTTTGCACTAGCTCAGAGCATATCTGCGAGTTGCCACTTAGATTCTTGACATAGCTAAAGAAGGCTTTGTGGTTATCTTTCAAATCCTTGGCTATTTTTCTTTTGAAGTTAGCCTTGGATGATTTTATAAGGGACCTTAGTTTCTTACTGATACTGATCAGGGATGTCTTTTCTTCTTGGGATTTGCTTTTTTTCTGAACTAGTTTCTTCCTTCTGTTGTATAACCTGTTTATGGCAGGGGTCCACCGGACGAGTTTCCTTCTCTTAGGGGAGTGAGTCTTGGTCTTGCTAGGGATGGCACGATCCATGCATCCTTGTAGGTGCTAATAGAGTGCAATTGTAAAGGATTCTGCATCTTGGGCAGTGTTATCCTTTAGCGTGGGGGCTGTGAAACTTACCACTTCTGCCTTAAGTAAGGTGAAGTTTGCTTTAGAAAAGTTTTTCACTGTGGTTTCCTTGGTTGGGGGTGGTGGTGGGGTGCGGACATCCAGGGTGATTAGTTTATGGTCTGATCTAACCAGTGATGGGTTGACCTCCGGTACGGAACACCTGTTGCCCATGTTGGTGATGACCAGGTCCAATATGTTGTGGCCTCTGGTAGGGGAGTTTACTAGCTGATCCAGGGCATTTGAGTTGATAAATTCCAGGAAGTGCTGAGCCTGGGAGTTTGTACTCAAATAGTTTTCCCAGTTAATGGTAGAGTAATTGAAATCGCCCAATATCAGAGTGTTTGGTAGGACCTTCATGTTTGCCAGTGTCTCCAGAAAGGCGGAGTGGTGGTCCTGGGTCCTGGGTCATGGAGGGTGATCTGTAGCAGGCCACAATTTGCATTGCAGATTTGCCCGATGTTAGTTGCACATGGATGATCTCAGAGGTATGATGCTGTGCCACTAACCTGGAGATGTGAGTATCCTTGATGAATATGGATACACCCCCTTCTTTTCTGTTTCGGTCTGTGTGCTGTGGCTGAAATGTGTGGAATGAGTTGTAGCCCAGTAGTGCTGGAGTGCTCTCTGGAGCCTTGAACCAGGTTTCAGTTACTGAATGAAGATGATTTTTGTTAGTCCCTTTGCTTCTACTATTATTTATTATTTATTATTTTTTTTAAGTATCGATGAAGATGATTTTTATTAGTCCCTTTGCTTCTACTATTATTCAAAATGTCTGATTGTCTTTATCCCACATCTTTCTATGTTTCTGCTTGCAAATCTTGGTCCTTTTATGATTTTGTGGAGACTATATTTGCTGGATGTAGCTATTTGAATGGTTAATGTTACTTTTCTTCTTTTTTTCTCGTACTACTATATCTGGTTTTGTGGCTTTTATGTTCTTAACCATTGGTAGTAGCTGATCCCATGTGATCAGAACGTCATCATTTTCACAGGGATTGCGATGGGTATGTGTCTTCCTGTATGTAATTAAGTATGGCAAAACTGTTCACAAAGCTGAAATCCACCTGGGATCCCAAATAGCCTGTCCTCTTCAAAGAACTGTATTAAAAAGTGGATACAGATTTGAGTTCTTATATAACCAGCTTGACTAAAGATGTCCTTTTATCTGGGTAAGAAAGCACTTCACTTTTTTGATTTAATAACATAGATGAGATAATGCAAAGTATTTGACTTTGAAAGGCTGCATCCCTTCTAGACCATAAATCTGCTATGACACATGGTAGTTACTTTTTCCATTCTTTACTAAATGCTGGTAACATTATGTCAGAACATAGCAGTTAATAAACTTGTGTTTTCACAACTGCTATGACCAGAAATGGATTACTACCTATATTTTCACTATTTGAAGTGATCAAGAACAGGGCTGGTACTGTCATGCCACTAGACATTAGCAGAGCATGCTTAAGTATAGCAGCTGTAGCACGGATTCTTTTCCTATGCTACTTTTATATTATCAGTAATAAATGTCTTTGTTTAGAAAGGTCATTCTTCTAACAATACCGTCTGTTTTTTTTTTTTTTTAACATACAAGCTCCAATACGGTAGACCCTTGGGGAAAGGCTAAAAGTCTTATTAAAATATTAGTTTTAGCAGCATTTCGATTTTCAATTTATCGGCATATTAACTGCATGGCCTTCTGTAATTTAGACCTTTTGTGTTATAGTTTTTTGAAGTAATTATTTTTATGTTCTTTATTCTCTCCTCTAGGGTCTCACCTTGCTCCCTTTGTGCCTGATACACTGCATTCTTCTAGTCCTGTCACTTAGATAGCAGAGCTCTTGTTCTAGGGTCTTCCCCTACTGCCTCTCTTGCTTGTTCTTGGGCCGATGCTCCTCCTCCTTTCTGACCTAATTTCTGAGGTCCTCATTTTTATGGATCACTGCTCTATCTGCATCCCTGTAATTTCTGAACTACCTTCATGCCCTGCTGCTTCTTGTCATTAATCCATGTCTGTGCAATACAGGTAATGTCCACCCCACTCCTCCTCTTTGCATCATGGTCTGCAGCTCCCCCATCTGTTAATTTAACTCTTTATATTACATAGTAATGCTGCCTACCTACCTACCTATGCTCTGAGTTGCTCTTCTTTGTTCTGCAGCTGTGCTGTGTGTCCCTGCTTCCCTTCTTTCTACATTGGTGATATTTACCTTCTCCATCATTTTATTCCAGATGCATACAGTTCAGTATTATTGTCCCTTCTGAGCTAAAATGGTTCCTATCCCTGGCATAAAGCTGGTTTCTGTGCCAGGTCTTTTCCCTATCCTCTCACCAGTACCAAGGCTTTCACCCTTGTCCACTGCTGCAGCAAAGTCATATGTTCCCTTCTCCTCTCCTTTTTCAGTGTGTTGGCTGGTGGCAAAGGTCACACATCTGTGAATGCTGCCTCCACCCCAAACTCCTGACATCTTTCTGCACTTTCTTAGCCCTGCTTAATATTAAATATGCTATTTTCACTGAGTAGTCATTTGTGCCTATATATGTGGGAGTTGGCATAATTGATAAGCTGTTTATCTTACAGACAAGAGATACAGGGTTTGACTCTCACCAAAGGAAATTGGCTAAGCTTAAAAAGGCCCAAAAGAGCAGTTAGACCAGTACTTACCTATGACCCTAACATGCTTCCATCTCTTCTGCTCAGTGGCCACTTTTGCTGCTTCCTCCAGTATCATGCTGAAAGAGCCATAAGTAGGAGGGTGGGGCAAAGGGGGTGGCTGTCTCGGGTGTACATTCTTAGGGGTGTGATTGTCAATTGGTGATAGGATACAAGTGTAGTGCCAGCATTCAATTAAGATGGCATGCAAGCAGCTTGATATAGTTACAAAAAACTTTTTCATTAAATAATTAATTTTATTTTATTTATTTATTTTTGTTCCTCAGCTTTGGGATCAACTTCAGTATGACTTTTTCTGGTCCTCAGTATTTAGTTGAGGTGGTCACCTATTCTGGGAACCACCTTAATACACAATATTACCTTGGTATGGCTTGCCTGTTAAGTCTGAATTCTAATATCATTTTTCACTATAATTTAATCTTCTTTGTATCCCTAGCCAAGATTTTAATTATCTTTATGATTAAGCCAACAGACACAAAAACATTTTTATCTCTCTACAGTGCTTCTCACATCCTGCGTGTCCTGCACCTTAGCCCTATTCTTCCTTTACACAACTTTTCTCCCTTCTAGCTCCAAAACCCCAGTCCTGATCACTGCTTGTGTTAGGTCTGTGTGTTTTGGGTGTCTCATGCTTTATAAATTATCTGGTCCTTTGCCGTTCACTCCTACACTGATCCTATAACACCTTATCACTATTATTCCTGTTTCACCTTCTTGTCACTAACATCTAGCTGGGTGTCATTCCTTGCCCACTTCCTTCTTGCTTTTACTGTGGTGGTGTTTTCTGTATGGCCACCACTGGATCTGACTTCACTTCATTTTGTCACTCTTGGCCTCCTGTCTATTAACCTTTTCCTTATACCCTACACCATCTGCCTCCACAGCCTTCCTTATACACCACACCCTCTTCCACCACAGTCTTTTTTATACGCCACACCCTCTACCTCCCCAGCCTTCCTTATACCCCACACCTTCTGCCTCCCCAGCCTTCCTTATACCCCACACGATCTGCCTCCCCACCCTTCCTTATATCCCACACCCTCTGCCTCCCCAGCCTTCCTTATATCCCACATCCTCTGCCTCCCCATCCTTCCTGAGACTAGCTGAGCATATCACTTAGGAATCTCCCACTCTTCTTGCCCAGTCTATCCCACAACTTTCATGCTATCTCAGTCTTGGATTGCTTACTTTTACAATTTTTCCAATTATTTATTTATGGAGACTTCTCTTTTTGTACCTAGCCAAGAGATATGTCTTATTTAAAAATAACTTACTATAACCCTCTGAGCAAATTCTAGTCAAATGATGAGGAATTGGTTAACTATGTAATTATATGCAACTCTCTGACATTTTTTGCAATTCTAACTTAATTTACCCTACTCAAGGGAAATTACAAGGTATGCACCATCTGCTGAAATAAATGGTAAATTCAAAGGTTTTAAATAAGTGGGTCATTCACACTTTGTTGAGTTTGCATAGGAGAGAGACTACATAAGTAAGTTATTTTTCCATGTCAAACCTTCCAGCAGATGTTAACAATTGAAGTATTTTTTATTAAAGTGTTTTTCTTAAATGTAAAAGGAAATACTAGTGTATGTAACTCCTTTTTTTACAAATTCACAGTAAGTGAACCTTCCAATGCAGTGTTCAGTTTACTGGTTTAAGAACAAGGGGTCTCCATCATACATTCAAGTGGTCTTTTCAGTGAGTCTACAACCATTTCCATGAAAAGTGTTTTCAGAAATCCCACTAGTTGGCTTCTATAAGCTGCCTCCTGTACTTCCTTCTCCCCTTTGTCTTTTCTGTTCAGAATGACTCTTTCATATCGACCTGAAATGATATTGTGTACCCACACACTGTCACCCTATTTCTTCTGCTCTTTTTTTCTGAGAAGAATCCCAGCTTATCTGGTATCTATTCATATTCTTTCCCTTCTATCCCTTAAACCAGTCTGGTAGCTTTCCTTGGAACTCTTACCATCTGCCTGATTTATTTATTTATTGACATTTGTTCACTGGGAAAGTCCAATTGGGATCAAAGTAACCATTTTAAGTGGATTCCTGAGGAGAAAAACTCCAAACTAGTTAGAAATTTCATACAATAATCATGTCAAAAAAAGTACTTTCAGAGATCCCAGTAGTTGGTCTCTACAGTGTCTCTGTTTTGCATGTCCTACAAAACTGCACATAGCTGGAGCAGAGTGAGGGGGCAGAAACAGCAAGAAACACAATGGGCAGGATTCACGAAGCCACCGTGTAAGAGTTACAAGGCTTACACGGAGGCTGCAGTTAAATGGTGTGATGTCAGTACATCATGCATATGCATGAGGGCATGCTGAATCACACCTAAGGCTTACATGGACCGTGGAAGACAGTAGGGGGTGTGTCTGTAGGCCGAGCCCTGCAAACGGACACGCCCCCAGAAGAGTAAAAGTCCCGAAGGTAAACCCCCATGACAGAGTCCATGGAAATGTGAATAAACACAACACAACACATGCCCCCACAGACTATGAACATAAAATATATAAATGAACATGTTATAATTTTTTTTTAATAGTAAAGATGTTTGCCTGTGAGTGCTCTCGTTTGCACGGGCGTGCCCATAGCTTAGCCACAGTTAGCAGTCAGTGGAGAAGCATATAAGAACTACATATGCGAAGTAAACCAAAAAGCAATAACGTAGCGGTAGAGATGTCGGCTGAAGAGCAGGCAGTCATGGTTCGAGCCCCCCCACCATCAAATTTTATTTTTAATGAAATAAGCACGAAACAAGTCCCTGACATATATGTACACATATAAAATTATATTTTATGTAAAATGTAATGAAATGGGCCATTTATTTTGAAGAAATGTGAGATAACAAAATAATAAAAAATGCCAGATGTGCCTATAGCTGAGCTACAGTTTAACAAGTTGAGTGCATCTGCCCGTAGGTGAGCAGTGGTTTAACAGGTGTAAAATGAGTGCCTGTAGGTGAGCAGTGGTTTAACAGGTGCAAAATGAGTGCCCATAGGTGAGCAGTGGTTTAACAGGTGCAAAATGAGTGCCCGTAGGTGAGTAGTGGTTTAACACGCTGAAACTGTGTGCCCCTAGCTGAGCTGAGCGTAATATGCGTGCTGACAGCCAAATGAAGCGTAAACCAGCTTACCCTGTTTGCGCGGAGCTGCGCACCGCGCCAACAAGCTAACCGACGGGCAATGGTGAGCAAGCTGTAACAAAACTGCCTTTACACAGACACACCTCCTAGCCTGTGTAGACAGTCATAAAATATAAAAAGTAGTGGCCAGGTTTGAACCCACGATACCATGCACCATAGTCAAGGTACTGAACCACTAAACCATGAAAGCTGCACTTAAAAATGCAGTAATAGCAAATATATAGGAATGAATAGAAAGAGGAGCATGACAAAGCAGGTTTTGTGAAGCTGATACAATTCCAAAATGGCCAATCACAGATAAGTGCGGGAAAAATGGCATATATAAGCCCCATAGGTGGGAATACACAGCATAACCGATTGTAGAACCAACTTGCAGCCAGAATGTCAGGTGTAGGTGAGGGTAGTTGCTTTCGAGCACAGAGGTGGGGCAGTGAGGAGTCCAAATATATGGTTTGGCTCCTTGTCCACAATCATGAGGCCCAACTCATGCAGGGCCAGGTCCTGTGGGGAGCATATAGGGGTGAGGCGTGGGACCGGTTGGCTCATGATCTCACCAGTGCCACAGGGATACCAAGGACTGGTGAGCAGGTCCATCACCACCATGCGGACCTGAAGAGACAGAAGCAGGACCAACTGAACCGTTGGATCCAGGAGGCCCGGCAAATGCCCAATGCCCCACTACTGAGTAAGTTACATCTAATTATTTATGTAAGAAATTAACGTAGCTGATATTAATGGAGATGTGTATTCCAATATTACTTTATTTATATTACAGCTGCAGGTGTCCATTCTGCGAACCGTAGAGCCTATGGCGATAGGCTGGTGTGGTTGCGCCACCAGGCAGGTCAGTAATCCTCTTCCTATAACTGTAAATAAATATAAAAGTATGACAGCAAAAGAGTGCAGTGTAGTCACTAAGTAATAAAATGTGCAAGTAACAGTATAAGAGGGTTTGCAAGTATTGCTTGATTGCAACAGTGTGATGCAGTCTGTAATCCAAACAGAAAAATGAAAAAGTCTGAAATAAAGATGTTCCACCTGTAATATAATAGTACATACCCTGCAGCAGGCTGAAAAGTACAGCTGCAGAAGCTGAGTAAAACATATGTGTGAAATATATCCCTGCTGAAATACAGAAACATGACAGAAATGAGACTGTTGGAAAGGATTGTAATAACTACAGGTAAAACATGTCAATAAAGGCTAGAATTAAGTATCATCCTGAATTGTAAAAATAAAACAAGTGAGAGAGTGTGAGAAAGAGTTATGAATCCACCAATAAAGTAGTAATAACTCCTGAATAAAGTATACTGCAGTCAGTACAGAATGAAATGAATGTGACAAGCAGAACCAAACTGCATAATGTGTTGAAAATGTTACTGCAGCTGGAATATGTATCCCAGAATCTGGATATGTTGCTCTCAGTCTGCAATATGCAGATAGTATGGTAGTCTGAAATACCAAACATCCACAGTTGTCTATAGCTATATAAAGCAAATGTAGCAGGATGCTGTAGCTGAACAGAGCCAGATATGAATGTGTATGAATAAAAATGAAAATGTATATTGATGTAGCAGTAACATTCCTATCACCAACTTGAAATAGTTAACACATAGGAAACTGTAGGTAGAACTGTAGTGTGTATATATCTGCAGCTATTAGAAATGTACAGCATATGTATTGGTATTTGAAGGTGTTAATTAAATTTTCTTCACCCTACCCTATAACCACATATAATCCATTCCACGTGAAATTGGTATGTGCAATCACAATTAACACCCCTGGACATTTGTCCTGTTGGGTCATACATATTTGCATGTACGTTGATGCATCTGCCCTGTTCATACATCCAAACCTGATAGCTTGTTGCCATCAATCAACCCTGCATGTTGTTGGACTGTGTATTGCTGTTCAAAATATGCATGTGTTATGCTTGCTGTTCAATGGTTTGAATATCTGGGTGTTTGGTTAATGGGAATACTAATGCATGCTGCTACAACTAATTGTGAATGGTATTGTACGTTACTAACCCAAACTGTCATGACATTATGCAAAACATAGGATGACAGGGAAGGCGGGTTCCAGCGGACCCACCTCTCCCACCTCATCAGGCGAGTGCACCTGGCAGTAGTGCCCAGTCTGGACCCTCCTCCGGTAGCCCTGTGCCACCTGTGGGTGGAAGCGCTGCTGGGGATGGGGCTCGTCCCCCCTCTGCAAGTGTGGCCAGAGGAGAACCACCACTCACCCTCCGTAGTGTCCAGACTGTGGTGCGTAGGGAGATCCAGGAAGCTGTTCTTGGGCCCCTATGCCAGCTTGAGGCACAGGTGGCACAACTAACTGGTGTGCCTGCTGCCCGGCCTACACAGCCCCCAGCACAGCCCCATCCTGGGCTGTGAAGGCACAGTGGCAACTGCCCATGGGTGGGGATATCAGTTCCACTGTTGCCATCTGTGGGCTCATGGGCTTTAGATATCCAAACATCCGTCCCCGTCAATTGTGTAACCCCCCCCACATGTGTCATACACCACCCCTGTATGCATCTTGTTTGTCTTGTCTGTTGACCTACCCAACCTACCTCCCCAGCTATACCGACTTCCTGTACCTGACATACCACTCTCACCTGAAAAAAAAAAAAAAAGGCACTCTGTACCCACAAAAAATTACGCCCCATACATAGCTGCCCATTTTGCACACACATGTCTGCTGAACATGGAAACTGTCAATTACAATTGGCTGTACAACAAGTATTATTGTTGTCCTTACACCTCTCTCAGGGGTGGAAGGTTTCAAATGTCACACCAAATTACAAACATATGCACAGCTGTTGCTGATGAAGAAATGGGCAGCTATGGGCCTTACCTACATCCCTCCTGCAAAACCCAAGCTTGTTTCCTTACTGTCTTACCCTCTTTGTGACCCCTTTTTCACCACTTTCCTGTCTCCCCATTTTCATTTCTTTCAAAGAAAATAGCATGGGTGTGCACAAGAGTAAGCACTTTTAAGCGGTTGTAAGCGGGTGTGCACAGAGCTGAACGCCAGTGCGCATGCGTGAGCTCCGCGCAAACCAGCACTAACCTGGTTACAATTGCTTAAAAGTGCCTTAGTCACTCTGAATGACAAGTCCTGTAGTCTGCTCAAAAGCAAAATAAACTCCCACTGTCAGTCCCGAACCCAGGACCTTGCAAACAGTAGTCTGTATGACTTACCACTAAGAAATGACTGTTATATAAGAACATTGTGCTACAATAAATATATCATGTAATAGTAGGAATGAATGTAAAGGGAATATAGGATGTGTAGTACACAAAGCATGTCATGTATATTTACTGTCAAATGTAGTGGATTTCTAGAATAGTAGTGTGTGAACAGAAACAGCCATGCTAGTTGGCAGCTAGTAGGTAATAATGTGACTATTGCACCTTGCAAGCCACACACATACTTACAGCAGGATAATCACTGCCCATACCCCACAACCTCTTACAGGAACACATCCGGACTAAGTAACAAAAAATGTGGAGCAAAGGCCCAAAAACAGGGACACATTCCAAATAATGCTACAACAAACGTAGACAGTTCAGAGAGTAACAGGTTCTGCATTTTGTTGGATGTTTGGAAGGGTATGAAGTCTGAAACTTAAATGTTTGTCACTATAGTCTGACTTGAGCCCAGAGTGATTTGCCAGAAAGAGCTGTTTATGAGATATTGACCAAAATATGAGGCAAAAATGTGGACAACCTGCAAATATCTGTACACTTGAGAGGTCTGACACTGCCATATTTGAATAGTTAAGAGCCTAGACATAGCAACAGTGACTGAGTTACAGGGATGTCCCACAGACTCCTGTGAAATGTACAAACAGTAGGCAGAAAGGTGTTACAACACATGCAATGGTAACTATGAAGTACTGAAAGTATGCGCCACTTGCACGGCAGAAATAGTGTAGTAATACATATGCTCATGCTATCCCACAGTCACAACTGCAGAATACAAGACAATTTAATGGGTGTACCCCACTGATATGTACCATTCCATGAGGCAGATAAAAGATGCACCTGAGAGTCTCTGGGGCCTGCTCAGCAGCATACTCAAATACCCTAATAGATGTCAAGGCCCACACCATGGCCAGAAAACACCGCATGCAATAACACCCTAGCAGATATAGCAAGCATTCCAAGGTGTAAATGTACATGGAAAATAGGAAAGCCACAGCAACACACTATAGTCAAGATACCTAGCAAGCATACAAGTAGTGAATGTAAAGGGCAAATATTGAAGCCATAGCAACAAAGTGCAAGAGCCACTGCTATACACCAGTTACACCACATGTCCCACAGGAAAGCACACATACCCACATAAACAGTAGTAGTAGTAGTCTTAGGTGTCAGTGTACATACACACTTAGTACAGGAAACTGGAGAAATGAATGGAGAAATGTTAATCTACAACACAGCCGGAAATATGAGAGATACTAACCTTTACACTCACAGAACAATGTCCACAGCATACCAGCATGGTCCCTGCCCTTAAAATCTGAAAGGGCTACGCCTATCTCACATACCTTTTTATAGCACTGTCCTGAAATCACAGTGAGAACTGCAATCAGTACACAACTGGCTGCATGCAATTAGCAAATGCTGGCTAACAATTGGTGCAGAGGCCATCACATGGACATATGCAGATACCTACAAAAGCATGCTGTACTCCCAGTCCACACATGCAATACTTTCATTGCACCCTGTGGAGGTAGGGAGAGACAGAGAGAGAGAGAGAGAGAGAGAGAGAGGAAAAAATTAACAGACACAAACAAAACCAGTCAGCAACAACCACTTGAAAGCTGACAACTGGCAAGTGGAGCAGCAGGACATGAAACCAGATGGCAACACAAGCAGCTTTGGCAAACACAGGTAATGTAAAGTAATACTATAAAAGTCTACATACTGTGAACCCTCCATATGTGTCATTGGTCTGTATCCATATGTATATGAAGATGTGCATAGGGCAGGGGACATACAGCAACTATCAGTGAAGGCTGTACATACATATGTATGTGAGGGCATCTATGTGCACATATCAATGTAGGTTGAATGTAGATTGTAGTGCAATGTACAAAGAAGGTTTCACAGTTATGTATGTTTAGCAGTATGTTAGTGTGTGTATACAGTTTTGTAAACAAACATGTTGATATACCTATCTATCATATGGATACATATGTATGTCAATATATGTATGTATGTGTATATATATATATATATATATATATATATATATATATATATATATATATAATATGCATATATGTATGCATACATAGAGAGGGATGTAGGAATACATAGACAGATGTAGATAGATAGAATATGTACAAACATATATATGTAATACACACATATAGATATAGATATATGTAGATGCATATACATAGACAGACAGATCTGACTATCTACAGGTATGACTGTATATGACGATCTCACACTCCCCCTGTCCCACCCCCTCTGTCACTCTCACCCCCTCTCTGTCACACACCCCCCCTCCATATCTATAGCAATATATGTACATCAATATATATATATATGTGTATATGTATACAGACATATATATATATATATATATATATATATATATATATATATATATATATATATATATATATATATATATACATATATATATATATATATATATATATAGAGAGAGAGAGAGAGATGTATATATATTCTGAGTGAGGCACATGTGTACAGATGTATTGCAACAGGTGCCTGGTGACAAAGGCATGGAGTGAACACCAGTGTCAAAACTGGAGTACCATACCCCATTTCAAATCACCTACACCAGTAACCACCAGATATGTGATTGGCTGCCCACCACTGCATGTGTCAGGGGTGAACAGGGTCATAAATGTGTACAATAGTCCCCCAATGATATTCACAGTGGCACACTATTCCTGGAATACCTGCACATGGTATGTGTCAGCAGACATGGTGTGTCAGCTATGGACATGTAGGTCAGTATACCCCTCCACACCACACAATGGCTGCCACGGTATGTACCTCACATGACAGCTACAGATATGGAGAAGGACACAGTGACATGTACAACACTGTGACAATGCACTCAAACACATTACCAATGCACAGTGACTGCCAACACCACAGAGTTCACACATACTACCCACATAGAGGTTACCACTCCTGGATTTACATACTGAAGTCACACCCATGACAGATGTCCAACAACCATAGTAACACCTCACACCATCCACAACCTAAATGACTGCTGTGTGTCGTCCGTGACACTGCAGTAGAGAGCACATGGCGGAGGTACAGGCTCCTACCCACAGATAAGACATACCCTGCAATAAACCACACAGCGTTAAGAAGCAAGACTCCCCATGAGTACATGTCACACATACCCCTGCTGAATGTTAGTCATATAGGCAATATGCCATATGAGTCACCCTGTGTAACTGTTTTACAGGAGCAGGTACCATCACATCACATGTGTCACAATGGTCAGGGTAGCAGAACAGTATGCTGCTGTAGTCCCAGGGGCAATAGCATATTGTATTGTATTGTATTGTAATGTATTGTATTGTGTTGTATTGTATTGGTATGTAGAGGTGCCTCCTTCGTGGAGTGGAACCACTGCTGCTGTGCGCCAGTGTACAGGTACATATCCTGTAGTCAGGCTAGTGTTACATAGCACTTCTATATGTGTGTTTAGCTCCTCTTGGAGTTCATGTAGCATGCAACCGGGGATACCATCAGGTCCCATTCATGTTGTGTTTTCTGCTTTTCTGAGGGTGGCTCTCACCTGGACATCTGTGATGACAGGGAGGTTACAGTCAGCTGGGATAAGTATGTCTTATTTTGGGGGAGAGGGAGGGGGGAAAACTGCACTGAACCAGTCTGCCACAATGTTGCCAATATCTGTGGGTTCAGTGAATTATTTGTTGTTGTGTACTAACTATGAGCATATTGGAAGGTTTCTGACCAGGTTGCTAACATAACTGAAGAAGGCCTTGTGGTTATCTCTAGTGTCCCTGTTGATTTCCCTCTCAAAGTTGCCCATGGATGTTTGTATGAGAGAAAATAGCTCCTTATTAGTGCTGATCAGACATGCCTTCCCTTTATGGAATTATGCTCTGTCTTGCAGTAGCTTCCATCTTTTGTTATACAATCTGTCTATGGCTGGGGTCCACCAGACAGGATACTGTCCCTTTGTGGAGAGTGTCTTGTTCTTATATGGGATTGCTTGATCCATGCATTCTCGGAGATGTCTGTAGAAATCATTTGTGAAGGTGTCAGCATTGTGGGTTGTGTCTTTCACTGGCCCAGTGGGCTTAAAGGATACCATGTCAGTGTTACGAAGTGTAAAGTTTGCATTTGAAATGTTATTCACTGTAGTCGTTTGTGCTGGTGGTGGAGGTGGAATATGTATATCCAGGGCAATTGGTTTGTGGTCAGCTCACAGTAGTTGATGATGTACCCCATACAGTACCTCGATACAAACCCCCAGAGTGAGGAGGTGCTTTGGACCTGAATCAGTGTTCTGACTGCTGGGGTTTGGTAGTATGTCGTATGGAGTGTGCCAGGTACTGTTGCACAGTTGTTGGCTGAGCACTGATACCTGGCCATTTACATGTGTATCCACCAATAGACAGACAGATGCTATATATGTGAGATATGTTGTATCACATCAGTTGAGTAGCATGTGTAGTATGTGTGCCAAATTCTGCTGATATCATGTTATTTCCTTTTTCAGGACCATGGCTCACCAGCGCAATCCAGCATACTCTGCAGCTGAGGATGAGGAGATACACCAGAGCTTGGTGCGGGATTATGCAATACTCTTTTCCCGCACCAGTCAGAATCAGCAGGAGAGGGCTGCACTGTGGCAAGACCTGGTTTGTCGGGTAAATGACATAAGGCACGCATAATAGGACATATGAGCAGGTACAACACTGCAGTGATTTAATCAGAAATTTCTGTCAGCATGCATCGGATATCCACAGGCAACAGGTTACCACAGGTGGTGGGGTGGCTACACATCCCCCACTCACCAGACTGGAGGGACTACTCATAAGTGTTGTGGCTCCAGCCCACCAACAACAACAGCAGCAGACCTGCATTATGATGGAGGCTGGAGCCACGCAGCAGCAAGACTACGAGCGTGCAAGTAATATGCCATATGTATAGTTGACTGTTGTGTACACTGGTAGTTAATGCATGTGTGAGGAGTGTCCTTGGTTTGTAGCTGTCATCATAGTATTTAATGTGCAAGTGTGATATTCTCAATATCAGCAGCTGACCTGTGAAAGGCAACTGTTGTACTACTGACCTGTATCATACTCAGTAACAATGGCACAGTTGTGCCCACTGACATTAATTTCCTCACTTCTGCAGGTCCCTCCGGTGTAACAGCAATGCAGCCTATCCATGCTGGTGAGTGTGTATTAACAATACCTTTAATAGTCTTGATAGTAATAGTAATATTAGGCTCACTGAGTAGTGCTCTGTGTATGCATGCAGGTGTGTCTGTGTCTGTGTGTTGATATCTCACATACTGAGTAGTGTGCAAGTGTGCAACTGTGTGCATGTGTGCAATTGTGTGCATGTGTGCAACTGTGTGCATGTGTGCATGTGTGCACCTGTGCATGTGTGCATGTGTGCATGTGAGCATGTGTGCACCTGTGCATGTGTGCATGTGTGCACGTGTGCATGTGTGCATGTGTGCACCTGTGCATGTGTGCATGTGTGCATGTGTGCATCTGTGCATGTGTGCACCTGTGCATGTGTGCATGTGTGCATCACTGGTAACATTGTGTAGACATTGTAAACTGTGTTTCCTGTTTCCCTCCCACAAGTTCTGGTGCTGCTCTGGTGTCATGCAGCAGGGAACCTGAATCAGGTGCCACGGGTACTGATAATGATGACATCTGTGTAATGGCACAGGAAGGTATTCCAGGGTCCATCATTGGTCAGCCAATTGACAGTACACAGCTGTCAACCCCATCAATGTGCACAGTTATTCTGCTAATACACCCTTTGTCACCAATGTCCCAAGGTGATGGACAGGATGCAGTGGGCATTGACCAGGGTAATGTATCTGTGGCACATGCTTCCCCACACAGCAGCCATGAGCATGGCCCTGAGATGGTACCACACAGACAGATGTCCAGGGGTTCTCGTGGGAGCATCCTTGGGTGTACTGCCCTTGTCAGACATGCCCACAGAGGTCTTACAACCTCTGCTATGTTTCAGGCTGTCATGCAGGCAAAGTCACGTATGGAAAGGTACACCAGACAGAGTCTGAGGGAGCTGACAGCATCAGTTAAGAAAGCCTTGTGATTATCCTTAGTGTCCTGTACAATTTGTATCTTCATAGGTTCATAGGTTCATACTAGGCTATCCACCCTAGGGCATTTATAAGCCTAGCCAGAGTGTGTGTGGCTTTCGCCACCCCTTGCTATGTGAATATTATGGCCATTTATGATTTACTTTACTGTGCCTCTGTCTGGACATGACACAGTGAAGACCCCCAGTGTACATCTACAATCATCCATCCACTTGGCAAGATTCCTGTTGAAGAGTGTCAGTGAGGGGCTCTGCCTAACATGGAGTGGGATTCTGTTCCAGGGTGTAGGGAGCCTCTGGGTTATGTATCTGTCCCTCCAGCACATCATGTTTCATTATGTGTTGAGGTTGACATCTCTCACTCTCACATCTCCGATGGCTTTGGAATTTCTGGGGTGGAGCATGTCCATTACTCCTGTGTTGGACTTGGCCTTGTACAACAGGCATACAACGCCTCTGTGTAGGCAGTATGTGACTGCATTCAGCTGGGGTGTCTGCAGCCAGGCAGCATATGACATATATTTGAGACCCTTTATCCTCTTGGTGAGGTACCTTTGAGGTCTTTCTAACTGCTGCAGGTGTCGGGTAAGGTACATCCCAAATGAGGCATTGTACTAGATTATGGGTCTGATAAGTAAACAGTATAGGGGCACAATGACCTCTGTTGACGTAGATGTGAATCCTTTTATGGTACGGTGTCTAATATAGACAGTCTTCCTAGCCACGTTGGCAATGAGAGTGTCACATAACAGGCTACTGTCCACTTGTGTCCCTAGGTCCCTGATTACTCCTTCCATACATAATGGTTTACCACCTATGTGGTAATTTGTGAGTATCTTGTTTGGTATTTGGTGAGACATTCATACTGTCCAGTGTCTTCAGGACTGCTGAGTGGGGTTCCTGTGGGTTAGAGTGTGGTCTGTAGCATGCTACAGACTCTACAGCAGTTTTGCCTACAGTTAGTTGCACATGGGTGGTCTCTGATGCTTCGTGCATTGTCAGTTACCTGGACGTATGGGTGTCTGTGCTGAATATGGATACTCCCCCTCCTTTTATGTTTTGATCCAGGTTTTGGGGCCATAACGCATGATATGAGGTATAACCTGGTAGTTCTGGTGTGCTGTCAGGAGGTTTGCTGCAGGTTTCTGTCACTGAATGGACATCAATGTTCTCCATACTGGGGAGGGCCTCAGGAGCATGCATATTGAGGTTTACACGTCTGGCATTGGTCAGCATTACCCTTATGTTTCTTTCCACTTATGTTTTCTAGGGTGGTGGGTTAGTCTTGTCAGCCTTGCCTATGAAAGGCTCTATGGAGGTGGCAAAAGCCTTATCCAATATCCAGACGCCCAGGGGTAACAGGTGCGAGACATCCCTGGAATAGCAGCGTGGCTTGTCAAGCATGACATCCCAAGCAGACAGACATTGGATCCCCTTGGAATGACACCAGTAATTGTGCCACTTGTTAAAGCTGATCATTCTGTGTTTGTACTGTGGCATCATTCTTGGTGAGGGCAGGATGCTGCAAATGGTCAGTGTCATACCGGCCTGGACTACATAATCGGAGATCTCATCTATGTCTCTTTTCATGTAGTCTGGGGAGGTACATCTCAGGTCATTCACACCAGCATGGACAATGACTGCATCATATTTCTACTTCCTTTGGGGTGACCTGTGTATTTGTGTTATGTGGCATATTGTGGCAGCCTACAGGCAGCTTACTGTACCCTTTCCCTTGTTCAGTCTGGTGAGCGGGACAGCAGTGTGTCTGACTATGGAGTCACCTATTACATCTGTATCAGGCATGTTGTTTCTCCTTCTGGCCTGTGACTGTTTGGCACACCAGCTTTGTGTACTACGTGTTGCATGTGCTATGTTTGGAGGTTGTGTTTGCATGGGTGTCTGCTTTGGAGGCCTCTGTTGGTGTGGTGTGTTTGTAATTAGGGCCTCCGGGAATGTTTTTCTGTGTTTATGTCTTTGGTTTGCAGTTGTGATAGGTCTATGTGGGACTGGGTTTGTGGTGTGTGTGGTTACCTTCTCCTCCTCACTAGTTTTGACAGTACTGAGTTGAGGGAGCTCAGCCTCCGGGTTGGATAATTGGTTGCATCTCTCACATATATTTGTATTTCTTGGGGGGAGTTCAGGGTTGTCTGTTTACTTGGGGCAGGTGTAACATTGCCTCAAGATTCACAGATTCAACCTGTTGTAGCTGGCCTTAGTGGATTGTATGTGTGGACATATTTTATTGCCATACTACTGATCAGTGATTACTTCTCTTTTCATGTTTGCTCTATCATGTAGTAGCTTCTTCATTCTCTTGCATGGTTTGGTAATGGTTGGAGTCCACCATGCCAGATGCCTGCGTGTATGGCATTGTGTCTTGGTTTTATTTGGGATTGCATAATCCAAGCATTCCTGGCAGTGTTCATGGAATGCCTGTATAACATGTTCTGAGGTGTGGCCCATATTTTGCACCTGCACAGGGCCTTTAATGGATTCCACATAAGTTTGGAGGAGTGTAACTTTTGCTTTACACATGTTTTTCACTGTGGTTTTCTGGCCAGGGACTGTGGTCAGGATGTGTATATCCAGTGTAATTACTCTATGGTCTGGTCTTACCAGTGAGGGATACACTTCTCATCATGCCATCCAGTACCCATGTTGCTGATTATCACATCCAGTATGCTTACCTCTCTTGTGGGAGTGGTACGTTGTTCCTGGGCATTTGGTTTATGGATTCTAGGAACTTTTGTCCTACAGTGTTGGAGCTAGTATAATGCTCCCAGTCTATGTCTGGGTATTTTCAGTCACACAATATAATGTGGTTTGGAGGGCTTGATATATTCATGTATTCCAACATAGGCCAGTTGCAGTTCCTGGTGTTAGGATGGTAGTCTGTAGCAGGCTATAAACTGGGAGGCAGTTTTAGCCACTGTTACTTGACCATGGCTAGTCCATGCTGCTTCTTGTTGTGGTACCAACATGGGGGTGTGGTTATCCTTGACAATTATTGCTAGTCACCCTCCTTTTGTAGCTTGTTCCATGTTTTGAGGTTGTACAGCACAGTATGAGGTATAACCTGGTAGTGTTAGGGTGCTGTTGTGAGCCTTGACCCAGTTTTCTGTTACAGGGCAGATATCAACATTCTCCATACTGGGGGAGTTCAGACTGCATGCATCTTGCTGTTTAGACTTCTGGCATTGGGTAGCATTACATCTAGGTTCTTTTCCCTTGTGATACCTATGGAGGTGGGTTTGTGTTTTGAGCCTTACCTATTCAGGGCACACTGTGGGTAACAACAGCCTTTGTCAGTATCCATAAGGCCTGGACTGATAGGTGCACACCACCCCTAGCAGGTGGAGCATCATGTCATGCTCAGCATGTCATCCCAGGCTGGCACACATTGGATCCCCTTTGACTAACTGCAATACTTCAGCCATTTATTGCAATTGATCATCTCATCGTCATATTGTGGCATCATGCTTGGTGAGGGTAGGATGTTAGTCAGGGTCATCAAGTGTGCATATACTACATGTTGTTACATTGCTTAACATATGGCATTCATGCCTCAGGTGTTGCTGCAGGGCTGCCTCTGTCGGATGCACATACTACACTCCCTGTACATGTTTGAGAGCAGGTTATGTCATTTTAGGCATCCCTGTTATTATATGAGTGTGTCACAGAGAGGTATCATTCCCAGGGTTCCTACTGAGCCAGTGTATGTGCTATGCGTTGCCTCTTTGCCAAGGCCAGGGCATACTGGGCATGCCTCCTTCTGCCTACTGGGGCAGGCTGAGGTTGTTCCTCCTCCGAGTCACGCTCTACCTGTGATGGCCTTGGCAATGGTGGGGGGCTGTTTGGCCCGGCTCTATGCTGGTCCTGCTGCAGCTGTTTTCGCAAGATCATATTATGTAGCATAGCACATACCATGACAATTTGGGTACATGTAGTTGGTGAGTACTGCAAGGCTCCACCAGATGTGTCCAGACACCAGAACCGTGATTTGAGCAGCCCAAACACACGGTCTATTACATTACATGTTTGTGCGTGTGCCTCATTATGGCGTTCCTGTTCAGGTGTGTGTGTGTTTCTGATGGGTGTCATCAGCCACGGCTCCAGTGCATAACCTGCATCCCCCACTAGGTATCCATGTGGGATGTCCCCATTGGCAAATGTCTGGTACAGCTCCGTCAAATGCCAGATATGGGAATCATGGTAGCTCCCAGGGCAGCCAGCATACACATTCATTATAATGCCCTGGGCATCACACATGACCTGGCAGTTGATGGAGGGGAAGCCCTTGCAGTTAATGTAGGCCCTACCCCGCTCACCGGCTGGTGCTTTGATGCATATGTGCGAGCAGTCTATTGTACCCACTACCTCAGGGTATTCCGCTAATTGCTGGAAGAGACGCATATTGCTGGCCAATACCTCACGGGCATTGGGGAAATATACATGATCACCGACATGTGCTGACATGGCATCCAGGAACTGGTGCAGTACCCTGGAGGCTGATGCCTGTGATATCCCCATCATATCACCAGTTGGTCTCTGGAAGGTACCTGTTGCTAGTATTCTTAAGCCAACACATACCTCGGTTTCCACTGGGATGGGTTCCCCTCTGTTGGTTCTGTGTGTGAGGTGTGGCCTGCACAGCTCGACAATTTGCTGCATGAGGTCTCTGTCCACTCTATAGCGCTCTACTATCTCCAGCTCATGTAACCCATGGTAGGTGACCCTGGGCCTGTACACTCTTCTCCGTCTCCTCACTGTGGGTTGTCTGGCACCATTTGCATTGTCACCACCCTCAGCAAGTAGCCTATGTCTCCTTATGACAGCTATGGCAGCCCCTAGCATTTCTGCTCTGAGTTCAGCTTTTTCAGTTTTCACTTCTAATAGCTTACTCCTGTCTTGCAGTGTCTCTTGAGAGAAACATCCTGCACTGCTGTTTGCAGAGTTTTAAGTGCTTGGCTGAGCTACTATTCTGCCTGTGTAATTGCCTGCTTCTAATTGTTTTCACCTGCTAGCTCCAGCAGTATTCCCTGCTAGCTTCCTACTAATTCTGTTGCTTCCTTTTTCCTTTCCTTTTTCTTATTTCCTCAGGGGGGAGCAACGCGCATACCAGCGGAAACACGCTCACAGTGGCTTACCTTGTGGCACTCCTCTTTCCATGATATGTGTCTGACATCTGTCATGTAACACTGACCTCCAATGAACTGCATTTCTTTCTACCATTCCCCCCTGTGATGTCACCTATCTCCTACTCTATTCCTCCCCCTTATGTATCTCTTACACTATTCAGAATGTGCTCATTTGCTTTGTGACAGTGGAATTCAGTATCCTAACACTCATTTACATCAGATTGCCTACTAATGCTTAGTTACATGTCTTAGACTCAGCTTCCCCCCTTAGCAACCACTAAACGGTGGCCATGTTGTTTTTGGTCTGCTGGTCCCTGCATTGTAAATCCATGTATTGCATAAAACCCACATTTGTGGGTTTATAACCTTCATTTTTATGTTTTATATAGCGCAGCCCATTTGCGCGGGGCTGCGCTGCGTTTAAACATCTCAACACTTTGATATCTAAAAACTCAATCCCATCCTTCGAGCTGTTAAGGTTATATTTCAAGAAAGTAGTACTGTTGTCAGTCTCCCGATGGAAACATTACAACTCCTTATAATTTCCATCCACAGCAAAAAGAGGCCATCTACAAAGCGTTTATAAAATATTATCTGATGCCAACTGCTACTGAGAATATGGATGTGGCCATGACTAAATTGGCGTAACTGATGGCACTCGAAGTGTGCATGACCACCCCATCCTTTTGTAGATATCGATTGTGATCAAACAGCATGACATTATCCAGCACTAGTTCCATAAGTCGACACAATAACTCTATCCTCGCATGATCATAGGTTCCATCACTTATCAAATAATGCCTAAGCATTTCTATACTTATGTTATTGGGGATGGAAGTGAACAGCAAGTGTACATCTAAAGTTACTACCAAAAACGAGTCTGTAGGTAATTGGTAGTTCCTCAGGAAATTATACAGGTCCTTCAAGAATTGTTTTGAGTCCCCAAGGATGTGACAGTTCTTGTCTACAAATGGTCTAAGTGGCTTCTCCACATATATAAATATAGGCTCTGTCACCCAGTTATGGCCTGATACAATTGGTCTCAGTGGGGGGTGTAGTGGGTTTTTATGGACTTTGGGAATTCCTTGAATGATAGGAATCAGAGGTTTAGGCACTTTAAAGTAGTTGTCCAAATCTCTGTAATCTGGTTATTATGAAAACAGTCATATAAAATATATTCCAGCCTTGCTATCTTTGTTTTCATTATTTGCTCATCAATAATTTCATAGGTTGGTGCATCATTCAACATTTCTTGCATCTTAATATTATAATAATCATTGTACATTATCACTATCAGGCCACCTTTGTCAGTTGGTTTTATTACAATGTTCTGGTCTGCTGTAAACTTTTAAGAGCCTCAAATTCACCCTTAGACATGTTATTGAATTTTACATTTCTGTCTTTAACACATCAAATATTTCCTTCTCACATAAACTAGTAAAAACATCAACTATAGGATGGCTAGGTGGAACAAACGTGCTAGGGTTTCTAAAGTTTCTAACATTTCCCTCACATTGATTCCCAAACAAAACTTTTAACAACACATTTCTACTGAACAGTCTTAGATTCAACATTGTTTCTCTTACCTCAGTCCTTTGTGCAGGTATGAATGTTAAGCCTTTGCTGAGTGAACTCAGCTCATCCGTTGTCAAAGTTCTTGAAGAAATGTTTCATATCAGGGACTTACTATCCATTCGTTGTACCAGCTCCTTTTCGTCATCCGGTGAGTCCTGCAAGCCCTTCCTCTTCATGCGACCTCTGCTGTGGGATCATTCTCTCACTGCCCCTTGATTCAAATATGTTAACCTGATGGGTAAAGTCCAAAAAAACCTGCCCTTGAACTGACTGCTCCGAAATAGCAGTGGATTTCTGTGCTGAATCTTCAGGGTATGCTGTTGTTTCATTTACTCAATTCAAGGCCTTCTGTGTATTTTCAATAAGCACTGCTCCATTTTCCACACAAATAATCTTCAAATTGGATGTTTGAGTGATCTGTAGTGTTGAAAGGGCATTCCTTTTACATTGTGTTCCCAGGTGTTTATTCAGCAAGCTACTTCCATTCATATGGGTGGCTCCAGTCTCTACTATTACTGAGTTGTGGAGGGTCTCAGTTTTTAAGGAGGTCTCTGCATTATTAACAGCTTCTAAATGCTTTCGTGGCCATACAAATATGTGCCCCTCCTTAAAATCTTTCTTATCCCTCTCTAGCTTTTGAACTTTTGCCTTAGCAGCGTTTTCTCAGAGTGACACTGATTCAACTGTATAGCCGAGTTTCACATTCATCAGTTCTGAAGGATAATTACCATGTAATAGTTATTGTTGTTTTGCTAAATTATCCAGCAGTGTTATTTTATTTATTATTTCATTTTCAGTTTGATGACTGGGGATGTCCACTGGGCTTAGGGAGCCCATTTTCAGTGGAGGCCCGGGGATATCTGCTTTCCTTCTCTGAGAATTTGATTATTCACCTTGAGTGGGCATCTTGAGAGTCCTTAGCTTCAATTACCATCCCCAGTACCCATGGGTCAGTCTCCAGTATTACGCACCCCCGTACAGTTAGCATGAGAGATCTTATGAATAAAGTAATTGGCATCAAACATAACTCCCATAATATTAATATCTTTCTGAAAAAAACATGCATGCATTCAGAAAGAAATCCACTCCTGCATTAAGGGCTGTGAAAAAGGTCAGTGTTTCTGTGATGCATTATTATTCAGTTCAGAGCTATATTAGCTACAATGTGGAAAGACTTCAGTATCAGCTAATTTGCATGTGTCTCTGAATTGCTGTTAACTATTGCTAGTGCTAATCAGCACTTTCCTGTAGTAGGTAACACTGGTAGCCGGTGCATCATGTTAGCACAGGCACTCACCTCATTCACTGTCCAACATACATACAACATACCTTTCCCTGTGCTGTCAGAATGATCCAGTGTTTTCCTTTCCTGTCCTCTTAAAAAATGGATTATTACAGTCAGTCATTAATGCCAGACATATTCATCATTAAGTGCATGCTGATGCAAAAGCTGTTTTTCTGTTGACTTTTTAAGTTTGTCTTCTTCTTCCTCTTTTGGTTGCTCCCGATAGGGGTCGCCACATCAGATCAACTGTTTCCATTTCTTCCTGTCCTCTGCATCTTGCTTTGTCACACCAACCACTTACATGTCCTCTCTCACCATATCCATAAACCTTATCTTAGGGCTTCCTCTTTTCCTTTTACCTGGCAGCTTCATCCTTAGCATCTTTTTCTCAATATACTATGCATCCCTCCTCAGCACATGTCCAAACCAATGTAATCTTGCCTCTCTGGCTTTGTCTCCAAACTTTCCAACCTGGGCTGACCCTCTAATACACTTATTCCTAATCCTGTCCATCCTCGTCACACCCAGTGCAAATCTTAACATCTTCATCTCTGCCACGTCAAGCTCTGACTCCTGCCTTTTTGTCAGTGCCACTGTCTCCAACCCATATAACATAGCTGGTCTCACTACCCTCTTGTAGACCTTCCCTTTCATTCTTACTGGTACTCGTCTGTCACAAATCCCTCCTGACACTCTTCTCCACCCAATCCATCCTGCCTGTACTCTCTTCTTCACCTATCTTCCATACTCACCATTACTCTGAACTGTTGATCCCAAGTATTTAAACTCATCCACCTTCACCACCTCTACTCCCTGCATCCTCACCATTCCAATATCCTCCCTCTCATTCACACACATATATTCTGTCTTAGTCCTGCTGACCTACATTCCTCTTCTCTCTAGAGCATATCTCCACCTCTCCAGGGTCTCCTCCACCTGTTTCCTACTCTCACTACAGATCACAATGTCATCTGCAAACATCATAGCCCACGGGGACTCCTGTCTGATCTCGTCTGTCAACCTGTCCATCACTATTGCAAATAAGAAAGGGCTCAGAGCTGATCCTTGATGTAATCCCACCTCCACCTTAAACACATCCGTCACTCCCACCGCAGACCTCACTGCTGTCGGACTACCCTCGTACATATCCTGTGCCACTCTTACATACTTCTCTGACACTCCCAACTTCCTCATACAATACCACAACTCCTCTCTAGGCACCCTGTCATATGCTTTCTCTAAGTCCACAAAGACACAATGCAACTCCTTCTGACCTTCTCTGTACTTCTCCATCAACACTCTCAGAGCAAACATTGCATCTGTAGTGCTCATTCCTGGCATTAAACCATACTTCTGATCACTAATCATCACCTCCCTTCTTAACCTAGCTTCCACTACTCTTTCTCATAACTTCATGCTGTGACTGATCAGTTTAATCCCTCTGTAGTTACTACAGCTCTGCACATCACCCTTATTCTTAAAAATCGGTACCAAAACACGTTTTCTCCATTCCTCAGGTAGCCTCTCACTTTCCAAGATTTCATTAAACAATCTAGTTAAAAACTCCACTGCCATTTCACCTAAACACCTTCATGCTTCCATAGGTATGTCATCTGGACTAACAGCCTTTCCATTCTTCATCCTCTTCATAGCTATCCTTACTTCCTCCTTGCTAATCCACTGCACTTCATGATTCACTATCTGCACATCATCCAACCTTCTCTCCCTCTCATTCTCTTCATTTATCAGCCCCTCAAAGTACTCTTTCCATCTGCTCAACACACTCTCCTCGCTTGTGAGTATGTTTCCCTCATTATCCTTTATCACCCTTACCTGCTGCACATCTTTACTAGCTCGGTCCCTCTGTCTAGCCAATCGATACAGGTCCTTTGCTCCCTCCTTAATGTCCAACCTTTCATACAGCTCTTCCATATGCCTTATCCTTAGCCTTCTCCATCTCTCTCTTTGCCATGCACCTCATCGCCTTATACTCCTGTCTACTTTCTTCATCTCTCTGACAATTCCACTTCTTCTTCACCAACCTCTTTCTCTGTATACTCTCCTGTACTTCTTCATTCCACCATCAGGTCTCCTTGTCCTCCTTCCTCTTTCCAGGTGTCACACCAAGCACCTTTCTAGCCATCTCTCTTACTAGCTCTGCTGTAGTTACCCAGCTATTCAGTAACTCTTCACTGCCACTCAGTGCCTGTCTTAACTCTTCCCTGAACTCTACCTCACAATTACCCGTTTTCAATTTCCACCATTTGATCCTTGGTGGTGCCCTCACAATCATCCTCCTCTTCTTGATCACCAGTGTCATCCTACAAACCATCATCCTATGCTGTCTAACTACACTTTCCCCTGCCACCACTTTACAGTCTCCAATCTCCTTCAGACTGGCCCTTCTGCATAAGATATAATCCACCTTTGTGCATCTTCCTCCGCTCTTGTATATCACCCTATGCTCCTCCCTGTTGTTAAAATATGTATTCATCACAGCCATGTCCATCCTTTTTGCAAAATCCACTACCATCTGACCTTCTGCATTCCTTTGCTTAACACCATACCTACCCCTCACTTCCTCATCCCCTCTGTTCCCTTTACCAACATGCCCATTGAAATCTGCTACAATCACCACTCTCACCCTTGGGGACAGTCATCACCACTTCATCCAACTCACTCCAAAATTTTTCTTTCTCATCCATCGCACACCCAACTTGTGGAGCATATGCACTAACAACATTCATCATTACACCATCAATTTCCAGCTTCATAAACATCACTCTATCCGACAATCTTTTCACCTCCAAAACACTCTTAGCATACTGTTCCTTCAGGATAAACCCTATGCCATTTTTCCTCCCATCCACACCATGATAAAACCATTTGAACCACCTCCAATACAACTAGCCTTGCTCCCTTTCCATCTGGTCTCTTGCACACACAATATACCAACCTTCCTTCAGTCCATCATATCAGCTAGCTCTCTCCCTATACCAGTCATACTGCCAACATTCACAGTTCTGACCCTCACTATCACAGTCCTAGCCTTTAGCTGCCTTCGAGCATGCCTTCCCCCTCTTCTTCTCCTTCAGCCAACAGTAGCCCAATTTCCGCCAGCACCCTGTTGGCCAACAGTACTGGTGGCAGTCGTCGTTAACCCGGGCCTCGACTGATCCGGCATGTATATCTGTACTGTTGTCCGCATGTATGATTTGGCAAAATTTTACGCCGGATGCCCTTCCTGATGCAACCCTCCCCATTTATCTGGGCTTGGGACCGGCACAAAGAAATGCACTGGCTTGTGCATCCCAAGTTTGTAAGAGGAATAATTAAAATCTGTCTTTGCTTCTATGTCCCTCCATTAATTTTAGGTTTATCTATATTTTTTGAGCTGTGGGGTTGAGAAGTATCTTTGTTCCCTATCCCTCTTCCTTGTAACTCATGAAAAGTTGCAAGTATTGTATAATGTCCAAGATACTCATTATATGATAACAAATCCTTGCTGCTATAACTTATTAGTTAGTGCAAAAGGATAATACTTAATACTAATGCTTCATGGTGCAAGGGTACAGGGTTTGAAGTTTTTGCCCCCTTTACAATATACTTTTTTTTTGTTCCCACATCTTATTTCTTATTTATATGGCATTCCTCATGAGTAGTGGTAGCAGAGAGGACTGATATCCTCTGGTGGAGGTGGGAAGTTATAGGGTTTGATTCCTTTTAGTGCCTTTAAGGCATGCTATTTATAGTTTCCTCTGGTGGAAACCAGGGCAGCACAGTGGCACACTGGCATAGCAGATAGTGCTGTCACCTCACAGCAAGAGGTGCTCCAGTTTAATTCTCAGCTGGGGTGCCTTCTGTGCAGACTCTGCATGTTTTCTCTGTGTTTGTGTGGGTTTCCTCTGGGTACTCCAGTTTCCTCTCACATTCCAAAGACATGCAGTAGGAGGACCAGACACTTTAAAATGGCCATAGGTGTGAGTATGCATATGAGTGTGTGGTGTGAGAGACAAACTGCAGAAGGGCTAGCCACCTGCTGGTGTGAACCTTGGCAATAGATGATGCTCCCTCTCCATAACTGAGATTAGTATGATACAGAAACAAACTTGGTATCTTTATGTAAATTAATACAATAATCATATCTGGCACGATACTCCAAGAAAAGAGTTGACATGTCACTCTTCTATCAAATACCAGTGCAAAAATTCTAGGTTTTAACCCATACGGGCACTGTCCCCTCAGTGCAGTCAAGCAGGATCCATACTGAACCATGAGAAGAAGTTTACAGATGCATCCATCGTGCATTCATCATTAGTGTAAGCCCAATGTCCAAAGTGATTTAGACAGTTTTCCCTATTTTTCACAGATTGCTCAGAAACTGCATGAGGGCACTAATATCCACAGATGGTTGCACATTTTTATGAGACCAGCATAGGAGAATGTTGAGAAATAAAAAATACACTGTCAATATGTTGTAGCTTTATCATGAGTTTGTGCATGCATGAGGATCCAAAGTTAGAGGGTTAGAGAGGACTAGGGCTATGGCATCAATGTTAAAAAAAATTTGACTAACAACATTTAACTTTTCATTTAAACACGCATCACTAAACATAACAAACTATTTTGAGTTAAAAGTCCATCACAACATCTCAAAACACTAAGAACATGTTCAGAACAAATTAAACTATAATAGAATATGGGCAAAGAAAAGCACAGCATACAATTGCTGCAGCTGTATGCCAGATGAACAGCATTCATTTTAATTAAAGTTTATCAATGCAGAACTGATTATAATCAAACAAAAATATTCAGCCTCAAGGAAGCCAAATGGAGAACCACATTCTCTTCTCCAGAGCAATATTTCATATGCTATTTATCAGCAAATCTATCAGTGTAGGAATAAACCATTACAGTAACTCTATCAGTGTAGGAATGAACCATTAAACTCTGGGAAGAGTTATTGCTGTATTGGTAAAGCAAAAGGTTTGAGCAGATAATTCACCAATCATAAGCTCTAAGAAGCTACTCTGTATACCCAGCTAGTTAATTAAAAATACTGATATACTGTCATTGCATAGGCTGTTATTGGGTTCTGAAATGAGACAGCCATTTTCTGGAAAAAAAATATGGTGCCCAAGAGATGCACAGGGAACACTACTGCCTATATGATGATACGGGTATAAATAGGTCAAACAAATAGGTGATGTACTGTGGTCTTCCGGAATCTAAAACTTCTGTAAAGAAAAATTATTACATGATGACCATTTGCACATGATTTTAACTGATATATTTTTGAATGCCTGGAACAATCTTTGTTCTTATTTGCCTAAGTGTGGTAAATCAGGACCATTTGTGCAGCTTACAGCCATTCCAAAAGACAGTGCCCAAATTCTTCACTGCCAGTGTCACTTTATATACAGCAGCTGGACTCACCAATTTCACTGTGATTATACAAGGTGGTAGGCCATCTGGACAGAAGTGTATTGATCTTATACTTTACTTATTATATATGAGGGGATAGATCAAAATGGGTCTACCACTTGAGTAAAAATAATATTATTGTCTCGTCTCTTACATGATGTATCTTCCATTGAGAGAGAATGGCTGCTTTAAGCAGTTCATTCACTCCAAGTGTAGATGTTAGATTCAGGGCCAAGGAATTACAAATATCTCCATGACAAGGCAGTCTAGACTAAAACTCACTGAAACATCTTTCCATGGCAGTTAGTGTTCTTGAGTTCCATAACATTATTTTTGAGATTAAAACTCATTTTACACAAAGGAACAATTTATTTTTAATGTAAATGTTATTAGACCAGATAATTGAGAAGTAGCTATGGGTGTTCATTGTTTATTAAACTAAGACTTTTGAGTCTATTTGAAGACTGTACTTCAAAGCAACTAAAACTTTCAACATTATAAACTAATATCCCCAACATGTGAAAGTTAATAAGGCACTTTTTGTGACAGCATTTTGAGACAATTTTCTTTTTACAGCTTTGGCATTGGTGACCTTGGTGGGTACATATTTTTGCATTTTTATATTTCAGCGATGTTTGTTACCCCCTTGTTTTTTGATATTCTTAGTAAAGTGCAATGTGCAGTTGTTTTGAATATAGAGGAGATACTTATCTGAAGAAAAAAACAACAGGTTGCTAAATGATAGCTTCACATATTGATATAGTTGCTTCCTTAACAAGTGTTAAGGTGGGTTGAGCAGGATGACCTACCTCCGTAGTCAAGAAAGGCTGGAAGTGTCATAAGCTCACTGACTAGTATGGTTGAGTTTGACCCAGATCAGAGCAATTTGATAAAGAACCACACCCAAAAAAATGAAAAAACTTGTTTTTCAGAAAGTGTTGAAATTTTCTGCATTGCTAATGCCTCTGTATCAAAGGAAATGGTTACTATGATTTTCTAATTTGTTATACCCCAAAATGATCTGAAGGAGGCTGCCATGGCTAGCATTATTTGGTTTTGCACTCATTGCATTTGCCTTCTTTATGTCATGTTAGAGGGACAGAAAGAAATCTGTATGATGAGGGGATGATTTTCTTTGGTTTTCTCTCTCATCAGTTTACAACAGTAATGTGATTGCCTACTTTACAATGTCCGCATCAATCTGCATTTTTAATTACTTTGCTTCTTTTGATTTTTATTACTGGCCATCTCTGCTACAACATTTTAAGGAATGTTTGAATGACAGGCTTAAAAATATACCTGAGTTAATTGTTCTTTTCAGAGTAACAACTAGAGTTCAGTATTCAAGTGTGAGAAATATGAACTGTAATTAATAGGCGTTGGGCTGAGATGGTTTGCATTGCATTCACATGTTTAAATATTTCAGCTAGAATTAGTCTTTGATGTTGATCTTTTTCCCAAGCTCCCTGACTTGTCTCAACAAAATGTATACAATGGGCGCCAGGCTGCCAATACAACATTGTAAAAACTCCACTGCCAATTGTTCTGCGGACTGTTGTTCCACTGTGGTGACCTCTAATGGGAAAAGCCGAAAGAAGAAGCAGGAGCCATGTTCTTGGATCCTAACATAACATATATTTAAGGTGTAGTAGCACTGCTGTGGTGCAGGGTCGTGAGTCATGTTCTACCATTGTATTTCCTTGTGGTTTGTGGAAAGTACTTGTACAGGGTATAAGGGTTTCATAAATCTCATCCTAACATAGCACTTCAACATGGCAAAAAGGACAAAATATAAAAAAAAAAGTTTCATTTAATCGACTACAGTATCACAACAATATATTATTCAACAGTTATTGCGACATGTTCTACAGTTACAGCAAATAAATAAGCAAAACCATTAATAAATAAAGTCCCTATAGCCACACTAGAACTCTGTCTATAACAATATATATGGACATGAAATGTGCAGCAAAATGACAGCTTTTGTGCTTAGTTTTGTTGTATAAAAACAGAATGTTGTGAAAGTTTCCATTTTTTTCTGGGGAAAAAAGCAGGTGGATTTTTTTTTTTATGTTGTCAGAGTGATTCTAATGCCTCTGGAGATGTGAAGCAAAGAAGTCTTTGGCAAAAGTTCTCAGATGTGCTAGTCAATGGTTATTGAACAGCAAGCCCACTGCACTGGGCCAGGCAAACCTCAACAGATGACCTCAAGCACTACATATAAAACATGGCATTATGGCAATAATATCGTCATCTTTCCCTTGACACAATATTCTGAAAGGTTATTAGCCAGTGTGAGCAATGTAACTTAAATAGTTAAAGCAATGAGATGAAAAGCAACAGCTTTTTCTAATACACTTGCAGTAGACTCACATATGGACGGATATGCCAAGTGCTGAAATAATATTTCCCCTGTGCCCTTCCAAGTTACTGCTGACAGCAGGGAAGCAACAGAAACCTGCTGCTGATAGAATGTAGCTTCACTTATAGCGGCACACTTCATTTCGGGAAGCAATTGTAGCATCTTCCTGGGGAGAGAACCTGAAAACTGTACAGCTGCAGACAACTGAAGATTACCTGCTGGTATATCTCTGAGGATTACTTGACTGTGCAGACACAGTTTAGGTAAGAAGTGATACATGATTGCTTTTTAAGTACCAGCATTCCTGTTTCACTGTCATTCTTGTTAACATTCTGAGTGACAGGCATGGCATATGTCAAAAAGGTTTCAAACATAGCTGTGGGGCAATGATGTATTTCCATTCATCAACTGCAAAACTAAAAGATTTGCCTAGTAATAAAAAGATACACTGCTGCCATTTAGTAACATTATGGCCATGTTATATGTAACAAAGTAAACAGATAAGTTAGTTTATTCATATGGAGCTCTTCAATTAATGATTTTATTTTATACATACATAGATGTGTGTGTGTCTGTGTGTATATATATATATATATATATATATATATATATATATATATATATATATATATATATGTGTCTGTGTGTGTGTGTGTGTGTGTGTGTGTGTGTGTGTGTGTGTGTGTGTGTGTGTGTGTGTGTGTGTATGTATGTATGGGTACAATAATGGCTTGCATAGACCCAGCCTGTTTAACCCTCTGTTAAATCATAATTTGCAAATGTTTGAAAGACTTTGTAAAATGAACTTTAGGTATATTTTGGGTCAAACCAGTGTGGATACATTTTATAACATGTCTGGTTTTGATTTGCTGCTTTTCAAAGAAATTTGTAGTAACAGTAATAGAGTTATGAAACCAGAGAAAGGTGGAGGGTCGGTGATTATGAACTGTGAAGACTACAGTGGATGTATGAATACTCTTTTAATGGATAATCCATACATTGAATTGTCCCACAATGAGATCAATATTGCTTTTTCTAGACTTGATATACTATTGGAAGATATGCTGATGCAGGGCCAGATTACAAAGAAAGAGTTTGATTACATGAGGAATGACAAACCAGTCATTGCTAGTGTATTCTGAATTCCTAAAATTCATAAGTTTCTTTAGAATCCCCTACTTAGACCTATTGTTGATGTTACTAGATCTAAGGCATTTTATATAGCCAAACGTTTGGATGAAATATTAAAAAATGGGATGGAAAATGTGTTACGTAATTGCAAAGACACTTGGCATTTTTAAGTAAGGTGAATCAGATGCAGTTTATGCCTGATGCATTCTTTGTAACCATCGATGTGCAGAATTTATATTCTATAATACCCATGTGATACAGGCATCCAGTGGTTTGAAGAGTTTATTCATGAGTATTTGGATTTATCCCCTGACAAAATTAATTCAGTCATGGTTTTAATCAAAATTGTTTTGATAAATCATTTTATTTATTCAGAAGGACAATTTTTTAAACAAAAAACAGGTGTTGCAATGGGAGCGGCCTGCACCCTTGTTTTTGTGAATTTTGTTATGGCACATTTGGAGCAGCAACATGTGTTTAGTAATATTTTTTAAAACTCTTTTATCCTTTATACAAGTTTTTTAGATGACATATTTATATTATGGACTGATACCCTCAGCAAGTTAGACGAATTTGTCAAATACATTAATAATACAGTCAATTTAAAAAATTCACACACAATTTTAGCAAAGAACAAAATGTGTATTTGGATATTGAATTGAGAGAGGAATTTGACAATCAGAAATATATTTCTAGTATACATAGGAAACCCATGTTTTCCAATTCCTTTCTACATTTTAATAGCTGGCACCCCAAGTACCAAAAGAAGGCA
Source organism: Protopterus annectens (assembly GCF_019279795.1). Taxonomy (NCBI): domain Eukaryota; kingdom Metazoa; phylum Chordata; order Ceratodontiformes; family Protopteridae; genus Protopterus; species Protopterus annectens. Next base: position 1,441,720,106 of record NC_056746.1, on the reverse strand, counting down.
GTTTTCAAGGGGCAATTGCTTCATTTAGCCAGAATTATCTCTGAAAATTATGTATATCATCAAGATTGGGACATCTTAATAGATATATTTTATAAAAAAGGTTATCCAGCAAATTTTGTGATGGAAATTAGAGAAGAAGGGGATACCAAAAGGAAAATCTGGCTTTATCTACCCATTTTCTGTCCTAATAATGAAAATACAAATTCTTTGGGTTTAAAACCTAAATATGAGGGCAATAACAAGATGTTTATTACTACATTTACACTTGATAGCAAGGCCCTAGTGAGTGTTCTTTATAAGAATTGGGCCCTTTGACTACTGATAAAAATTTACTGGATAAAGTTGGAAAAAAACTAGTATAATTTTTAGAAAAGATAGGCCATTCAAGAATTATTTGGAACAGAATAAGGATGGATTGGCAAGGAACAAAAAAGGGTTAATGGTATGTTTAGATGTGGCCACTGTTCCCAATGTTCGAATATTATTTTAAGTGACAGTTTTCAGGTCAGGGGAAAACATTTAGAATCAATGGCTGTTTTTTCCTGTAACACCAAACAAGTAGTTTATTTAGTTAAATGTTATTTATGCCCCATATCTTATGTAGGGGAAAACATCCAGGAAATTCAAAGATTAAACTTATGATTATTTACTTGACATTAGGAAGGGTAGAGGTACAAATAGGTTCATAGGTTCATAGGCTGGTACTGAGCTATCTGCCCAAAGGCATATATTAGCCCAGCCACATTGTGCGATATTCACCGCCCCTTTAGTAGTTCCCTAGACCCTTGTACTAGTAGCTAGTACCCTTGGCCCCTATCTAGTAGTGCTGTTGGTGTGATCCCTGGTGTGAACTTTCTGTTACCCATCCACTCATCAAGGTTCCTCTTGAAGAGTGATAGTGAGGGGCTCTGTCTTATGTAGATTGGGACCCTGTTCCATAGTAAGGGAAGTCTCTGCGAAAGGAATCTATACCTCCAGCATGTTCTATTCATTGTTGTGTTGAGGTTTATATCCCTAGAGTGTGTAGCTTGAGTAGATTTGGTTTTGCTAAGATGGAGCATGTTCAACAATTCTGGGTTGGACATGGCTCTGTACGTTAGACAGAGATCGCCTCTGAGAAAGCGGTATGTAACAGAGAACAGTCTTAGGTTTTTTCAATCGTGCTGAATAGGGCAACTGTTTGAGGCCAGTAATTCTCTTGGTTAGGTACCTCTGTGGTCTCTCCAGCTGCTGGAGATGTCTAGCCAAGTACATTCCAATTCACGTATTGTACTCAATAATGGGTCTGATGAGGGAAGAGTAGAGGGGCACCATTGCATCCTTAGATCTTGATGTGAACCCTTTCATGATCAGATGGGTCACATAGAAGGATTTTCTAACCACTTTGGCAACATGGTTATCAAAGGAAAGCTGGCTATCTACTTGGGTCCCTAGATCCCTTATTTCTTCTTCAGATTTCAGGGGATTACCTCCTAAGTTGTAGTTTGCGGGTACTCTGTTTTTTCCAATGGGGATTACTACGCATTTTTTTGCATTTAGCTTGAGACCATGGCTTTGACACCATGCATCAGTCTCATTTGGGCCCTTCTGGAAGATCTCCATGTCAGCCGGAGACTCTATTATAGCACCCAGTTTGCAGTCGTCCACAAACTTAGTCAGCCACAGCCCTTCCATGTTTGCCTGTACTTCTGAGAAGTATATGCCAAACAGGAGGGGCCCCAGGACAGAGCCCTGAGGCACACCACTCATTACTGGTCTGGATTCGGACATAGATCCCGCTACTCTTACTTTATGGGATCTGTCTGAGAGCCAGCTTGCGATCCATCTTGTGATGTAAGGGTTTATGCCCAGGCTGGTGTGCTTATCAATAATACCCGAATGGGGAATGGTGTCAAATGCTTTAGCAAGGTCAAGGTAAGCTGTGTGTACCTCCTTTCCCTTATCTATAGTCTGAGTAACTGTCTTAAAGAAATCCACCAGGTTCAGGAGGCATGATCTGCCCTTGACGAAGCCGAACTGTGTGGGGTCCAGCGACTGGAGGTTCCCAATCTCTCCATTTATGAGTTCCATAATGATTCGCTCCATAGCTTTACAGATCAGACTGGTCAGGCTTATTGGTCGGTAGTTCCCAGGGTCAGTTGTGGCCCCACCCTTGTGTAGCGGGACCACCGTTGCCATGTGCCATTCTCTGGGCAGATATCCTGTGGAGAGGCTGAGACTGAACAGGGTATTAAGATGCGGGGTTAATTCCTTTTGGAGCTCGTGTATGACACAGCCTGGGACACCATCTGGTCCCATGGAAGCAGTGTTTTTAGCTTTAGATAGAGCCTTGTTAACCAATGTATCAGTAATAATTGGACTTACACAATCCCCTGGAATGGTAATAGGCCCTGTAGGTGGTGAGGGGGGGAGAAATTTGCACTGAACCTGTCAGCCAAGATGTTGGCAATGTCAGAAGGGTCAGTGTATTTTGTTCCATTTTGTACTAGCTCAGAACAGACCTGAGCATTGCCATTTAGGTTTGTGATGTAGCCATAAAAGGCCTTATGGTTATCCTTGGCATCCTTGGCAACTTTCTTTTCAAAATTAGCTTTAGTTGACTTGATGAGGGCCCTCAATTTCTTACTAATGCTGATCAGGGATGATTTTTCTACTTGAGATTTGGCCTTTTTTTGTATAAGTCTCCTCCTTTTATTGTAAAGTTTGCTTATGGCCTGGGTCCACCAGACTGGTTTCTTCTTGTTTGAGGAAGGAGTCTTGGTTTTATTTGGGATTGCACGGTCCATCCAATCCTGAAGATGCATATAGAGTGCCTTGGTATAGGATTCCGCATCCTGGATATCATTATCCTTCTGCAAGGGAATAGTGAAGCTTTCCACTTCGGATGCAAGTACTTTGAAGTTTGCTTTGGAAAGGTTTTTGACTATGTTTTTTTTTGGCTGGGGGAGGTGGAGGGGTGAGGATGTCCGGGGTTATCAGTTTGTGGTCAGATCTGACCAAGGAGGGAGTGATAACAGGTGCATTGTTTAAAATTTTAGAAAAGCATAAGGCACATTATTTTGGTTTTATTGTTGACTAAGTTATTAGTGACCCTTGAGGTTTTATTGTAGCTGAACATCTGGAAAAATGTGAACTCAAATGACAGCTTAGACTGGATGCTGGACAGGATTAAATGATATCTGCTCCATAAATGCTGTTTTAAAGTTAAAGTACTATAAGGCTTAAATCATTTTTGTTTATTTATTTAATTGATTTGTTAATTTGATTGGTAGATTTTGAAAGCTGTTTCTTAAATGGTATATTATTTAAACTGTTTTTAAGTTTGTGCTTGTTCTAATGAAGTTTAAAAAAATTGGGAATGAAAGCTCTTAATGTTGTTAATAAAAGTTTTTATGGTAAAAGTGGCTGCTTGTCATTCGTGCACTACAGCAAGCTTTCTCTTAAGTCATTCAATTTAATACTTGTTTTTGGTTTTTGAGCTTGTATTATCTACAGTATCACAGAAAATACACTATAAATACCTCTATGAACTCCCTTTATTCCCACGGTAATATAAGCAAATATATTGTGCTGCAGGTGCCATTATCTGGAGGGGCACTGGAATAACAGTAATGAACTTCAAAACCTTGTAATGATACTACACTTCATGTGACTGCTACAACTAAGTGTTGAAGCACATACTAGATAGCACACAAGTCAACTATAGACAGTCCATGCAGTGCATGGCATATATCATGTGATTGCTACAATCAAGCATTGCAGTCCACACCATATGGCACACAGGATTGCTATAAGCAACTCATTGAGCTCATGACTTGTGTCATGTGACGGCTACAAGCAAGCAGTGCAGTGCACATCATGTGACATACATAGCTGCTAAGACAACCCATAAAGTACATTAATTAAGGTCACAACTGATACAGATAGCCCACTCAGTATAATGTGTATGGTTCACAGTTCTGCTACAGACAAACCATGTGGTGCATAGCATATGGCACATGGTGGCTACAGACAAGTTGTGCACTGCAGAGTTATAAACTGGTGTACTATTTCTAAATGGAAAGATTTTGTAGTTAACAAGATTTCAAGTGTCACACATGCTGTTCTCTGCCTAACTATAACTGACCTCCATCTACATTTGACTATTGCTTATCTCTGTCTGCATTTGATTTTGGATTGGAGTCATTCATTTAAGGTTTGGTTGCTTCCATTTTTATCTTTATTCTTATATTGCATTCTGTTTTATTTTATTTTTTTGTTCTTTTTGGCGTTTGAATGGGTCATAGCTAGGGGTCAGTTAGAAAAGAATTGTTTTGCAGACGGAATTAAATCCAGTTAATTAGTGGGAGAAGCTGAGAAATACCATTCCTCATTTAACTGCAAGTATTTAGTGTCATCTTTATTTAGCTGTAGCGCTGTGTGACATATTGCTCTCTGCCTAACTATTGCTGATCTCTGTCTGCATTTGCCCTGCTCCTGTTGTTCTTTGAAACTTGGTGACTTTTGAGTTGCCCACCCTCTACTACAAATCTGACTTTGGACACTTGTCCCAGTCTTATTCCATCCATTCATTCTACTGAGCACTGAGAGACCAACTGGGAATCCCTCCTCATCTCTTCAACATGAATTACATTCTGTATCCTACATTCCCACCTAAAAAAAAATTGTACATTATTCATCTGCTTTTACTATATTTGTACTCCTTCCTACTTTATTTTTTTGCTGCACATAAAGTGTTCAGTTGCACTTAATCTGCTGCATTTATTACTGCTTGTTAGTAGCCTGATTACATTGCAAGTGTTATTCTAAGCCTCAGAGTTCTGATTTAAGCACTTGGGCTCCAAACTAATTATTTTATATTAGGAAAGTTTGTGGTCTACACTCTTGTGGCAGGACAGGATAGCACACACCAGCAATTCCTAGCACAGAAGGGTAGCAAGTCTTATTAAGCCTTTATTCAATTGGCTAGAGAGCTAGCTTGTTTAAAATTTGAATTTCTGTGCCTGAGGCATTTGATAACATTTGGCAACCATGTTGTTTGAGAAGAAGTGTGTTGCTGGTTTCTGTTAAACTCTACAAAAGCTAAGATTTGCATTACCATATCCACTATTTCAACTATTGTTTTTCACTGCATTAATTCAGCATTTCTGTATTGAATATCTGCACTTTTTGAGCTTTTGTACAGTCTTTAGTTAAAACTGCCTTGGTTCTTCTTTTGTGAGAGTAAAGGGGACTGGAGTGGTTTTCTGGCCCAGGATTGTATAAAGGAAAGAAGAGTGTGCTGTTTTCGATCATGGCCTTGTTTGTGTTTTTTTTTTTAATCTCACATTACCTACCAAATTCTTTATTTCAGCACTTGTTTTCTGCATTGATTTTGTCCCAGCTGCATTCATTGAGTGTTTCTGTGTTAAATATCTGCACTTTGTGACCTTTTTTCAGTCTTAAGTTAGTACTGCTTTCTCTGTGCAGCAACACCTAGCAGTGATCTGTATAAATGCTGATATCTCACAGCATAATTCACTTTTGTAGACACTAATCT